>NC_045596.1:28102421-28422806 GCF_009762305.2 Zalophus californianus
GGGTATCAATAAATTCAGGGGCAGGCATGAGAATTCTGCACAAAAAGTTCACTAAATAGTGAGTAGAACTTCCAGTTCCTTACTCAGGGGACTTTAAAGGAAAAGCATAGAGAGAGGACAATGGTAACAGAAGCAATAGGAAGAGGGGCATTAAAGAAAGTAGAGAGAGAACCTAAGTCATGAACATGGTCAGATGCCATTTGATGGTACTTCTGAAAGGATGACATGTTAACAGTGCCATTAATCTGGCATTAAGCTGAAAGAATGTGAGGTCATCATACATGAGTTGATATTAAACCCAGATACTTACTGAAATGATCCAGTTCACCACAGAGCTTGGTTTTGTGGCTGTTGAGAATTTCTCATGGCACATACTAAAGTTTTCAGTTGTCTCATAATCAACCCTAACCAAAGGTACTAATCTACACAGGAAATTTTCATTTCTTTGATATTTGTAGAAATGCTGAAGTATAATAGTATATAATAAGACACGAGTCCTGCTACCAGTTCTTTAATATTATGCAAGTTAACTGCATACGTGCTTCAGAATTTCCATTGAAATTTTAATATGACCCTTGGTATGTCCATCAACTTTTCTGGACATGGTTTTGTTATCTGTAAAATGCAGCATAAGTATTAAGTGATCTCTAACATTCCTGTAAATTCTAACATTCCATTAGTCCATTTCTTCATCCTCCTGTAATTAAACCTGTTTTAATTTAATGATACTATTTTTCTGGAAGTGGATGAGCAGAAGCATGTTGAATAATGATGGCAGTGAAATAAGGGTTGTGAAGGAGTATTAAATCATTATTTTCCCAGGTATAAAAGTGAAAAAATAATAATCATGTTATTCTAAAATAGAGATATAACATAACAAAAATAATAAAGTTAAAATTGTTCAAAATGGTTATTTCTGGTAAGCAGGAAATGGGGGAGGATCACAGAAGATTATTTTTTTCCCATTAAATCTTTGTAGAATTATTTGATTCTTTAAAATGTGTGTCTACACTATTGTTAAATATGTATCTTAATTTTTTTTTTTTTTTAAAGAAGACGACTTTAAGTGAAGGAAACAAGGTGTGAAGATACTGCTGTGGACTGGCCAAGCCCTGTGTTGTTCAGCAGAGAATAATAAAGAGAAAATCTAGGAAGATAGTTTGGGACCTGACTGTATGAAATACGTGTCAAAGTTAGAAAAGTTTGTTTTATTTTAGTTTTTAAAGATTTATTTATTTATTTTAGAGAAAGAGACCATGAGTGGGAGGGGAAAGGAGTGAGGGAGAGAGAATCTTAAGCAGACTACACAGAGTGTGGAGCCCGAAGTGGGGCTCAGTCTCATGACCCTGAGATCACAACCCTGAGGTCACAAACTGAGCGGAAGCCAAGAATTGGATGCTTAACTGACTGCACCACCCAGGCACCCCAGGAAAGTTTGCTTTAAATTTCACAGACAGTAGGTATCACCAAAGGACTTTATATGGAATTATTTTAACTTTCCAGGCATCCCATCCTGCACTGCCTGAAGAGAAGAACTGTTGTCTCACATGAGCAAGTACTGACTAAGCAGGCACAATTTTTCATTTGTATATTAAGATCTTTTTTCTGGATACTAATAATTTTAGGGGGTGAGGAGAGGGAAATAAAATAATACTATAAAAGAATTATATATTGACCAAAATATTTGCTTAAGTTTTGGAAATTCTTCCAGAAAGCCCCACACACCCCTGTGCCATGGTGTTTCCATTCAGTTCTTTAGTCTTTAATTACACCGAGTCCTTCAAGTACTGTAAGTACAGAATCAATTATCAGTTTTTGTCAACTCAACTGTGTTCTGCAAATTACAACTGCCTACTTAAATTAAACCCCGTCTCTGGACCTGCAAAAAAATGGCTGAAGGAGGCCCCTGAATCGTCTCTTTAACTAGAGGTTTTCAAACTTGAAGCACATGAGAATCAATTGGGAATCTTTTTTAAAATGCAAATTACAGAGCCCCATCTCATGAGAATCTGATTCAGTAATTCTGTTCTGATACCCAGGAATCAATCTCTCTGTCTCTCTTTCTCTCTCAGCCAGCTACTACAATTTTTTCAGGTAGATTGAAGACAATATTTTTTGGAGGGAAAAAAAAAACCCACTCGATCTGTGCTATGCTCTCCCTCCCTCCCTCCCTCCCTCCCTCTCTCCCTTCCTTCCTTGCTTCCTTCCTTCCTTCCTTCCTTCCTTCCTTCCTTCCTTCCTTCCTTCCTTCCTTCCTTTCTTCCTTTCAAAGCTGCATTCTCTCTGGCAAATTCTTGTTCTCTTACAGTGATAATAAGAAGGATATCATTAACATCTTCCGACAGATTGATTCTCTACTTGTACTCTGCCGTGAAACTGGATACCTTACTGGGGAGAATTAAGTCTCAATAACACTTTATTTGCTACATCTTTAAACAACCACCAAAGAAGCAGCTGCAAATGGACCATCCAGTTCAATGACTCCTTGCCCCATATCATCTGGGCTACTTATCTATCAATGCCTTATCTTTGAAGACAAACTTTTAAAACAGGTACAGAATTTCTTAGGGTGATACAGCCTCTTTAACATCCTTTTAAAATCAAAATCAAATGGAGAACAGCCTTGAGAATTCCCTGAGCAGACACAAACAGTTTAATCATACAAACAAGCTTAATTTAGCTTATTTTGCAAGACTAATTCGAACAAGGTCCTTTCTTGCTTAGGCCTCTTGAAATCATAAGCAAAGCTTGAACTGTTTCCCAAGGTCAATATGAAATAACCACTGAGCATTTTCCTATCCTTTAAGAAAATTCTAATGTTATAAACAATCACTGTGAAGAATAAACAGTCACTGCTTTCTCACTATATAAGCTACTTTATAACAGTATACTCCTGAACCTCATTCCATGTTTCAGTTTGAGAGCTCCAGGTCTGCAAATTGGCTTTTTGGTGTGTGCAAAATAAACGTTCACTTATTACTACTTTGATGATTCACTGGTTTTACTTCTGTCATTTGTGCATACTTGATAGTCCTAAGCTATAGTCTTTTTTAATATTAAAAAAATCCTTACAGTAGAACAAAAGAACTCATAATTTATGGAATTATTCATATTGTTTGAGCAATTTCAGTAATCCTACCACCCTCAAAGGAAAAAAAAAATCACATGAACAGGTGCTTTTCCTCATGCAAAATAATTAACAATTGCAAAGATAGCATTAGAATCTTTTTGGAATATTTCAGCAGAAAATTGAACTTGAGAAAAAATTGAAAGAATGTGGGAAATGAATCTACAGGGAGCAAAATAAAACTAAAAGCTTTTGAAAAGTGCTTCTTCGCAACTATGAGACATTTCTTATTTAAACAAAAAACACACCCAAAAAAAGCCCAAAAAACAAAAAAGACAGTCATCAAACAATGTAGAGTACTCCAGAGAATTTTGGGTCAGCTGATTAACATTAGTAAAGTCTTACCAAATTTCAGTCCCACATTTGCTTTGTCTTTTAGCAGTTGACTAAATAGTGTCCCAGAAATGACCCACAATGTTAAGCATAGCTATGGGGAGGGAAATCTTTCCATAATTTCTCTTTGTGGTCATGTGGCTTACTGAGCAAGGATATGTCTAGTCCAAATTGAGATGGCCTCCAAATATCAAACACCAACAGCCTTTGAAAGATTTATTATTAAAAAAACAACAAAAAAGAATGTATAGAATGTCATTAATAATTTTCATTACACGCTGAAATGATAACATTTTTGGATATGTTGGGTTAAATAAAACATTCTTAAAATAAATTTATTCTATTTAATTTTTGAAAAATATGGCTACCAGACAACATAAAGTACCTGTGTGGCTTGCTTTTAATTTCTATTGAGTAATGGCTATATAAAGGCTCACGCAGAAAGAAGGACCTTCTATGTTACAATTTGAAATAATGGTAACAACACCTCCAGTCATGTTTCTTCATTCTTCTATCATTCTGTGCTGAAGGTGAGGTTTTAAAATAACATAGTGGCTATGTTAGAGATGTCCATAGCAGTAGCAACTTCCTTTCCCTCCCTCTGTCTGGGGATCTTGCTTCTTTGCTATGGATCAGTCCCTGGCTCTGACTTTGCCCTTGACAACTGGCCCCCTCTTTGTCTTTGCCCTTGGAAATACTGCCTCTGTCCTGCCTTCTGGCCTCAAGTGACTCTTCCCTCTGGATGTTCTGCAACCACTACTTCTACAGTCTTTGAGTAAAAAAAAAAAAAAAAAAAAAAAAAGATAAACTCAGTTTTATTTTTTTACCCTGAGCAAGATTCAAATAAAAAGGCAAGAAAAATATCAGCTATTCTTAATCAGAATTGCAACAAATTGACATTTAGGTTGCACATCTTTGTCCAATCTGTCAGTGTATCAGGCTTAACTGAATTGGCAGAATATCTGGACTCCTAACTGCAGGGATAAGGAGTGTGAAAGACTCAGAAGAGATTTTTTTTTTCTTTTGGAAAAAGTGGTCTGCTAAGCAAATTAATAATGTAAAAGTTTTTCAGAACTAATTACAATTCTTTCTTACTTGATCATTAAAGCAGTTTTCCTCTGCTAGGCAATATTTTGTTAGCCTAGTTTAGCCATAGTGTGCAGTAATAAAACTGAATTTTTAAAAATATGGCCTATTATTCTGTCATTGTTTTTTTTTTTACTCAGAATGAACCGTGCTAAAATTATAAAAAATAAATTAGACTTTAATTAATTAAATTAATTAGACCTGACTTTTGTAAAAATGTTATTTCTTAAAAAAAAAGAATAAAATTTTGAGTTATGGTTTTTTAATATCAAAATTTGAATATCTTGTCCTGGGATATAGCCTGAGATTTGGGGAAAATGTGACTTCAAGGTACATACCAAAGAAAAAAAAAAGAAAGAAAGAAAAAAATACATACCTAATCTGTGTAATTAAGATTTAAATAATTAAGACTTAAATATTTAAGATTTAAAAAATAATGTAAAGAAATGTGACTCTGGACTTACATGCATTTTTCTGGATCTATTTTTCAGTTGTAATCCAGACCAATATGCAAAATGCATGTATAAAATGTGAAATCATCACATTTCAATACATTCAATAATTTCTGCTATTATAATTACTCATCCTGAAATAATTTTGGCATCTAGTAAGACTCTTACTAGAGTCTCCCTAAACTGCTCAGAATACAGTATTTGAAAATACAGAGAGCTACGGAGAAGCATAAGAAACTGATCTGAGCATAAAATTCCCTGACATGACTCAAGTCAGGCTGGTAATTTCACACGAAGGCTGGCCTACAGCTCAAGGAAGTTCCTGTCATGCCAGGTGGTGTATGGAAGGCAGGCTGCCACGGGAGGTATCACAGTTTCCAGCGCAGTGTGTTACAAGGGCATGTGAACTTGTCAAACTAATAATTGCAGAGTTCAGCAGCAAGATGATGATAGTCCTGTGGGTGGTGTCATGACAGGCCTGAGGAACCAGTCCCTTCCAAATTGGAGAGTTCCCTAACGCAAAGTAAGAGAATAGGACTTAGTCCCAAAGGGAACGGGCTAGAAATTACTGGGCATGCAGGTTGTTTGAGTCTTGTCCAAGTTCACAATTGTCAATTCCTTACCCACTGACTTGGCTTAACCAAGCTTTAGTCAGGCCTCTGTCCTCCCCACAGGCCTCAGAACTTTGGCTCACCCCCAGACTTGCAGGCACTAAGGTGCAGAAGATGCTCACTCCACAAAATGGCTGAGCACAGAAACATTTCCTGCGGAACTGTCCCAGTCAGGCTGTCTGCTGGCCCCTCCTCACCTGTCCAGTTTCCCCTCAAGAGTCCCTGCCATCCCTGCTTATCCTTCCCTATAAATGAAGTCTCTTTCTGTTTTGTTTTGTTGAGATCATTGTGAATGCTAAGATCAGAGTCTTCTCCCTGTTGCAACAGTCGTTTGGAGCGAAGCCTCACTTTTCTTACTCTGGATTTATTTTTCTTGGACATTCCTATTGATGGATCTGCATTATCTTTCTTTGCCCCCACTGATCTCTTGTTTCACTTGCCTTCTTGTCAAATTCCATAGCCACTTTGAATGAGCAACAAATCCAGGAATAAAATGATTTCTTTATGTGTACATAAGGAGTGAATATACTGCAAGTGAGTGGAAAGCCCCCAAATTCATTTCTCCTTCTTTTTCTGAAAAATTCCTCCTACACCAGGCCTCAGCTCACACTTGGGATGCCCTGACTGAGTTAGATATCTGGTTTGCTGTTGTTACTGTTGTTACTCAAATTGCTGTTTATGCTTAGCCCTGCTGTCCCTATTCTCACCCTACATACAAATGCCTATTTCCTGATTTCTGCTCTCTGACTCTTCTGAAGGGCCAGGTCACTGTCTTGTTCAGCCCTATCTTCCAGCACCTAGCACAGAACCTACCACATAGTAGTTGCTCATTAAAACTTTCTTAATAAATTACCAAATAAATGAAATGATGAATGTTCACAAGCCCCAATTCACTGGGAAACTAGCATGCCCCCATTAACAAAAGCAGAAGACAAACTGTGTAAGAAAAATCTGTATATCAATGGCTAGGAGCCTGCAAAAGTAACCCAGTGCAGTGCTTGAAGATCCATAGTAGCAAGACTATATTGAGATAAGCCCTATAATATAATTTTGACTGGGGCCAGGTAAGCAGTCACTCCCCCATTTCATCTTGGCTTAGAAACTAAGCAGAGACTTAATTCTGCAGGTCAGGGTGGTAGCAAGAGATGAGCAAATCAGAGAAGGACACAGAGACTGGGAGGGAAGTCGAGTCCTGCTTATTTTCATTGGTAACTTAACTTTGTGTTTCATGCTCTTTTCACCAACCTGAATCCCACTCTCAAACTATTGCATACCCGTTCATTTTAATTTCCCATTTTCATCTCCCCAGTTTTCCATCGTCTCTCCTCTGATCGAGTCAAAAATTTGTGAACAATTCTCCACCCTTATTGTATTCATTTTTTCCCCTGTCTAAAGGGAATCCTCAGACTGTGACTTTTTCTTTTTTAAATTAGCTTAATGGAGATCTAGTGTTGGGAAACATGCTGAAATTCTAACCTTCTCGATAAAAACTTATAAACTTTTAATGAATTTCACTACCTAAGAGACTGCTTTTATTACACTATCAAAATAATGCAGATCGCAAAGTTGCGTTATGGTGAGACTGGCAAAAGGTGTTGAAAGACAAATTCCTTAAGCTGATGAAACTGGGACACTTCTTTCATGAAGTTCACAGAGCATTGGTATGTGTTTCACTTAGGCAACAAATGCTTCATTTAATTGCATCGATGTGTGATTCTTTGGACGAGGGCACATAGGGTATGCATTCAGAGAGAAAAAACAGCATTAATATAATGACCATTAAAAGATTTTATCAAAAAATGACAGTAGGTCTGTATTATTATAGTTAATAAACTATATTTTGTTGAAAGAAACATTAAAATATTATAAAAAGAAATGCAAACTATAGAACAATAATAACATTCCAAAAGAGAGAGTAATTTTAAAATAGATTTTTGCATGTTGAGCCATAAATTAAATTACTTACCATGAGCTCTATTTTGTTCTAAAAGACTTTTGCTGTATTTTTATTGCTGTTACTGCTATTTTGGGATAAAATAATCTTCTCACAAAGAAATGTGCTTATTTTGTGTTTTTTTATTATTTGTGCTTATTATAAAACAATTGTATGAGCTGGGTTTATTATAATGCATCATGTTATGAATACCGGTTATTGGTATTATTAATATTTTTTCCTTCTTTCTTCTTAATCAATGTATCAGCCTGTCAGTTTGCAAACTGGCCCTATACGAACAGGCAAGGAGAGACCAAAGAAAGAGGCACATCATTCTAGATTGGTAGGTGACAGGTTTTAATAAGGTAGGGTACTTATATATGAAGCTTGTCTTGGGCAGTTGCAAGACCAATAGATTTCCATATCCACCTGCCAAATTCTTAAAAGGTTATATAGAGGCCTTCATTGGACTCAGTCATGTTTACCATCCCCATGGTCCTAGCAACACATTGCTCTCTCAAGATTGTGTCCTTGGGTTGTGTCTTTCTAGTGCAGGGAAGACAAGTGTAGCACATGTTCCAATCACAGGGGCAGGGGTGAGGAGACTCTTGTCCAGGTCCGGCTTGAGGGTCAGCTGCTAGTCATGTCCTTTCAATTATCTCCCCCAACATAGCCATGTTCTGGTCTTATTTAAAAAAAAAAATACTGCATATTATCTACTGTATTCTTTTGAACATCCCTCCAGTGGTTAAATAGTGTGTGGTGGGCTGGGAAAGGGATAAAAAAAAATGTAGACAATTCTGATTCCTTCCTTAGTTTGTGTCTGGCTGTCAAAGTTAATATTCCAGCACAGTTCTGGGCTAGATGAGAAGTAGTATTTTGAGGGAAGCACCACAGGGCAGGGGTATGGAGATACTGCTGAAAAGGGAGCACTATGGATCATACTTTCTACTTAGTTGTTCATTACTCTAGCAGGAACAAAAGAGAATGGGTTGATGATGTATTTATTTGTTTAAACAGTATGTATTGAGTGAAAACTATAGAGGAAGCATTGGTCTAGGCATTAGGTATATATTTTAAGAAATAGAAAAATCACTTCTGTCTCATAAATATTAGATTTCCCTATCAACACCACTAAAACTTTTTTAAGCAGCACTTCCCCTTGAATCAGCCCCAAAGCTGGACTATGACAGAAACAATGAATACATAGCCTTACTCCACGAGGCCTTATGTTTTCATTGTGGTTCTACAGCATGATGAGCAGTTCATCCATGATGAATTAGCCTATTTTATGTAGCTGTAATATATTATAAACATTTATAATACATATTTGCTTTTTATAATTCCAATTTATAAATCATGGTAAGGGGACCCGATTTCTAGTCATAGTTCCAGCAGTTGCTATAAGCTGCTTGACGTAATTGCTCTTTAGTTCCTGTGCCCATAAAATGTGAATGGCAATACAGTAAAATTCAATTTTTACTGAGTGGGTCAAGATGAAGATTGTTCCATAAAAATGGTGGTGATACATATGGACCATTTAACTTAATAATTGCACAGGGGAGGGAGTGGGGAAGGGGAGTCCTTTATTCTACTCTAATAATGAAGGGGACAATATGTATATTTTTAAATTTATTTTAAATTTTGGGAATGAATTATGATGCAAAACAACTCAATTAAAAATAACTAAATTAAAGGTCCATAGTAAATTTTGCTGTCTGATCACACACATATTGTCAAACCATTATTTCCTTTATGAGAGCTGACAGGCATGTAAGCTCCAGTTTCCCTCTTTCTTCCCTCCCTCCTTCTTTTCTCCATCAGTATTCTACTTTCTCTTAACACTGCAGGCTCTTGAGAGACCTCAGGCTTACTGAGCCAAATTTCATGAGACACCTGTTAAAAGGTTTCTCCTTCACATCTCTTTGAAAGGGAAAAAGCCCCGCAGGCCATATTCTGTTATAATTCAACTGTGTCTAACACATGGGAAGATTTAAAAATATTCATTTTTAAAACATAATTTTAAAAACAAATTAATGAATATATAAAGAAGCTTTTCTGTAGAAGAATGTTCTTTTATTATAAGTCAAGACTGACGCATCTTCAGTTTTAATTAATAAACTACACAAAGGGAGGCTGTTTTTTACTGGGTTTCCTAAGCAAAATTGATTTACTAAATTTTCTAAAAATGCCAACATTTTTGGAGAAGTCTGTTCTCTTTGGATCCCTGGCCTAGCATGTAATGGAAAACAAAAAAGTAGGAAGAGGAAAATGGATTACCATGAAAGGATTGACATGTGAGGATATAAAGGAGAACAACACACACACACACACACTCACACTTACACGTAGAAAGTTATATGAAGATCAGGAAGAGAAAAATCACATTCTAAGCATGTGAGTGAAGATCAATCATAAAGAAAGGTAATCTGATGACAGAACTGGTAATTCAAGGGAAAAAAAGTGAGTACCTGTTTGTTTCCATTACTGTTATGCAAGGGACAGATAATAAAAATATCTACAAAATTTGGGAAGTAAATGAAATATTTGTCCTCAGTTCTTCTGATAAGGGAAGGAAGAGATCTTAAGCATGCCAAAAGATTAGAAATTCAGTGATCTTATTGTTTCTTATGATAATCCAGCTGACTTCATCAACATTTGTATCAGAGTCAGTAATTTGGAAATAAGGGTACTTTGTTCATTTATTCCACATGATCTCTTAGATCTACCACTTAGATATGGGCAGTGTAAACCAAATTAAGTTTGATTTGAAGATTCTGTTGAAATGCTGATCTTGCAGAGGTAATAGTTATACCTTACACTATCACAATTTATTCCACTTGTAATTATCATAATGAATATATATATGCAAGTGGAGTAGGCATTAATAAGAATTTCTGCTTATTTCTGTTTGATCACATCATAGGTGTCATCTCTAAAGCTATATCCAGTGTTCCTTAAAATGCAAAATATTTATTACCCACTCAGAAAGTAAGAGATTGACTAAGGAAAATTCTGTTGTCTTTTTTTTTGGTTTTGGTCCTTAAATAGTTGTCTAGGACACTACTTTAGGAAAGAAAAATTTGGCCCTGACTAAACTATAATATAAATATTTAAATATTTAAATATTACCATGCTCAGAATTGGATTAGTGGAATCTTAAATGTGCCTTTGTATCTCAGTTTCTAGAAAATGCCAACTTAAATTTAATCAACATTTCTGTTGGGTTTTTAAAAATCAACTTCTTTTTATTACCTTCTCTACTGTGTTTAGATAACTGAAGGGAAAATCTACTTTGTGTTACACAACTCACAACTTGGATTATAGGAAGAAAACTGACCTCCTACAGAACCAGATCTGTTCAGAATGTTTTCTCCTACTTCATTCATGTATGAATATGTGTTGGGCATCTTTCTGTAAAGTTATAAGCACTTTTTAAGAAAGAAGATTGTTTTACTTCTTCATGGATTTAATAAAGAGCCTAGGACTGATCTATGTCCATTACAAGTACTTGACCAAAATAGGTTCACTTGACTTCTCAAAAAATCCTAGGCTTTGTTCAAAACTATGGACACTGAGAAGGCATAGCACACTTGTAAATAAATTTTATTAAAGTGAGTCACACAGTTCATTTTAAGGATGAGCTCTTAGGATTATACTTTTTTTTTTTTGGTGTGGAGGTAACCATCGGGTCTATTCTTCTTTTCCTATTTTTCAATTTCCCATTAAATGCTAGATCAGGAATCCAAAGATAGCAGCCTTCCTCAATTAGAAAAGCCTACTTAATTTCATGCATACATTTATTCATCCACAACATTAAAAAGCTGGAATGTAACTTTTTGCTATACACAAATGCAAATGGATATATCTGTGTGCTTATATGTGTATATATATGACATATATATATGCATATATGTACATATACATATATGTTATACATACACATATTAAAATATTACTTTTTAAAAGATGCTTTCCCTTTATTTTAATGAAGTTACCATTGCAAATCATTCAAAATATTCATTTTTTTTCAAAATACTTTTAAAACTTCATTGAAATTCTACTGTTTCTTATTACTCTCATTTCTCTATGCCAAAGAACATTTTTAATTAAGGTTATATGCATCCAGGGTCATTAATAATCTGCAGATTAATTGCCACCACATGATTGTAAGATGGCTACTCTGGAAAGGTTATAAATTATATTTAAGTTCTAAATTCTAGTCCATTCAAACTGAATAAAAATACAGTGGGGGGCTGATTAACTGAGAAAATTGAGGGAAAGTGAGGTCAAGAAAAGAAATAGGTAAAAAAAAAAGCAATAGTTAGAGGATACTAGGTTAACTCTTCCATTTTATCTATGTTAGTGAAATTAGAGTTATGAAAAATTTATCAAATATGAAAGTGTCAACTCAGTTGACTTTAGAAATCTTTACATATGCAGATGGAGATACTATTGTGGTATTTTACTCCAAGTTTTCATAAAGTCTTATAGCTTGTAAACTGTGTTATCATCTTAACTTTAACAATCAATTATATAAGGCGGCACCTGGGTGGCTCAGTCGTTAAGCGTCTGCCTTCGGCTCAGGTCATGATCCCAGGGTCCTGAGATCAAGTCCCACATCGGGCTCCCTGCTCCGCGGGAAGCCTGCTTCTCCCTCTCCCACTCCCCTTGCTTGTGTTCCTGCTCTCACTATGTCTCTCTCTGTCAAATAAATAAATAAAATCTTAAAAAAAAAAGAATCAATTATATAAGAAATGTATGTAATTTCAGATTTTCCTATACTGCACATATAATGGAAAATTATATCAGCATTTTAAAATTACTAATTAGAATTTCTTCATAAATCATAACTTGTTACATAAAATTTCTCTAAATATTACCTTCTATTTCTGGCAGCTACACAACAATATATGTGAAATTTTGTTATAAACATCCTCTTTTAATACCTCCGGTGCTAACTTACATATTCAAATATCAACTTTACTTGAGTAATATTATTATGCACATCTGAAATTTGCTACCTGCAGGCCTTGATCATAAGAGCTGCTCTTCAAATAGTCAGAGGAGTTACAATAGAATTTCAGAGTAGGTTATAATAACCCAGTAGTGACTAGATATGCTTTTATTATGTCTTCCTATTTCCATATTATTTTTAGGTGAAGAAAAAAGAATGTTATCATATACAAACATAAAACAAGAAAAAATGGACAGAAGTATTTCACCTAAGAAAGCTAAAGGACCATATATACAAAGTTTATAAGAGACAGTAATAATAGGAACTAAGGTATAGGTAATTAAATCACTTAATTGCAAAATTCTATTTTATAAAAGTAAGGGAGATGAGGGGAGAAAGGGATGTATTACTAAAAAGCCATAAAATAAACCAATTTTTATTTTTTATTAACCCTAACAGAATGACATTTTTAGCTTTATTGAGATATGTTTTGCATACCACAAAATTTACCCAGTTAAGTTATGCATACAAATCGATGGTTTGTAGCATATTTATAGATTTGTATGACCATCAGCATAATCTAATTTGGGAGTATTGCAACCCCTCCAAAAGAAATCTTGTACATTTTATCAGTCATTCTCATTCTCCTCTCTGAATTCTCTTCCCATGTACCACCAACTCAAGGCAAACACTAATTTCTGTCTCTATGCATCTGCCTATTCTGGAAATTTCACACAAATGGCATAATGCAGTATGTGATCATTTGTGATTATCTTCTTTCACATAACAGAATGTTTTAAAGGTTAGTCCATGAGGTAGCACATATTGATACTTCATTCTTTGTTATTACTAAATAATATTTCCTTAAATGTATATATGAAAGTTTGCTTATTCATTCATTAATTATGTTTAGTTTATTTCCACATTTGTCTATTGTAAGTAATGCTGTTATAAATATTCTTGTACAAGTTTTTGTGTAGACATATATTTTCATTTCTCTTGGGTATGAACAGAGTAATTGAATTGCTGGGTCTTATATGGTAACTCCATATTTAGCATTTTGAGGAACTGTCAAATTGTTTTGCAAGGTGGCTGCCCCATTTTAAATTCCCATCAAGAATTTAAAAGTTCAGGGATGCCTGGGTGGCTCAGGCAGTTAAGTGTCTGCCTTTTGCTCAGGTCATGATCCCAAGGTCCTGGGATTGAGTCCCGCATTAGGCTCCTTGCTCAGTGGGGAGCCTGCTTCTCCCTCTGCCTGCCGCTCCCCCCTGCTTATGTGCTCTCATTCTCTCTCTCTCTATGGCAAATAAATAAATAAAATCTTTTAAAAAATTTATAAGTCCACCAACAATTTCCAAGGTTTCTAAAATTTGTTATTGTCTGTATTTTTGATTATTGCCTTCTTAGTGAGTATGAAATGGTCTCTCACTGTAGTTTAGATTTACATTTACCTAATGGCTAATGAGGTTGAACATCTATTCATGTGCTTGTGGGCCATGTATGTCTTCTTTGGATAAAAATTCTATTTAAATAACTTCTGATTTTTTTTTCTTTTTCAAGTTTTTATTTAAATTCTGGTTAGTTAACAAACAATGTAATATTAGTTTCAGGAGTAGAATTTAGTCATTCATCACTAATATACAACACCCATTGCTCATCACAACAGATGCCCTCCTTAGTACCCATCATTCATTTGACCCTCCCCCCACCACCTCCCTTCCAGTAACCCTCAGGTTGTTCTCTATAGTTAAGAGTCTATTTTCTGGTTTGCCTCTCTTCCCACTCCCCACCCATGTTCATCTGTTTTATTTCTCAAATTCCACATATGAGTGAAATAATTTCTGAATGACTTATTTCACTTAGCATAATACTCTCTAACTCCATCTAACTCCATCTATGTCTTTGTAAATGGAAATATTTCATTCTCTTTTATGGCTGAGTAATATTCATATGTATATATACGTATGAATATTATATAAGAATATCACATCTTCTTTATCCATTCATCAGTTGATGGGTATTTGGGCTCTTTCCATAATTTGGCTATTGTTCATAATGCTGTTATAAACATCAGGGTGCATGTATCTCTTTGAATCACTACTTTTGTATCTTTTGGGTAAATATCTAGTAGCACAATTGCTGAATCTTAGGGTAATTCTATTTTTCACTTTTTGAGAAACCTCCATACTGTTTTCCAGAGTGGCTGCACCACTTTGCATTCCCACCAACAATGAAAGAGGGGTCCCCTTTTTCTGCATCCTCAACATCTGTTGTTTCTTGTGCTGTTAATTTTAGCCATTTTGACAGTGTGAGCTGATATCTCATTGTAATTTTGATTTGTATTTCTCTGATAATGAGTGAAAAAGCAAAGCAAAGCTGGAGGCATCACAATTCCGGACTTCAAGTTATATTACAAAGCTGTAGATGGTACAATAATGGCACAAAATAGATAGATCAATGGAACAGATTAGAAAACCCAGAAATGAACCCACAACTATATGGCCAACTAATCTTTGACAAAGCAAAAAAGAATATCCAATGGAAAACCCAGTCTTCAACAAATGGTGTTGGGAAAACTGGACAGCAACATGCAAAAGGATGAAACTAGACCATTTTCTTACACCATACACAAAAATAAATTCAAAATGGATGAGAGACCTAAATGTGAGATAGGTACCCACAAAATCCTATGGAAGAACACAGGCAATAACCTCTTTGACATCAAAGGTAGCAACTCTTTTCTAGATATGTCTCCTGAGGCAAGGGAAACAAAAGCAAAATTAAACTATTAGGACTTCATCAAGCTTAAAAGCTTCTGCACAGTGAAGGAAACAATCACCAAAACTAAAAGGCAACCTGCAGAATGGGAGAGGATATTTGTAAATGACATACGTGGTAAAGAGTTAGTATCTAAAACCTATAAAGAATTTATCAAACTCAACACCCCAAAAAACAAATAATCCAGTTAAGAAATGAGCAGAAGACACAAATAGACATTTTTCCAAATAAGACATACAGGTGGTTAAAAATTTCCTAATTTTTAAATTGAGCTATTTGACTTTTTTTTTTGAGTCATAAGAGTTTTTTTTTAATAAATTCTTAATACAAGTCCTTTGATATATATATGATTCACAAATATTTTCTCCGATTCCTTGGGTTGCGTTTTCAATTCTCTTTGATGCCTTTACATCTCCATCTCTCACATTTGTGCATAGTCTAATTCTTATTTTTTAAAAAGTTCCCTACAGTTAACTCATAGAATTCCTGCTTCCCTGACTGAGCCCTTTGACATATAGCATTTGACAGTGTTAACTGCCAATCAGTACATTAATTAGATAATCTCCATTCTTTGCCTGTGTAATACTAAATTATCTATTTCCTTCTTTCCTTTCTTTTCTTTTCTTTTCTTTTTTTTTTCTTTCTGTAACCTCTCTACCAGCTTTTACTCTCATTGATTGCTTATGTCTGTTTCTCTTTATACACTCGAGTACAAATGAATTTTTGGCTCATTGTTGATCTTTGTATTTTCATCCTCAAAGAATTCATCCATTCCCTGAGTTTCAATTTTGTTTATTTTTATTTTATTAAAAATTAATTTGAGTATAGTTGACACACAATGTTACATTAGTTTGAGGTATACAACACAGTGATTCAAAAAGTTATTATGTTACACTATGCTCACCACAAGTGTATATACCATCTGTCACCATAAAACACTGTTACAGTATCATTGACTATATTCCCTATTGTGTACCTTTTATTCCCATGACTTAGTCCATAACTGGAAGCCTGTATCTCCCACTCCCCTTCACCCATTTTGCCCATCCTCCCACTTCTCTCTCCCCTGGCAACCATCAGTGCTTATCAGAGCAAGTATACATATATATATATATATATATATATATTCAAACTCTCTTTTTAACATTGCCACTTGGATATTCCAACACTATGAAATGAAGCAAATTGGCATCCTCTCTCTTTCATTAGTACAACACCCCTTCTACCTTGGTTTTCTTTTCTCAGTTCAAGGTGTCAGTTGTGTCCATCATTGTATTCCATTTGTCTTATTTTTACTCTGCTTGTTCATCCTCAGCATAGAGATTATTATAGCAAACTCATACTTTCCTATGAAACCATTTCTCTCTTTTCTAAGCAACCCTGCATAATTTTTCAGAATATTTTACAATGAACAAAATTTTGTCTCACATTCTTCCTCAGAAATCTTATGTTTTCTTTCTTAATGTATTTTATACCTACAGCTCTCCAAATTTACCAGTCCTCCCACAACCCCCAGGAAATGATCTTAGACATGGACATTGCAATGTCCTTCCTGAACTTGACATTAATTCTTACCTTTCAACATTTACTCAGGCTGCTTCATTCTACCATTTTTTTTTTCTTTTCCTTTATTGGTATTCCAGTTCTTCTTCATTCATCACAATTTTTTTCTACTATAGCTTTACCATTCCAGAATTGAAAATTAAAAAAAAATGTTTCTTCATTCTCACATATTTGACTAGATTAATTGCTAAGTATTGCTTTTTGTTTTTGTTTAAAGAATTCATAGATTTTCTATTCCCAAGAGTTTTCAAATTTGAGAATGTCTGTTTTTTTACTTGAATGTCAACTTTTAAGGCATAACTTTCTTTGACTTTTTTTGGTCTTCAAATTTTGTTGACCCTTCTGTTATCTTTTGTAACTGGGTTTCTGCAAAGAAACCTGGATAAATCAAGTGTCTATCTTGCATTTTTCTTTCTTTCTTTTTTATTTATTCTTTTTTCCCTTTGGGTGACTGTCACATTTTTTATGTTTGGTAAAATCTTAACAATCATATATTCTGATGTTTAGAGCTTTGTTTTGAATTTTGCCATGCAAGAAGAGCTCTCTATTGTCTGCTATAATTCACTCTTTATTACATTATCAGTGATTTGCTTTTGATTTTGAGGATTTGTTACATAATTTAGGCCAAGGAAATATTTATTTAGTTAGGACTGTGTAGATCTCATTCCAATTGCATTTCAACTTTGTATTTGAAACGTAACTCAGTCCACAGCACTGGAGTTTTGACTTACAAGATTGACGAGTCCCACGTATTCACTTTCCACATTTCACCAGTTTCTTCCACATAGCTATTTCTTCAATTGCCTGAGGGTATCCGTGAAGACTGTTGATTTTCAGACTGGAGTCTGTTGGTGAGAATTTTTTTTCTACATACCAATGTGGCTTCTAGGTATAAGAATATGATTAGGAGACTTTCCATGGTGTTAATACTCCTTCATTTTATCCCCTCTCTTACCTCTCTCTCTCACACACACACATACACACAGTTATCACCACTTACTGAAGTTGTTGTGATCCTTTCTTTGTTTAGATAATAGGGGCAACAAAGTGTGTATATGTGTATATACGTGTTTTAGTTCATTATCAAATTACTGCAATTTGATTCTGTAGTTTCTGCAGTTCCATTTTCTCCTCTTAAATAAGAATATTCACACATTATGTTAATTATTACAGGTTGTATCTTAAAGAGTTCTTTTTTTTAAGAATTGTGACAATAGAGTATTTTAACAAGCTCATTTGTTGATACCAGGCATAGACAACTACCTTTAAAAACATAGCTGTTATACTTTAGATTTGTATGTAACATGTAATTGAGTTCGAAATGGTTTACTTTTATCTCAGAATAGGCTATGTTACGTTTTGGTGACAAGAAACACCAGATCCCAATGGCTTTACAACCAAAATTTATTTCTTGCTCCTGCTATTCCATGTCAAGTTTCAGTGACTCTTCGGGACAGCTGACTTCCATTTTATGACACAACGTTCTGGATGGTTTTAAGCTTGTGGCCACTCTCTATCTAGATGTGCTACAACGAACACTGTAAAGGGGAAGAAAGAAGGCTGTTACCTGCAGGCAGACTTCAGTGCCTTATTTCAAGGGTGTGAGGGCATGTAACACCCACTTGTGCACAAGTGCAGAAGGAATATAAATTAATGTTGTGCAGCATTAAGTACAATGTATATAACATACTTTTAAAAGGTATTCATATTATTTTTATCTTATAAATGGGACAACAAAAAATGAAATAGGATTTAAAAACTTTCAAATATATAACTAAAGAGAAAGAACAATTTAGACTTCTTTCTAATACATTCCCTTGTAAAGATGGAAGCTTAAAGTATTGACCTGCACTTTACTACTCCTAAAAAAGCCAACACATTTTTCTCAAATGAAAACAGACTAGCAGAAGCTACTGAACTAAAAAACAAACAAACAAACTGACATTGTTTCATTAATTATTTTCTCAATTCTTCCTTGTTTAGTACAATGAAGGTCAGTAGATGCCAGAGATAGAACTTTTTTCCAGTTTCAAAAAGTTCGTCTTCTCTTAGTTAATAAATCAGAAAGGAAAACATGAGGGATGGCTTAGAAAATGCTTAAGCACTGAACAAAATCTTTAAAGATCTATAATTTGCTGTCTATTAATCATAAATAGAGAAACCTGAGAAATATATCAAAATTATAAGTAAATTGAAACAAACAAAACAAGAATGACAACTTTTGAAGGAGAAATGGATGTTTTATTTAAAAAGCTTAAATGTGTATATATGTGTGTTCTTTGGGTATTATGACATGGTGCTCAAGCATAAACTGATGAGTTAAGCACCAGGCTAAAAAAGAGAATAGCTCTAGAAAGATAAGTGGGAGAGGAAGAACGGAAAGCAAAGGCAATCTCTGGGGTTGCAGGGTAGGCCAGCTGCCATTTCCAATGCTAACTTTAAATACTATAACTTTATTGCTTTTCTTTGTTTTAGAAAATGTCCTGTACCATGAGCTGCAGCTTTGTTCCAGTTTCACTACCTGTCATAGTCACCATTGACAAAGCCAATCTTTTTCCCACCAGTCTGAATTCAACTGTACTGCTGATTTCCTCCCAGAGTGTGGAAAATTTATTGCAAAGCAAGGTGGACTTTACACTTACAGCTATTGCAGCAATGCTAGCAATAATATACTGGCAGAACCCCAAGCATCTGCTATATGTGACAGAGGAGAGTAAACTCCTAAAGCACAGTGCATCCTATATTGTATGTGAGAGTGTGCATTAAACAGCCCTCTATTATGATTGGGAAATCCTCCATTAGCAGCCATAATTTCCACTTATATCATTTAATATTTACACATTTTAACAATAAAGCAAACAAAGATTTTGTGCATGCATGAATTAGAAGGAAGATCTAGATGTTAAAAACAGAATTATATTAAAAAAGTCTTCCATGGTGTAGGGTTTGCACAGTAAATGGAAATACATGTTTCAGGTTTCATTTTTAGGAAAAAAATTTTTTTTTGCTTTAATAGAAGTCAGTGAAACTTTTTTAATCTCAATATTTTTGAGTCTTTATTAACAAAAGGGTAGATTAAAGTTTCTTCCACATACAGCAAGGGCTAGTATTCAAAGGTACAGCATTTTCAATCAGATATCATGTGTTTAAATCCCATCTCTAAAATTTACTGCCTGTATAACCTTGAGCCAGTTGCTCGTCAGCTCTGTATTAAATTCTCTAATCAGTAAAATGGAAGAAATAATAATACTTATTACCCGGAGTTGTGGCAAGAATGAAATGAATTGATATGGGTAACATGACTGAAAGGATGTCATGTAGTAAATGCCAAGTAAGCTTAATTATTGTGATTAGAATATTGTCATCTCTTCTTTTGTCTAGTCATTGTTTAACGCCCTGCAAAGTCTGACCTTATATCTCCTATTCAAAGGTATTTGAGTCAAAGTCCCTTACTCTGGCACTTAACATTCTCTGTAACTTGAACAATATTAGTTCTTAAACAAGGAGGAATTGAACCCCTTAGGAGACATTTGAGGTCAGTCCCAAACTCATCTTCTATTGCCCCACATCACTAAGGGAAGGAAAGCACCATCTCCTCTTTCTTCCATCTACTACTAATATCTTAATCTCACTGTCTGACTGTCCAGATTCACTGAATCCTGGTTCATTGACCATTGTTACTCACTCCTATCCCTTTTTGCTATACCTTCTGGAAACTTCATGATATTAGTAACGTTGAAGGCTTTCTCCACTTTATGGAGGTAACTGGAACTTAATCACCTAAAAACATTCAGATATCCCTCTTCAGTATCGGCTCCTCCTTCTCCAGCAGATCCTAACCTAAATTCACTCCTTAATTTGGCACATAGGGATATCAGTAGTACGCTTCTGTCTTCCTCTCCAGACTCATCCCTGCCAGATACCTAGCTCACAAATTATAGGTTAGTATCAAAACATGTCTTCAAGTTTTCTGCAGATGCTGTCACTTTATTTATTTATTCATCCAACCATGCAGGGCTTAATTCATCACACATCAATTGAGTATCTATTGTGTAGACAACATTATGGAACATGTCAGCTATTTAGCCATGAACAAAGGCAGATTCTTACCCCGGACTCATGTTGCTCCAAAGGTATGCTATTTCAAACTTTAATTCTTTTCCTTGTGGGTTTTTTTTTTTTTTTTCTGATCAACTAGAAAAATTGTAAACATCTTTTATAATTTAGTTGAAAAATTAATTCAATCAGGAAAATATTTCTCACACTTTTATACCCCGAATCTGAGGTAGATTCCCTTGCTCCTTATGCAAAGATCATGTTCCCCTATATGGCTATTACTAGGTTAATTGGATTATGTAGAATTCTTTTGCAAGTTTAAGATTTCCTGCAAGTAGGGATAACATTCATTTTCATATCTCCAACTCCTAGCACAATGTCTGATATATGTACTAGAAACTGAGTAAGTGATTGATTCTAAATTGTATATATCACTTAAAAAGAGATCTAATACTCTTTTCATCACAGAGACCCATTTAGACTAAGCATCTCATAACTGACTCTCTTCTTCATCTACTACAAAATCTAACTCTGAAGTTCAATACTCAGTAAGTTTTGAATAAGTAAATATTAGTCTTATTTTCCAGGCACAATTAAAATCTTACAAGATCAGTATTAGAGACATATCATTATTTAATATCCCCTACTGACCTATATTAGTGCTGGAAACAAAATAAGTAATCTCTCTGTATAAAAATATAAGATGTCAACCTCACACCTGATGCTTTGCAAATTTTAAGTGGAAGATACTTGAAGGTACTTTTATTAAAGATGACTATAGTCAGAAGTGAAACTGGGACATCATTTGATTAATATAAAATACAAAATTAGGGTCAGCATGCCTAATGTTTTCTCAATTTGATAATATGTGGCTCCAATCTAATATTATCATCTCAAATATAATATGAAAATAAAATAATGGTTTAATTTAGACTCAGTCTTACTCACTATGGAACAACAGACTAATTTATCTTTGAGATCCTTTTGTGAATGATATCTATGTTAGGGTCCCTTTGTGCAGTGTTACTATTTTTTAATTATAAATTATTTATTTAAAAACATACAAAAGCTTACATTTGTATTAGTGAAATATGTGTTTACTGTGTTTTCTTGACAAAGGAACGGAAGTTGATACAGGCAGGGTGTGTGAAAGATGATTTTGGAGCTTAGAAAGGGAAGCTATTTTCAGAGATGGCACAATATATGGAGAGAGTTAAAATAGTATAAAATGTTAATAGTTCGTTAATTGAGTGTGATTATATGACCATTTGCATTTGTTGGCCCTTCTCAGCCTAATTTTCTTGTCCATTTAGAGATGAAAGGTAAGGAAATGCAGACTCATAAATGTTTAGTTTATTATTTAATCACACTTCTAGCAGGTCTGACCAAGAAGGACTTACAGTTCCCCTGGTCTTGACTAAACTTTAGGCAGGTTTTGTTTTTCTTAGAGAAATTGCTTTAGAAAATTTTCAGTTATAAATTCTTTCCTTGCCCGTTTGAGATATAAATCTTCTGCAATCCAGAAATGTCTTTCTCAAGGACCTAAGACCCATCACTTTGAAATGTAATCATAAAGAAAGAGAGGGTCCCTATCCACCAAACACTGGGGCGGCGGGGGTGGGGGGCGGCCGTGGGCGCCTAGCTTCAGTAAAGGCCAATTAACAAACACAGATGGCCTAAGCACATGGACGCACCTCCCACCTAATACCCTCCTGTACTCTTCCATTATCTCACTTTACCTTTGAAAAAGCACGGAGTTGAATTCAGTCTCTCTCCCTGATTGCGACAGTCTTGAATAAAGTCTTCCTTGCCTGCTTAACTAGTCTGATACAACTTTTCTTTCAGAATTCTTAGGAGGTGCAAGGCCAATAGTCCAAGAAATATACAAAATCTGTCACCACTCCTACTCTTTTTCTCACTTGTATTATCTCACTTCATATTTTCCTAATTTGGGCTGATTAGTATTCATATTGTCTAATCTCAGTTTCAAGTAAAATATATGGAACAACTCTCTTTCTCTTTTTTTACTTCATCATTATTTTAAACCAAGTTCTTTAAATTTTTTTTTTTGATCTTTAAATAAGGCTATGGGAAGTGTAAGTTTATCGGAAATACATATGAGTACATGCCTGAAGGCAGTTTAAATGAGGAAAGCAATTTGAGTTCCTCAGACTTGACCTAAAATGTGTTGCATAAAATACAAATTAGTTAACCCACTTAGAAAAGAACTTATTCAAACACTGATTCTGAGAAGCACAAATCTGGAAGTGAACTGAAAGTGAGGCCTGGACTCAGAGGCAGATCTTGGTCAGACAGCTGCCATCCAAACCTCGGTTCTGTTCTAGGCTAACTTGTGAGGTGTGGACTTCAGAGTCTTTTATTTCAAGATTATTCCCTTAACTCCTCTCCCATCTCATGACCCCTCACTGCAGACTTTATTACAGAACTTCTCACATAAACACCTTAACTGAATTTATCTCCTCAGGAAGTCACCATTCTATTTTTACCAAGTCTCTCCACTCCATTCTATTCTTCCCAGGATCTGTTCACTGATGAGTCAATCTGATGAGTGATGTGAACAAGTGAGCCAATTAGGTTGCCTTTACAGGTACCATATTTGTGTTTTAACAGGGACCTCTGGAGAGAGAAATTTAACCCTATGGTGACCATACCATACATCTTGACTAACTTAGTACAGTTAATAGCCCCAGTTGTGCTAGTGTAATTACTCATACTAAGCCCTTTTACTCTCAACAGTACCCCAGTCTGGACATAAATTTAAATGGGCACCTTCTGTATTTCAAAAAGTGCCTCTAATGATGGAAGTTTCAGATATAAAGGCAAAGTGTTGGTGGAGAACACTGCCAGATGTGGGGACTTCAAAATCATAACATAAGGGGAATTTTCTAGGGTTGCTCATATTTAAATGAACGGGGAATGGGTTAGCCTGGTGATGGGAATTAAAGAGGGCACATACGGAATGGAGCACTGGGTGTTATACGGAAACAATGAATCATGGAACACTACATCAAAAACTAATGATGTAATGGATGGTGATTAACATAACATAATAAAATAAAAAATAATAAATAAATAAATAAATAAAGCATTTAAGTATTTTAATGAATAATTTTAAAGTATTAATAAAGTAATATCATTGCTGTTGCTCTAAAATACTTAGGCTTAAAAAAAACATTGCATTAACCAGAAAACAGACTTGTAACTATAGAGAACAAACTGAGTGTTACTGGAGGGATGTGGGTGGGGTGATGGGGAAAATAGGTGATGGGGATTAAATAGGGCATTTGTGATGAGCACTGGGTGTTGAAGTGATGAATCACTAGATTCTACACCTGAAACTAATGTTACACTGTATGTTAACTAATTGGAATTTAAACAAAAACTTGGGGAAAAAACCCCCACAGCATTGCCATTCACTCAGCCTCAAATGTTTAATTTGTTTTTTATGGTCCTATCAATTCTTCCTGCCCCTCTTGAATATTACACCATTCTACATTGTGGTTGCTTCATATTTATTTTATATTATTTCTCTATAGGTAACTGTTTACACTTGTTTCCCTAACTAACTCCCATGCTCATCTTTTATCACTAATGATTTATTCTGCATTTTCCTAAAATGATAATTCTATTGTTTTTGAAGACATCTTTGGTTTATAACTGCATGAATTATGCAAGCATACGCTGTACAACTATTAGTGGTACATACCCAACTTTCTGCTAGAAATCAAATACAGTTGTCTTGATTTCATTCTCAGAACACTCTCATGAGTTTCTTAATATTATCTCTAATTACAGATGATAATACTCAGTTTGCAAGTAACACCATGACAATGAAGGTCATCAATATCTTTTCTAACCACTGATTATTCCAGAGCTTCTTGCCACTGCTTCCTTCATTTTTCCCCAAAGAAAGTACTTGCTCCAGACATTTGAAATATCTTGCATCTCCTAGAATCTCTTATGTCTTCCACATTTTTGTGTCTTTGAACTTCAAATTACTTCTGCTCAGAATGACCTTTTTTAATTTCTCTCTGGAAGATGCCACCTAGTGTTAGAAGAACAAGAGAAGTTCTCAATACATAGCATAATGTTCATATCTTTGCTATAGCATATCTGCAGTGTATATGTATATAAGCTGTATGTCTATACCTGTGTATAGTTTTTTTTTAATTTTTCTAGCCCACTAGATTAAAATCTCTTCAAATAAAGAATCAAAGGTCATTAATTTTTTGTTCATAGTTCTTAACACTATTTTAAGCACATTATAAGTGCTCAGAAATGTCTGCTTTGATTAGTGAGTGAATGAATAACACTTTATGTTGTTGATATTTGGTATTATGAAGTCAAAATACTATACAAATTACCACCATTAGAAAAGATCAATGAGTTGCATCTAGCCATTGTTACATAGTAATCACTATTTCAATTTGATACATTAATGACCTGATGATAAAGAAAATAATTCAGAACTGTGTTTTCTGAATTGATATTTTAAATTTGATTTTAACTACAAAAAGTGGGAAATATTAAAATAAAAGGCTTTCTTAATAGATTCCAAGTCTATTTTTCATAATATTACATTTTTGGCAGCTGATCCTTATGGAATAAAAATGATGTGAATCTAATAATAAAATGTAAGCTAGCCAACTCTATTTCCTACAGAATACTTTATAAAATAAATTACAAGAAACCAAACTCTTCTAGACAGTAGAGATGGATAATTCCAATTTATCTTATTTCATGAGTAAAAATATACCTATCATAAATCTTTTCTTTTAACATAAATGGCTACTGTTAAATTTCTGATGATGCTACCTCCCACAAATTATCACCTAAGAATCTTTAAAAAGAAGCTGAAATATATTATAGATGATTTCATTCTTAACATTCATATTGATCCATATACTACATTTGACTTATTGCAATCAATTGTCCTTCTAAAACATATTTTATGTAATGATCATAATACCTCATATTAATTCATCATCATGTTGCAAATGCCAAGTACATTTAAATATAAAAGCTGTATTCATCTTTAAGCAATAAACATTTTTTGGTCTTGCCAGTATAGAAAATGTGCGCTCAAACCATAAGAGCAAGAGAAACTTATATTAGTTGACACAGAAATCAACAATTATGTTTCTCCTCTTTTCCTTTATTTACCATATGTCTTCTATATCCTTTACCTTCCTGGTCATTCATATAGTTTCCTTTTCCGCCACTGGTAGAAGTATATGAGATTTTTTTTAAAAAAGGATAAGAAAGCTATCATTTTTTAGTATTTAATATATGAAAGGAGCTTTACTTGGCAATTTACAGAAATTGTTACATTTGTAATATAGGTCTTATTTCCCTTATTTTTTCAGATGAGGAAACGGAGGTGCAGTAACAGGTGCATGATGTCTTGAGTGATGCTAACAAATGGTATAGTAACTTAAAGGAAAATCCATTGTGAAAGTCAGAGATGGCTTCATGAAAGTGGCAAAATGAAGGAAAGGTATGACATGTTAGAATTTGCACAAGGTAATAACTTGTGGAGAATTTGTTTAAGGGAAAAGCTGGTGATAAACTTGACTTAATTATATATAGATTATGAAGAGTAATAAATGCCAGATTGGTGTATGAAATTTATTCTTTTATAAATGGGATTTCTTTTTTGGTTTTATATGATGCTTTAACGTATGTTAAGCTACATTTTAAGAACGTTGTCCTAAGAATCATAGAGACTCTATTGGAATAAGAAGAGATGGCTGGTGCCAGTTGGAAAATTTTTCAATAATCTACAAAGAGAGTGAAGAATGGACTATGGCTATGACTTTGAGAATGAAAGGAAAATGTAAATAAATCTGAGAAAATGGGAAGACTTGAAAATGATAGATTACATACAAAGGTTATCTAGAGATGGGAAGGGAAGCAGGTGTTCAGGGCAAGGGGAATTTACCTGGTCCTCAAACTTAGCAGATAAACTAAGGTATCCCTAATGACTTACATCCTACTGAAATCATCCCCCTGAATGCAAGTGGAAACCCTGACTTGCTCCTTTCTAAAAGGTCACTAACAAATGATGAACTGTTACTCTCTCAATTAGGTTATGCTCTACAACAAAGGTTAAGAAATTTTACTCCTATTTCATCAAACTGAAGAGAGAGAGAGAGAGAGAGATGCTCTTGCTAACTTTGAAGAAGCAAGTTACAATGCTATAAGAAGGTCTATGAAAAGGGTTACATGGCCAGGAACTATGGGTTTCCTCTGGGTGCTTAGATTAGTCCTGGACAATAACCAGGAAGAAAGTAGGAACCTAAGTCCTAAACCACAAGGAGACGAATTTTGCCAATAGCCTCAGGAGCTTGGAAGTGGATTATTTCCCAATCAGGTTCCCAGATGTGAATGTAGTTTGAGCTACATCTTGACTGCACCCTTGTGAGATCCCCCCAAACTAATTTTTTTTCCAAAATATTAACCCATGAAAATTATGAAATAATAAATATGTGTTGTATTATGAAATAATAAACATGTATTATAAGCATTGAGTTTATGGTAATTTGTTATGCAATAAGAAGAAACTAATATACCAAATATATAATTGGGATAATTCCGTCTGTGATTTGGCACAACTCCCAAACTACCAATTAGATCATTTTCTTGTTGCATAAAGGCTATGATGGGGTGAAAGTCGAGTGACAGTCTCAGCAACAGCTCCCTTCTGCAGTCAAGATAATAAATAAGAAAACAAAAATCATGTCATGGTGGCATGGTGGGAAGGTTGTAAAATTAAATGCATTCATGAAGTATATAGAGAATGAAAGGCTGGGGATCCTTATGATTTCTCCACTTAATTCACCAGGTTGGTTCTTGCAGTAAAATCTCCAATCCTGGATGACACTAACTTTCTACAAAATTAACTTAGCAGCACCATTTTCACTCACCATACCAGATATGATAACTGCTAGAGCAGATTTTTATGCTCTCCAGGTCTTGGCATATGGACTTTGTGAATGCATTCTTTTCTATCCTTACCATAAAAAAAGGATAAGGCAGTTTGCACCCACATGGAACAGACAATAATATATATTTCTAGCCTAGCACAGTGGAGTATGTTAACTCTTCAATTACATATAATAATATTGACCAAAGAGATTGAGACTATCTAGACATCTTGCAGAACATTAAAATGACCCATTACCTTAATGACATCATGCTAATTTGGTTACATGAGCAAGAAATGGCTAGCCTGTTAGAGGTCTTGGTTGATACATCCACTCTAGAGGGTAGAGGGTGAACCCCATGAAAATCACCACATCACATTACCACTTCATTCACTTCTTTAGGAGTTCTGTGGTTAGGGCCATTTTAACACATGATGTCTAAAATAAAAGACAAATTAGAACATCTTTGCCCATGACTATTAAAGAAGTGTTTATAACTCCTTGCAGAACTTTTCACATTATAGAGGTAATATATTTTACATCTAGGAATATGGCTCAGGTCCATGTTTTGAGTGACATTAAGGCTGCGGGTTTTGATTGGGGTATAGAGCAAGAAAGGGTTCTGAGGAAGTCCAGTCTGTGGTGCAAGCAGCCCTGCCCCTTGGGACTTGTGATCTGCCCAAATCTGTGAGCGTAGTTGTATCAGTGGGTGGAAAAAGATACGTGACATTTATGACAAGTCTTAGTAACAGAACAATGATGCAGGACCCCAAAGATCTAAAGTAAGGTTGTACCATCTTTTAAAAAATTAACCCGTGATATGTCCTGGGCATACTATGGATGAAGCACACAAGCATACGGCTTCAAGTGACCGTAATTTTGGAATTCTAATCATGAACTAAATTATTTCTGTTCATCAAGTCATTAAGGTTGGGCAAGGCAAACAGTAGTCCATTATAGGATGCAATCAGTACATCTGGGATAGCACAAACAAGACCAGAGGGCAAAAGCAGTCTGCAGAAGCAAGCTATTTTGAACCCATTATCATCCACCATATTGTACCATCTCCTCCCCTTTAGCTTACATTCATGGCTCTATAGAAAGAGCAACTAACAGAGAAAGGAAAAGCCATTAAAAAGTTAGCTCAGAGGGTGCCTAGGCAGCTTAGTCTGTTAAGCCTCTGACTCTTGATTTTAGCTCAGGTCATGAGCTCGAGGTCCTGAGATCCAGCCCTGTGTTGGGCTCCACCCTCAGTGGGGAGTCTGCTTGGGTTCTTTGTCTCCCTCATCCCCTCTCCTCCTCTAAAATAAATAAATAAAATCTTAAAAAAAAAAAAAAGTTAACCCAGAATCTGTGTAAGCTGAAAATGGAAAACAGCTGCATTACATCCTCACTCAGGCATAGTCCTGAAAGATGTATGAAAGAATACTTTCCAAAAAGGGCAGAGCTTTGGTGCTGTACTTCATCACCTATTTTGTATATAAAGGGGCGTGACAAGGGTTCAATATAAATAGGATAATAAAGGATTCAAAAAAGAACATGAAGTTCTCAAAGGAAGAAAGCCTGTGCCAGAGAAGCAAGCTGGAGTTCCACAGAATGGTCAGCTCTGGTTGCCACCCTAGTCACGGTAGGTGCTTCATATGGAGAGAACAGTAAGCATGAAGAGCAGTTAGTGTGGCAGGAGGAGGTGACCGCTGCTCTTACATGACAGAGGGCAGGGAAGTATTTGCTGAAACAAAGCAATCCTCTTGGTTTCCTCTTGATATTCCGTTATCTGATTGTGATGCTAAATGTTTAAATGAAGCAAACTTAAGACTATGTTTCAAGGGGCTTGGACACCTTGAAGATTATCCTAATGTCATCATCCCCACAGGTAGCTAAGACTAACAGAGGTGTTCACAGACTGTGAGGGGAATCCAGAATGGATAGTGGAGAAAGGAGGTGATAAATATGAGCTATAATCCAGAGGTTAGCTGGTGGAGTTGAGACCTGTAGTTCATTCTTTAACCTTTTCTTTTCTAAGCTTTTCCCAGAATCCTAGAGGAGTTGCTCTCTGAACAAAGAAGTGGATCTAAATGGCAGAAGAGATTGACCTATGGGCCAGGAGCTCTCCTTTCAGTGATGAACTTAAGGCGTCTATTGCTGCCTGGGCTACAGCAGACAGCTAGCGTTCAGCCTCTTTAGGGATGCTTTGGCATACAGATCTGCCTTTTCACAACAACATCCCTCAGGGTTGACCAGTAGATGGAAACAAGGATACAAAATATCTGGGCATTTTACTTCATTGTGGGGCTACTCTGGAGGGCTATTTAACATCAGTTGACTAAGTCTTTGGGGTTCATCTTGCAACTCCTCTCCCTGATCACTTTTGCTTCCTTCCTCCCTTTCCACCGTGTACTCCAGTAAACTTCCTGCCTACTACACTTCATCTTAATCCCTGTTCTGGAGAACCCAAACTGCTACAACTGCCATCATATAAACCATGTATATTATCAGAAATTGACCATCCCACAAAATGTCCACACTATAAAAAACATTTTTTACATTTTCTTATAAATGTCATTATTTTGTGTAATATTTCTTTTTTTTAAAGATCTTATTTATTTATTTGAGAGAGAGAGACAGAGATAGGGAAAGAGAGCATGAGCGGGTAGGAGAGAGAGAAGCAGGCTCCCAATGTGGGGCTCAATCCCAGGACCCTGAGATCATGATCTGAGCCAAAGGCTGACGCTTAACCAACTGAACCACCCACGTGCCCCATGTAATATTTCTAAGTCACACTTTTCTTGATGGTATTTCTTTGTTTAGTGCTTTTAAGTAACTGTCCCTCCCAATCATTTCCTCCCAACACTGATTTCAAGAAAAATTAGTGTGGTAGCTTACTACATTTTTGCTACCTGCCATCATCTAACTGATATACATTGTATAAGTTACTTAATCTCTCTGGATTCAGCTTTGTTATCTAAGAATAATGAACCAATGATATAAAATTAAATCCATTGCAACATTGTGCACTAAAATGGTGATAGTCCATCTGTAATATTGGTAAAGTAATTTTTAATTCAAGTCTGTGATTTGCATAAAGCACTAGGGTGGGTTGGAGGCCTTAGTTTTGAAGCAAGGTTTCTTGAGATCAGAAATTTTTATCCAGGGTGCCTGGGTGGCTCAGTTGGTTAAGCGACTGCCTTCAGCTCAGGTCATGATCCTGGAGTCCCAGGATCAAGTCCCGCATTGGACTCCCCCGCTCAGCGGGGATTCTGCTTCTCCCTCTGATTCTCTTCCCTCTTGTGCTCTCTATCTCTCATTCTCTCTCTCTCAAATAAATAAATAAGATCTTTAAAAAAAAATTTTATCCAGTATTCTTTAATAATGAGGCAATTCATTTACCTACAGTGTTAAATAAAACAAAGGCACTGCCATTAGCCATATTTATATGTACTTGTAAAACCAAACTGAATCTTTGCTTTATTCTTACCAGCATAGTCTTTCTTTGTTCAATTTAGGCTTGGAAAACAACCATTTTTTCATTACAGGCTACGAAGAGTGACAGTACCTTCTAAAAATTAAATGAGGTTGAGATTATTTAAAGATCTTTTATGTGAAGTTTAGAAGCTTAAGATACTGTGTGTGCCCTGAAGAAATCTCATCATTAGATGTCTTTGAAAGACCTTATTTGTGTTTCACTCTGTCTTGATGTCTTTAGTTTCTTTAATCAATGAACACAACTGCTCCACACAGACCCTAGGGCAAGAGTTGCCATAAATAGTCAGTTTTCAGTGTAAGAAAAAAGCAAACTGAAAAGGGTGTACCAGAATATGTTTACTAGTGTATCTGACAGAAGTATTCAATCACCCTACAGCTACCACACATTGTGAATGGCAAATGCATCTTGTCAATGAAATCAGCGTCCTCCATATTTCCTCTGTTCCCTAAATAAATGTTGGTGTAAATCTTTAAAAAGAAATGATTGAAGCATTTTTGATATTTGATTGGTTAGGCAGGTATGACAACAAAACTTCAAATTCCCAATTTGTATAGATTTCCTCTAGCCACAGCTTAAATAGTAAAACAAATAATTCAATAAATTTTCAGTGTCTTTAGCCTATTAGATGAAGCCTGTGAAGGGTAGAGAGAGAGCTAGTAGGGAAGACTTAATTGTAGACTGAAGAGTAATTCTATATGTGTCAATGCATTCTTGACATTACACTATGTAACTTAAGAATATAGGCTTTTTAATTAGGCAACTCTGGGTAATGTCTGAGTTCTGCCATCTACAAATTATGTAACTTGGCTAATTACTAAACACTACTTACTTCAGTAGTCTCTTTTATAAAATGAGGATATTAACTAACAGTACTTACCTCCCAAGATTGCTTAAAATATAAAAAGAAAATGCATATAAAGGAGTTGGCACAGAGTTTGCATGTAATACATTTTAGCACTTCTTTTTCTCCCCTTTTCCCTTCTTTTTCCTCTCCTCCTCCTGCTACTTCTTAGTCCTACTGTTTTGTGATGGAACAAGGAATCTGAAAATGTAGTAACTTTTTTTTTTTTTTTTAGATTTTATTTATTTGATAGAGAAGGAGAGAGAGAGAGCACAAGCAGGGGAAGCAAGAGAGGGAGAAGCAGGCTCCCCGCCAAACAGGGAGCCCAATGCAGGACTCGATCTCAGAACCCTAGGATCATTACCTGAGCCACTTAACGAACCAGGCAGCCGCTTAACCAACTGAGCCACCCAGGTGTCCCTCAGGTATAATCTTTCTGTAGAAGCCTTCCTGCATTACCAATTTAATTAGTTCCAACATGTGATTCTATCTAAATATACTATTTTATTCTTCTCTTAGCATTTAAAATCACTATATTATTTATCTACTTATTTACTATTTTATAAGTAATTCCCAATTCCAGTGTCTGTCCATGAGAGAACAGACTTTGTCTTGCCACACTCTATCTATCCTGGCATCTAATAGGCCTAGTGTAAATGTTTGGTGATTTAAGAATAAATTCCTTCCTCTTCCTGCTTGTTCAACAGAAGTATCAGAGTTTATTCTGAAAAAGGTGACCAGAAAATTCTGTTTATGCAACATAATACAGTTTATTAGACTTATTGTAGCAAGGGAGAATAATACCTGACTAAGGTCTTCCGAGAAATGAAAATTGGGGTATGGTATAGTTAAGCTTTTAGGGCTTGAATTGAGTGATTTTAGGTGAGGCTTACAGAACTGGCAAGTAGCGTGATTACTATTATGATGTAATTGTTTTGGATTGATGGGCACAGCAAGATGAGGAACTTGAAATGAGTCATGATAAGTAAGCTGTTCAGTTGTTTTGGCATCTTATTTTCTAGGAACTGATATTTCCTGCAGTAAGCATCTGAGTTATTTTTGCTTGTTCTCAGTATTGCTTGGTAAAGAACAAGAAATTATGATTCATCCAAGAATTGTTTAACACGGAGACCAGGAAGTGTTACCAGACCCAATATTAACACAGGGACAGAAAATTATTTGGTTTCAGTTATTAAGGCTTTGTCTGCTTTGGACACAGGGATTCCTTTCTTATTTTTGCACTGTCATTACTTCTGTATATTACAGCTTGACTCAATTTTGATTTAAGTTTTCATTTGTTTTTGCATGACAACATTCTAGAGTTCCTATTACTTGTGCTTTTTTCTACCTCCTTTACAGAATAAAGTTATATGGTTCCCACACATTCAATACATATCAAAATTCAGTCCTAAGCTTCCTTGTAATTTTTTGTCAGCCCTTATTCACTTGGATATAGCAGGTATTGATACATCTTCAAACATAATCTGTTTGCAGTTGACTCCTGAATATTAAATTTTTATTATGACCTCTCTCCTAAGAGTTAATCCATTCTCAAAAAATAGTTCACGTTTCTAAGGTATTGTTCCATCTTCACACCTTTGTATAACTAAATATTGACCAGTGGACATCCTCTTATAGTGTTTTTTGAAAGTTCCTTTAAAGGTTCCATTGGAAATGAATTTAACTCTGTTCTCTATGGAGACTCCTCACCCCCATCCCATTATCATTTTTAGTTGGCATTAACAACAACAGTTCCAGTGTCTCCCATGATAAACTTTGCGTCCTTCCCATGGCTGAGAATATAGTTTAGTTTCTTTATTAACTGATATCTGATCTTTATAAATAGATTATGCTATGGTCTCTTTACTTTTCTTCAACCTTACCAGATTCATCAGTTTAAATTCCCTAAAAATCTGCTTTGAACTTGTTTAAAAAATCTTCAGAGGGACCTGAGTGGTTCAGCTGGCTGAGCATCTGACTCTTGATTTTGGCTCAGGTCATGATCTCAGGGTCATGGGATGGAGCCCCACACTGGGCTTCTCACTCAGTGGGGAGTCGGCTTGAGATTCTCTCTCTCTCCCTCTGCCCCCCAACCATGTGCCTTTGCATGCTCTCTCTCTCTCTCTAAAAAAATTTTAAAAATAAATAAATGTCTTAAAAAAAGAAAAAAGCTTCAGTGACATGAAATTGCTGATAATTTAACATCACATCACCTTAGTTCAATATGTTTAGTTACTTACAATAAGTTCCTTAGTTAATTTTTAGTTAAAAAATTTTATTCACTGTACTAGCCATGCGGTCTGCTTGCTATGCCTTGAATACGCTGTTCATTTTTAAACTTCATTCCTGATCACATATTCTCCCTGCTTAGAATACTTTCTTTCAGTTCTGTTCATCTTTTAATTCCCATTTCAAATCCCTCTTCCCTGACACCTTCCCAAAGTTATATAATTCTCAGGGTCAGCTAAATCTTGGAATGTAACAGACTCAATGACAATGTTCATCTGTAATGCATAAATGTTTTTTTAATTTTTTATTGTTATGTTAATCACCATACATTACATCATTAGTTTTTGATGTAGTGTTCCACGATTCATTGTTTGTGTATAACACCCCAGTGCTCCATGCAGAGCGTGCCCTCTTTAATACCCATCACCAGGCTAACCCATCCCCCCCACTCCCCTCCCCTCTAGAACCCTCAGTTTGTTTCTCAGAGTCCATAGTCTCTCATGGTTCATCTCCCCCTCCAATTCCTCCCCTTCATTCTTCCCCTCCTGCTATCTTCTTCTTCTTCTTCTACTTTTTTTTTTTTTTTTTTCTTAACAGATATCGCATTATTTGTTTCAGGGGTAGAGATCTGTGATTCAACAGTCTTGCACAATTCACAGCGCTCACCATAGCACATACCTTCCCCAAAGTCTATCACCCCGCCACCCCATCCCTCCCACCCCCCCACCACTCCAGCAACACTCAGTTTGTTTCCTGAGATTAAGAATTCCTCCTATCAGTGAGGTCATATGATACATGTCTTTCTCTGATTGACTTATTTCACTCAGCATAAAACCCTCCAGTATTACCTTGACATTGATTGTCATTTCATTGCTTTTATTTATATTTACTTTTTCTCCCATGTTAGAGATGTAAAATCTCATGATTAGAGAGTTTGTCACACACACTTTTAGAACTCTGAAAACTACTGTGTACCTACACAGTTTACAACAAACATCTTGTTTGTTGAGTGACATCATTTTAGAGATTTGACATTCAGTAAGGCACTGGCATGGTTTACAGAAATCTCTCTGAAGGGTTAGGGCAATGCGGTAGAAACAGAGTGATCTGATTCACTAGGAGTTAAAAGACACGTGAATGAAATAAACAAGCTGGAACATCAGAGAATTGTTCTGAGATGAAAAGTACCTACAGGCCCTTCAGGCAGCACTGAAAATATCCTTATTCAATAGGCTATAGTAATGCTCAGCTTTCTCTTACATAATGTATTGTCTTTGTTTCTATCCTATTAAATGTATGAAATATATTGAAGTCAATTTGTTTCTAGTCTCTTCATGAAAAAAATACATATCGTTTATCATCTTCTAGGACTCTTCAAAGTTATAAAAGACGAAGAAACTACATTTTCAAATATTTTGCACATAAAACTATTTCCAAAGTAAATCCAGAAATATTTTCCATTAGCAACCGAGTTTCCTTTAGGGACGCTGTAAATACGTTTATTACTTTATTGCTCCAATTTCTGCTGCTTGAATAGATGTGGTATAATAGCAGAAAATAACACATAGTAAGTCTTCAAGGAGTCCATATTCATTGAATTTAAAGGTGCAAGGTAATAAAATGCAGTATTCTCTCATTTATTTTCATATCTTACTTATTATTTAGTTAAGTGAATATAATTTTTTTTCTAGTATCTAATTGTTTCTCTAGAAAATGAAACTCACAGGGGAATTCCTGGAAGATACTTCATGTCTATGTACTAACTAAAAATACATTTCCCATGCATCTATTAATTAATTTTGAAAAAGTATTTCCTGCATGTTCTGAGGACTCCTAGCCTCATGCGATCATAAAATGTGGTGTAAATAAATAAATAAATAAATAAATAAAAATAAAAAATAAAAAAATCTGTGCTCCCATACACTGGGGAAAGCTGCTCAACTTTCATTTGGAGAGTCACATTGCACATTTCAATTATAAAGGTTCTGAAGAGACTTGAAGGAAATAAACTTGTTTCTTTTATATTTAAGCTAGGATTTCCCTAGCACAGTATTTATATTTCTTTAGAGTAGTATTTTTCAAAATATATCTGCTGAAGAACAGTTTTGTTTTGTTTTTGTTTTTGTTTTGTCTCTAAGCCATCATGGTATAATGCTTCTATAAAATACTATGAAAATGTAACTTTATAAACATAAATTAAAAAAAATTGTGTTTTCATTTTTAGCTTCAATAGGGATAAAACAATACTTCCACATTTCTAGAAAATTCAAAATAGTTACACTCAGTTTCTCATTGTAGACTGAACCTGGTTCACAGACCATAGTTTATTAGCATAAATATAGAATACATTGCTTTCCAGGGTTCTAGAAAATTCTTAGGTTAGCTATAGAATAATTGATAAAACATAAAGCATAGAAGTTTTAACTTTAAATTTTTTCAGTAAACTCCACTTACTAGTGATATATCATATTTATTATTTTCCATATTAAGAAGAAAATAACCCCTGGTCTAGCTGGTTTCCTACACTTTCTTCAATTTACTTTTTTTAGTTTGCCTTTTCCTACATGTAAGTTTATTTGTGGAGAGTAACAGAGCTCACACTTTGTTATTGTTGTTCCTTCTGCAACTTATAGATTGACCTTGTTGGGCATTGCAGTTCATTAAGCTGCTTTTGGTCTAATTTATTATTAGAAGGTCGGTTGGCATTGGGCGTAAATGATTAAGGATCTGACAGGAGAGGGCAGAGGATCAGAGATTAGCTAAAGTGAAGGATAGAACAATGACTATAATAATGTCTTGTGTATCTTCTTCAGGGACTTCTGATGTTCACTTAATGTTCATCACATAATGACTGTTAAAAGATAGGGACACTGAGATCCTAAAACTGAGGTCACTTAATGTCAGAATCCTCAGTGTCTTCACAGAATTTGATTTGGACATAGGCATAATCTATCTCCAGCAGCCGATCAGCCTTGCCCAGTTCTCTTGCCATGAACCAGAGAAGTTAAATGGTCTACCTCATTAGTTCCTAAATTCTGGATTGCAGCATGTGATTTAGTTCACTTTTTGTGGGAGATTTGATATATATATATATATATACACACACACACACATAAAATATAAATTTATGTATAAAATATATAAATTATATCCCCTAGACCTCACACAAAAACATCCTAGTTTAGGAATCTTAAACAGAGCTGAGTTTTGTGTCACCACAAATCCCCAATGCCATTCTGATATGCAAACATTTTGAGAAATTAATTCACCATTGGATAACTTTTTGATAAGTAGGATTATTTGGCCCAAGGCACCTCCTCTCAAGCTAGCCTTCATACTCACTAAGAAGATTTGGGGGTGGGGGGTTGGTAATAAGACTTTTGAATAGTGTGACTTAGCAAAAGTAATGGCATCTCAGCCATTACAAGATTACATTCTTCTCTCTGTATATAAATTATTTTTCAAGGTTTGAGCAACCACATATATGCGTGTAGCCCATGGAGTTCTCCCAAAGATTTTAGTAATAGCTACTATTATTTAAGTGTAAAAATTGATCCAAGGATGTGTGCAGATTATTGAATGCTTCCACATGTGACTTTCAGATCTTCCAGTTTCACATTTCTCTGTCTCTGCTTCATTTACTATCTCTAAATGGCTTTATTTTTATTTATTTATTTTTATCCCTAATCATTGCCTTCGTAGTTACGTCTGCCTCTGATTTATTGAGTTATTGGTGTCTCTTCTAACAAAACCGATTTCCGGAGCCAGTCACCATACTGGCCCTGCTTGGTCTAGCCTTTGCCACTGACACTTTCTAACGTGCTGTCAAAGATTCTATTAATTTCCTGAATATGTACCTATCTATAGAGCAATAAAAGGTTCCTGAAGAAAAAAGTTAACACTTCCTTAGTATCTGGACACACTAAGAAGCCTTAAGGTTCTGTTCAACTTGACTAAACTTTAGAGAGCCTTCTTCCGGTCTCCCAGGCTCTGACCTCCCTTTCCTTGGAGCATTTACTTTAGAAAACTTGTAGTTGCAAAATTCTCTGTCTCTTTGAAGTTTAAAACTTTTTAAAAGCCTCTTGGCAGTTTTACAACCCAGAACTGTTTTTCTCAAGGTCCTCTGAGCCATCCGTTAGAAATGTAATCAAGGAAGATGGTACCCTATCTCCCAGTCTGTGTGGGAGAGTAGGAGCCTAACTTCCGTGGGTGCTGCGATCCAAGTTGTGAAACAATCTTAAGAAAGTTTACTTTTTCTTTGGATAAGGCCTGTTAGCACAAATAAATGGGCTGATTCCCCCCTCAACCACATTACAATAGCTTGAATAAAGTCTTCCTTGCCTGTTTAACTTTGTCCTGAACGATTTTTGCTTTGATAGGACTTTTTTGCCATAGGTGTGTCTAAATATTTAAAGATTACTAAATAAATATAAAAACCCTTTTTCTTAAAATCATTATTTTATAGTGCTGTTATATACAATAAAATCATTATTTTATAGTATTGTTACGTTATTTTGTATCTGATAATATCAGGCCATTCTGCATCACTTAAAGAACTATAAACATATTGTTCATAATAATTTATATCAAACTATAGAATATTATTTTTTAACTCTCAACCATTCTTATTATACACATGATGAAATATCATTAAATTTGTATGCCAATAAAACAATATTCCAGATATTCTCCCTTTTTAATACTCACATGTATATCTTAATAGAGCATGTCCTGATTTTTCCATTTCATATTTTCTATATTATATTGCAATAGTTTTTGCCATATGATCCATCTGGAATGATGTCCATCATTATTCTCTTACATGCTATATATTTTATAAATATATCTGGCTGCTTCAATTTTTAATGGTCCTGTCTCAAACGATAAGGACTTCTGAGTATCTTTTTGGCATTTTAACTTGCTTTCATAATATTTTCTAAAGTGAGAATTGAAAAAAACAAACAGCCATTTATTTTACACAATTCTTGTTGATATTTTTTTCCTTTGTGAAAATTTACCATTTTTACTGGTTTTATTTTTCAAAAAGAGTGTTCACTATAAAATAAAATAGAATTATATATATTTTATGGACTTTAATAATCACATAGTGTTTGATAGGAACATTATATATATAAATATTTTGGAACATTTTATAATTTTTAAGAGAAATTATGATTGATCATTCATCATCTTAACATATTCTTACTGATTTGCCACCAGAATGCTTTAAGGACTATCTTTTACTGTTAAATTCAAAATAGTAATATTTAAATGCTATATTTTAAATCATTCAGACTATACTATTTAATGTAATTTGCTAAGCTTTTTTTCCCCTTCATATTCACCAACTAGCTATAGTTTGATCCATGGCTATTAACTCTTGTAGATGCATTTTTATCAAGTTTATCAAAAATAAAAATCTTAACTTAAAAAGTAGACAGTTAAGATTGGAGATGAGGATTTTTAACTGTATTTTGTCATAAAAGACAATTCACTCGAGTTTGAGGTTTAGATTAAAGAAATAGGAACACAGAGAGGTGAAGTAAGTTGCCCAAAGGTGCAATGTTAGAAGATGGACCTGACTCAGGATCTGTATGCACCATTGCCAAATCTTCTAACATGGGGCAAAGCTCCCTCCTTAGTAAACTGCTTGGAAGTGGGTATGCATTTCCCTTCTCTACTCCTTAGAGCATCATCTGGCACATCTGAATGATTTAAGGTCCAATTTACTCTACCCTTCTGATCATTTTCCCCAACTTAAAACCACTGATCTTAGGAAAATCACCCTATGTGATGCACAGTGCTATAACTAAATGTGAGATACCACAATTCAGTAGTCTTTAATCAAAATCAGATATTCAGTTTTAAACTTTACAATGTTGATATGCTTGGAGGTGACTGTATGGCTGGATTTTGAAGAAATAGGCTTCATGTATTTTGAGCACTGTTTTTCTCTATTCCCAATTTCCCTTCAATTTTACATTGCTTGGTGTGCTTTCTGCAGCTCCCTCACCCCATCTCAACATAGAGTGGAGGGTAAGCGTCCCCTGGAGCTGGTGGTATTCCCATTCTTTAAATTAGCTGATTATGGGCTAAAGTAGATGTCATTCTCTCTGAGGTGTGGAAATTCGGTCTCTAAAATGACCAGTCTCTACAGACCAATTAAGCAAAAGAATGCTGAGCTGGCTTCTGACAGGTAAAGCTCTCAAAACACACAGCAACTGTCAGCCTATGTACCTCTAAGCAATTTCTGCGAATTTTCTGAAAGGTTGAGCTAATGGGTTTGAGTACAGCTGTGCGCACTGTTTTGCAGAGCCAGCAAAACTAAAGAAATGTAAGTTTTTGCCGGTTTCCTAGAACAGCGGTTCTCTGCATTCATAAACAAGACCTTGTAGAAAAGCAAAGGATTCCGCCATTCCTAAAGACTGCTTTTCATTTGGGATAAGCAGCGGTTTCGAACTCAGACCACCCTGTGGCCTTTAGATGCTTCAACATAAAAGGGCAAGTCAGATTTTATTGAGTAGATTTGGCTAAGTTTGTCCTTTCAGCCTTTTCCCCAAGCTTGTGTCTGCTTTTCAGGGGACAGTCTCAGGAGGCTTTTCTGCATAGTGGTGTCTGAAATGCTGTCACCACTGATCGATCTCAGATTTTTTTTGAGGAACAATTATATATTACTTGAGAGTCAAACTGCGTACATTTTCTTTACTTAATATTAACTTTGAATATAGTAAGTGGATTGAATCTCCGATTCCAACAGACTTGGATTACAACCCTCAGTTCAGCCACCTAATAGTTGAGTGTTCGGGGCTAAGTTAGTAACCTCTTTCCTATTAGCCCTGTTATTCTCAATTCCCATCTCCCAGTTGTGGGTATGACATCAGCTCACATGCCTGCAAGGTATCAAAAGAGTGTCTGGCACATCATGCATGATCAGTGAGTGAGTCTCCCTTATGCACACCACAGCACACTTTGAAGAATAAAATCAGTTTTGAAGTTTGTTTTTAAGGATTACATTTTTTAATGGAAAACGCCACTGAGTTTTCCAACCATACTCCAATGTTCACCAACATTATTCCTGTCTTTCACTCAGGGAAGAGCATTGGTTTGACCAATCTGATCCATGAACTACTTTTCTGTGGTCCATGGCCTAAGAATGATTTTTACATTTTTTAATGCAGATTTTTTTGAAAAGGAGAATAATATTTTGTAACACATGCAAATGATAGGAAATTGAAATCTGAGTGTCCATAAATAAAATTAGAACACAGGCATGCTCGTAAGTTTAGGTATTGTGTATGGCTGCTTTAGTTCCACAATGGCTTGGTTGAGTAATTGCAGTAGAAAGTGTATAGCCTTTCTCTTCAGATCGCAAAGCCTAAAATATATACCATCTGGCTCTCTACAGATAAAGTTTACACACACATGGTCTGGAATATGAGGTAAGATCATGTCAGTATATTCCTAATGACTTCATTGAGTAAATCACCGCTCAAAAAATATCAACTCTGACATTAAAATTTAATATGGAACCAAACAAAATATCCCCATTGACTTTATTGTTTATTTTCTTGAATGTGAATCACAGAGATAGGGGAATAAAGTCCAACCACATACTTTTTTTTTAATTTAAATTCAATTAACCAACATATAGTACATCATTAGTTTCAGATGTAGTGTTCAATGTGATGAGCACTGGGTGTTATACACAACTGATGAATCATCCAACCACATACTTAATTGCAAAGAACACATTCTGAATTCAGGAGGCCCTAAAGCCTTAGTTTTTCTGGTAAGTTTCTCTTGTAACTTTTGTAACTCATTTTCCTGCTTAGGAAGATAAGTTTCTTATTTGTGATCAAATAACCACTAGCTTGAATCACATCTGAAATTCTAAAATTTAAATTGACTAGTTATTTATTACTCTTTGTCAGAAGTTACCTTACCACTATGTGAATATCTATATAATAATAATAATATAATAATATCATATTAGTATGTTGATATCTCTATAAATATCTTCTGAAAAACATATTCTTTATTTTTTTTAATTCTAGTATAATTAACATGCATTGCTATATTAGTTTCAGGCGTACAGTATAGTGACTCGACAATCCATACCTTACTCAGTGCTCATGAAGACAAGTGCACTCTTAATTCCCTTCACCTGTTTCACCCATCCCCACTATCTACCTCCCCTCTAGAACCACCAGTTGGTTCTCTATATTTAAGAGTCTGGTTTGGATATTTTTTTGTCTTTTTTTCTTTGTTTTGTTTTGAAAAGCATACTCTTGAACTCTTTAAAATGGTCTTCATTCCTTTTAAATTCAATTGGTTAGGGACGCCTGGGTGGCTCAGTCATATAGTGTCTGCCTTCGGCTCAGGTCATGATCCCAGGGTCCTGGGATCGAGCCCCACATCGGGCTCCCTGCTCCGCGGGGAGCCTGCTTCTCCCTCTCCCACTCCCCCTGCTTGTGTTCCCTGTCACTGTGTCTCTCTCTGTCAAATAAATAAAATATTTAAAAAAATAAAATAAAATAAATTCAGTTGGCTAGAGGTTGCCTTGAGAGAGAACGGAAAACATACATAGTGAATTAATTTTTGACACTGTGGCCTCCTGATCAATAAAATAATTAAAAAGCACATCCTTTTTCCTTTGTGTTTCACACTTTCCGTTAATATTCTAAATATTTCTAAAGGTACTGTATTTTATTTGAGAGCTGTATAAATTTAGTGCATTTTACTTAAATAGTAAAATTGAAAACATGCTGAGAATAAAAGTAGAAGAAAGGTACACATCATCTTATATTTTCTTGTGTCCTTGTAAACACTGCATGCTCTTTTCAATTTCTGATCCCGGAATAAATTTGTCCATGCACCTACACATTCAAATGAAAAGATGGATGAAGGACAAAAGGATTCAGATCCAAAGAAGCAGGGCAGTAAAATAAGCTGCTAAAAATTAGGACAGCATGATAGGCAGGAAACAATTAGGGCGCTGCGATTCAGAGATAGGGAGAAGTAGAGGGCAGGGAATAACATAATATGACAGGTGAAGAATGAGCTGGGTCTTTACATTATAAAGGAGGAAGATGGAGCACTTGGATAGGGAAGGAAAATCAAATGAACATCTGCTGACTCAAAATAAGGTGTCAACACCCCAAAGGTGAGATATGAAACTACACAGGAAAAGCGGTAGTTAAAGGGCGCCAGACTGTTTATGAGAAATTAAAGAAATTTCATGAAGATGAAAGAGATTTATCCGTTCCTGTAAAAATAGACGTATTTTGTCTTTGGGTGTTTCCTTCTTCAATATGTGTCCAAGATGCTAATTTATTTTGTAAAGTTTTAATAGATTTAAAAAAATCCTAATATATTGTTCACAGTGGATTTTATTTTTAAATACCATAACTGAAATAATTCTAGTTCCATTTTACATAAATATTATTTAAAAAGAGGTTCGCATAGTATCTTATATGGCTGATGACTATAACACTAAAATAATCCATTGATATTCTGCCACATAATTAAGTATTCCGATATTTACAGTATAATAGTATAAGCTTTTTCATGTAAGTGAAATATAAGATCCATAATTAATATTTGTATTATTCCAATTTCATTTCTGATTTGTTTTCCTAAAACATATTTCAAAATGTAGTGACATAATTAAACAAACAAGCAAACAGCAGTCATCCTCTCCCCCAAATAACAAGAACAGAAGCAGGAATAAGAACAATAACAACAATAAAAAGAAGGGCCAGATGCACTAGATAATGTAGGATGTTTTTTAATAGCAATTTCCATTTAAATTATATGAGCACTACATGAGGAACAGTAGTGTGAGGGAATATACATTTTCCCAGTGTGAGACAAGTATCATTTACCAAACCTTAACTGACTTTATAGCTCTTAAAAAGAAAACCACTAGCAAATGTCATCCAATGTCATACCCTGTAACAGTATTGTGTGTCCTGAATCTCTTATTTACTTAGAAATAGTTTATGCCTGTATCTCTGTGAGCTACCCAATGATAGCAGTAAGATAGTGCTTTTTCTCACTAATTTAGAGCAGATGCAATTTCTTTACTAACTCCTAGAGGTATTTTGACAGAGTTTATATGTGCAAACTGATTCCAAATATTTAAACTCAATTACCCGTGTGTGGAGAGGCACATTTGAAAAAGAACTAATGACAATCACAAAGATATTATGCAGTTAAGATCAAAGAATAATTTACTATGATAAGAAAAAGAAAAGGAAATAACAACAAGATTTTGTAATGTCTCTGTGGAAATGGAAATTCACTTCTTTTTTGTTGTTCAAGGATAAGCTCAGAGGGAAATTTACCAGTTTTATATTCTCAGGTGAATCTACCAAATATATTCTGTAAGTAGTAAAAGTAGGTTTGTATTTAAAGTTTCTTAACTACCATTGATATCAGTTGGGTTTTTTTAAGATTTTATTTATTTATTTGTCAGAGAGAAAGAGAGAGAGAGCACACAGAAGCAGGGGGAGTTGTAGGCAGAGGGAGAAGCAGGCTCCCCACTGAGCAAGGAGTCCCATGCGGGATTTGATTCCAGGACCCTGGGATCATGACCTGAGCCAAAGGCAGACACTTAACTGCCTGAGCCACCCAGGCATCCCTATATCCATTGTTTAATGCAAGCCCTCCTCTGCACCCCTGCCAGGATTCATCTTTTTAATTACGTGAAGAACTATTTTTTCCAAACTCACACTTTTGACAAAATTTATTCTTAAAAATCCATTCTTAATTGCTTGTCAGAGTATCAAAAATCTCAAGACAGCATCAACATTCCTTAACAGTTTATAATCATTGGAGAATTATGGTGTTCATTCTGTACTTAAAACTCCCCATGGGTTTAAAGTTAAACTTATTGGAGTTAAATCCAGGCAATCTTATCATGAATCACTAAACTCATATTTACAAGAAAGCAAGGAGAGTATATTGTAAGATATATTTTTTCTAGAAGTTGAAATGCATTTTTAACCAGATATTGTTTACTATTTATGATCAGTCATATTTAGATTATAGATAGAAATGACAATGTAAAATATCCTTTAAAAAAGAACTGTCACAAAGATAAATAAGCACTTACATTTTTTTGGTGGCTAAATTTTATGCAATCTTTCCTAAAGGTATTTATGTCTATATCCCAGAATCCCAGCTGTATTCTGAACAAAACCAAAGCCACCTACACAAACCACCCTCTCCTTACTAGATCCCTAAGCTCAGCTCTATACCCCTTTTCTTGCCAAAAAGCTATACTCCCTCCATCTCTTGTTTTCATTAAGATTTCGTTTTATTGTAATTATCATAAGCACACATTCCTTCTTGGTCCTGAACTAGGTAACAAAGAACGGATCGAGTAAAATTATGATATTCTTGATTTTGTGCCCAACTCAGAATCACCACTTTAAGCAACAAAGACCTTCGGTGCTGCTCCCAGGAAAATGGACACACTGACATGGATCTTCAAGAAAGAAACACTACCTTCACCTTTGGTGTCTAATGTTTTAATGATTCCTGGGTTGAGATTTCAGGTCTGATGTCATTCATTCATTCATTGCTTGTTCAATTAAGAAAACTCTGTTAGTGCCTATTATATGTAAAATACATTCATGGGCCTGGAAATAATAATAATAATAGCCAACATTCATTGGGTGCTCACTATATGCACTGAGCTGAAAAGCTTGACACCCCAAAATATTTTTAGATTAGTCATAGAATTTTGGATTAATTCATTACTATGTTGCTTCCATGCCTTTTAATACTCACTATGCAAAATAATAAACTGAAAGGGTTCACTGTATCCCTTAACTTATGTATGTGAAGTGATGCTATTGTTTGTTCTTCCATTTTATCCATATTCATAACTAGCATTTTTCACCACCTATTCACTTCTCAGTTCCCTTTTCATAACAATGGAGAGGAATTTAATGTCATTGATTGATTAATATAGATGAAATAACATTAACTACCTCCCAGTTTATTTGACTTAAAATGCATAATTATTGTGAAACTAAGACATAACTATTACTTACAACTCTCTTTCTTGACTTCTCTTGACTGTATCTGCCTTCAGACACTTGCCCTATTTTTTGTTGTTTTTCACACAAAAACTCAAACAGTTTACTATAATCCATTTTAACTTTCTGAATTTCTTTTTTGTGCTAACATCTGTGCTGGCACTCTTTTGAAGCTGTTCATGTATCCATCTCCACTGACCTCCCTGTTTTGAAGAATAATGGTCCTGAGTCTCTCCTTGCCTTACATGCTCTCTCAGAAGCGTTCAAAATATTGAGCAGCTCTTCCTTCTTGAAACCCTAACTTTTCTGGACTTCTGCAATACTTATTGATCTCTGGTTTTCCTCCTGCCTACCGAGGTCTCCTTCTGAGTTCAGTTTTTTTTGGTTCTATTGCTTTTCTTAACTTCTAAATATAGTTTGTCGCAGAGATTGCTTTTTCCTGGGCTTGTTCTCTCTCTCTCTCTCTCTTTTTGTGATTTCGCACTTTTTATACCCTGTATCCTGGTAATCTCATCCTGGATGGAAATATGAATTTTTCTATCTATATGTCTCTAACTCACACTTGTGTCTATAGCCCTAAATGCTGCCCTGAATTTTAGAGTCATGTATATACATTCTCTTGATTAATTAATCTATCCATCCATCCATTCATTCTTTCATTCTATCAATCTTTCAGCAAACATTTCATTTTTATGTTTAAAGCACTTTTGTAAACACAAAAATTTAATTTTGAACCAGCCAGAAAAGATCCCACCTACATGCTGGGTTTTTTTCTGAAATATTTTTCAGGGGACGAATCTTTTTTGATTCTTAGGACATTTGACTATAATATGAAACTTCAGGCATTAGAACATACTAGAGTCTCTGAAGGGCACTTCTAATTCAATGTTGCTACAGTCTTTCATGAAATTTTAAAATACTGCAAATAAAAATTGGTAATTTAATTACTATTTTATTCAAAGATACTTCTTTGTAGGATGTATTTTTATGGTTTGTGTACTTAAAATATATATATTTATTGCTAATGTTAATTATTGTTAATCTATATTATATAAAAACATGCATTAATGCTGCATATAATATATATTATGCTAATTAACACATATTATGCTATATATTATGCTAATATGTGTATATATTATATACATATGATATATACATATATTTATATGATATATGCTATATATATATATATACCGATAATAAACATACATATATTGACCATTATATTTATTTCACTCCAGATATGGAAGAAATAATTCAGTTAAAATAAGCTTGATAAGTAACTGATATTTGCATTTCATGTATTTCACACACTGCAAAGCGATATGCAGAGCAACAAAAATAAGCATAGTTTTATCCTCAAGGAGCATATAATACAAAATCATACTATCAACACTGATAGATAAAAAAAGAAAGGGAAGTGTCATAGCAAAACACATGTTCAACACAAACATGAATGTAATACTGCATTAATAGATACATACATAATATCTGTGTACATGATTGAGCATGGAAATTGTGAATTTAAAGGGTGAGGGGCTCAGGAACATTTGCTGTTAAAATGATATTCAGGACCAAACACCATCTGTATGTTATGTTTTGATATATTTCTGAGCATAATCAAGCAAATCAACTTAATAAATAAGGTGCTCCATAGTGACTGACATCTTTAATACTCACATGCCTTTTAGATTTCAATCATTCATAAAAACACATTCGAGTGCTTAATACCGCATACAGCATTGTTGTATCTATTCTACTTTATGTGGCATAGAATCTGCAAAATTTCATCATTCCAATAATTAGCTATAATATTTCATGATAGATGAGGCCAAATATTGCTTATGTATCCTTATAATCTTATCCCCTGTATACCTTTTGATAATCAATTTGCACATTTATATTTGCTCAAAGTGTCAATAAAGAAGCTCCTTTTTAAAATGAGTGACAGGAGAAGGAGCATTTGATTTCAGTTTTCTTTTTAGAGTTAATACACAAAGGATCTGTGTCTGCTTGAGACTCCAGGATTCAGAGCAACTTTTTTCCATCCTGATAGTGCATGGAGAAACTTTAAAAATATATCTATGTACCAGTAGTTCTAGAGATTCCGATTTAATTGGTCTGGGAGTAAGATGTGATATATATTTTAAGATATGCATTATTTCAAAGCTTCTCAAGTGTTGCAAATAGCAGCCATATTTAGAGAATCACCGATCCAAGTTATCAGTCAAGATATGATGGGAAATAGATGGGACATTTAAAGGTTTAATAGAAGAGATCTCTTAACAGAGATGTGGACAGAGTTCAGAAAATCAAAACTGATGGGATCAGGAAATTTTTAGTCCCCCAAGTTTATAGGGGCAAGAAGAGGGAGTGGTGTTACTATTATCTGACAAGCACTGTAGCCAGGAAAGGGGCCTCAGGAGGGGAAAGTTAGCTATGGGTAAAGAAAACAGCCACATCAAAAAGTTAGACTGTGTGGGGAGGAAGGACAGGGGTGTGTAGGTGAAGAGGGATTGGGGTAAATTTTGTCTGTTTTGCAATCTCTGGCCAGTGCCTCCCTTCAATAGAATCTAACTAGAAATCCAAAGGCAAGCAAATTTAAGAATCTGGTCCTAGCAGTTAGTTGGATACAGACTAAACTGTGAGAACATATCATGGAAAATAACGAGTACTTGAAAGACTCCTCAATTCAATTTTTAGTTCAATCCTTTTTTTCTAGTCATGATTTCATATCAGTGTTGCAGCTCTTCATTTTCAAATCCTGTATTCAAATGTGCATGCAACATGCTCTGTCTTTATACAATGTTTTTTTAATGATATAAAATCAAAATTGGAGACTTTTTTTATTTAAAAATTACCACAGTAATTATCTGAAATGAAAACTGAAAAAGGTAGTGCTACAAATTCTGTGATTATCTGGTAAGTAATATCAATAAAGCTCTAGACATCTCATACATTGGTGCTGAAAGGGTGATCAGATTCAAACATACTTTAAATTGTTTTTATACAAAAATATTGCCAACACTTAAACAATAACATGGTAATAAGTAATTATAAAACGCTTCATATTATTTAAGTGACCCTCTAAACAGTTTTGTCAGTTAGCTTCTAAAATCACTTAAGTTCCAATTAAAAACCAGAAATCTAGAGGTGCCTGGGTGGCTCAGTCAGTTAAGCGGCTGCCGCCGGCTCAGATCATGATCCCAGCGTCCTGGGATCGAGTCCCGCATCGGGCTCCTTGCTCAGCGGAGAGCCTGCTTCTCCCTCTCCCTCTGCCTGCCTCTCTGCCTACTTGTGCTTCTCTCAATCTCTCTGTCAAATAAATAAATAAATAAATCTTTTAAAAAAATGAGAAATCTAAAGCTAAGAACTATTAGTCATTTGGGTTGTTTTTAGACTATTAGCGAGAATTAGCTTATATAATATAATATTTATGGGTGATTTTGCATCTATTTCAGATAGCATTAGGTAATGTTTCTCTTCAGAGCATCATATCATTAATGAGAAATTCAACTCTCCCAAGGAATTCTCAACAAATGGCCGATTTAATAGAATAATTTATAATAATTTAATAAATATATAATTTAATAAAATAATTTATATTGATTGCCTGTGGGCAAGACATGATGTTAAGTATGTAGAGTCATGACAGAAAGACGAAGAACATTTGAATAAAAGACTCAGAAATATGGATAATTCTTTGTCTCTAGCTCTGCCCTCAAAATTTGAGCTTTTCAGGCCTCTTAAAACAACAACAACAACAACAACAAAGCCTTTGTATTGCTAAAACTTTGGAGTTCCGGGAATTTCTTGCAAATGGGCATTTTTTTCTATATTTCCCCAAGTATTCTGTCTTTGAGATTCTGGCTAGGTGCCATGTTGGCTTTTCATTTGTTTTGTCATCTAGTGCCATCATCTGTTAAAATAAAATGCACCAATGTTTTCGGCCAACCATCCTCTTTTGTCTTCCAAGTTCCTTATTACTGTCCATCTTGTCTGTTACTTCAGCCATGGTGGACTTTTTATTGTTCTTCAGATATGCCTGGTATACTCAAGCCTTGGGACCTTTGCTCTGTTTTTATCTGATTGAAATGACTTTTGCTCATATTACCAAATGGCTCAATCTGTCATCTTCTCAGATCTCATCACCTCAGCAAGTTCTGATCTGAGTATTATAATTACAACCCATTTTCTTGCCCAGCATGCTTGACCCACTCACCTTGCCTATTTGTTTATCTCTTAAAAAGTATCATCTTCCAACAGTGATATATTTTATTTCTTGTAGTATTTTTATTTCATATCTCCCTTCATCATAATAATCCATAAGTGCAGGGATTATTGTCTTCCAAAGTTGGCTCACTGTTATAGCCCATAAGCCAGTCCATTGTAGGCACTATAAATGTTTGTTGAGTGAAGTAGACATGCCCACCATGATAGCAAAATATTTTCACATTCACTGTAATTGATTTAGAAATAAATGATAGCAATGTTTGTAACTGACTTATAAATTAATGCTAAAAATCACAATAGGTATCACAACTTGTGGGATGCAGTTGAAACCCTATATATAAGGCATTTTATCACCTTAATTATCAATTTTAAGAGAAGAAAGGATAAAGATAACTAGCTAAACATATGAATTACAAAGTTCAAATGCTTAAGGCAGAATATGCTGACAGAAAGTAGACAGGAAAAAATAATAAAAATTAAGTGAAAATTCAGTTACTTGATAAAAGGAATTACATAGGCAAACCTCTGCCTGTCAAATTGATTAAAGGAAAAAAGAATTGACACACATACAACTTTTATGGACAAAGAAGGGGATATAACTATAGATGCTACTGAAGTGAAATAGAAAAGTGAATATTGTGAACAATGAAAGGCAATAAATTTGAAAATGTAAGTAAAATAGATGGAGAAATTACTCTCAAATTACTTTATGAGGATATCACAACTAGTATCAAACCCATTAAAAGACATTATGGGAAAGAGATATTTAAAATTAAATGTACTCAAACACAGATGTCAAAATCCTGAACAAGCTATTTAACAAAATAACAATACAAAAAGATAGTATATTTTAACCATATGGATTTTCTCCAAGTATGTAGTAGTACTTCAGCACTAGAAAATATATTATTACAATCACTATATTATCTTTAGTGTTATTACCTGGGATTATTAAAATGTTTTGCTAAAATTCAACAACCTTTCATAATAGTAAGTATTAAGAAACAAAGGTTAAACAAAGTTTATCTATAAAACCCCTATATAATAGCATGCTTGAGGGAGATGTCCAAAGCATATTCTTAAGATTTTGAAAAAGGAGAGAATCCATTAAATCACCACCCATATTTATGTTTTGGCTCAGAGTTTAGCCAGTACATTGTAATAAAAGAATTAAAAAAATGTAAGTAATTGAAAAGATAAGTAAATATACTAATTATCTGCATTCAATAAAACTACATAAAAAACTATGAAGAAAAAAAACTGGGACTAATCAGGTTGTTTAGCGTATTGCTGAATACAAAATCTATAATTAAAAGTAGACTGTGTAGGTTTACAATTCTATATGTCAACAATAATTAGTAAAGTATAAAATACCATTTGAGAAACATATTTAGATAGATACATACCCACCTACATTATATATAAATGTGTTTGTTAGAATATATATATCTTAACCCTACAAAAACTATAACTAAATATGTATAAAAAAGTGTAACTCAATAATCACAAAATTATCATGGAAAATACAGTCATTAAAAAATTACAAATGCAGAAATATGCCATTTCTGGATTATAAGTGTCAATATTATTAAATGTGTGTTCTGTGAAAAATATCTTTTGATTCATTGAAATTTCACACAGAAACACAGCAAGGATTACTAAAGAAATGAAAAAACGAATCTAAATTTTATCCAGAAAAGCAAAGTCGGGAATATTTGTCATTCTCCTGAAGAACATGATGGCTAGACTTTCCTTGTGGTTATTAATAATAGTCATCATAAAAAATTAGTGGTGAAGATTGTATAATCTTTTTCTAGGATGCACAAATAGATAGTTCAATGAAACAAAACGAATATTCTAAAATCATTCCCTGGTTCTGGTAAGTATGGGAACTTGAATTGTGAAAGAGGGCACTGCAGGTTCTGAGGTAGGCTAAGCATTCAATAAAGGATTCTGGAACAAGTGGTTAACAATATGGAAAGAATGAAATTGAAACCCTACATCATACCATACTCAAAAATCAATTCCAGGTGGATTAAAGTCTTAAGTATAAAATTCAAATCTATAAAACATTTAGAAGGTAATATGGGGGAATATCTTTATGATTGCAGAGTAAGAAAGAATTTCTTCAACAAGACACAGTGCAAATGATGAAAGAAACAAACGATTTATTCAAATAAGAGCTTATGTTGATCAGAAGTCAAGTCACACACTGGAATATGGGTGAAAGTATTCATACCTATAACTTTAAAAGATTAACATGCAAAACATATGAAAAAAACTCTTTTAATAAATAAGATATATAATCAAACAAAAGCACAATGATTAATATGACATTTCACAGAAGAGAAAAAACAAATTGCTTATTACTGTTTGAAAAAGTCACTGAAACAAATTAATACTGAGAAAGCACAAACTAAATTTACAATGAGATGCCATTTCACAACTATAAGATAGGTAAGTATTATAATTTCCAACACAGTAGAAGCTGTATAGGATGCAGAGTAACTATAAATTGAATCCACATTTTGGCAATAACTAGCAAATTTGAAAATGTCCAATCCTATGGTCTAGCAATTACAGTTCTACATTGTTTCTTTACCATATGATGGGATAGCAGCCATGTTTAGATTATAGTGGGAGAAAATTCAAATCTTCATGCAGAGTAAAATGGATAAAAGTGTTAGAGTAGACAGTTAGACTTTAAAAGGCTGCCTGGAGGCCAGCAATGAGAAAGTCATGGCCCACTATGGTGTCGGGGGTGGGGGGAGATAGAGACCCATCCTGGCAACACTCCAAAAACAAAGCCACAAGAAGCTGGAACAAATGAGACAGGCCCAAAAGAAAGAAGGCCAGAGACTCTGGCCAAGTAAGGTAAAAATGGCGGGAAACCCTGCTCCCAAAAAATCCCAGAGTAATAAAGATGCCACAGGCTAGTTAATGACTGTCAATAAGAGTTAGAGACCCAAATCCCGGGCACAGCTCTCCCTTTAGCTCACCCACTCTCACATCTTCAGAGTGTACTCTCACTTTAATAAACTTCCCTACTTGCACCACTCAACCCTTGTGTCTGGTCTGTCCTTGAATCCTTTCTTGCAATAAGACCAAAAGCCTCAGGTGATATCCTGAACACAGGCTGGGAAGAAGCCTCAGGACTCAGGGGTCTCCCCAGTTCACCTGGCAACAAGAGATGTGGCTATACGTCTATATATGGGCACAGACTAACCATTTGACTGGATGCTCAAGGATTTATATATGTATATATATAAATTGTAGACCTTTGTAGAGTACTCCATATAAAGTCGGTGGCAAAGAGTTCTACAGAGCATAGTTTGTAATAGAATACTCTACAAAGATCTACAATTATGAGATTTTAAAAATATTACTTGTTTGTTGTCATTTGCACACTTATTCAAAGATCCCTGTGAGGAAGATGGAAAATAAAATATAAGTCACTCGGGGCGCCTGGGTGGCTCAGTTGGTTAACTTCCTTTGGCTCAGGTCATGATCCTGGGGTCACGGGATCGAGTCCCGCATCGGGCTCCCTGCTCAGCAGGGAGTCTGCTTCTCCCTCTGACCCTCTTCCCTCTTGTGCTCTCTATCTCTCATTCTCTCTCTCTCAAATAAATAAATAAAATCTTTAAAAATATATATATATATATAAGTCACTCAGCCTCTTTCTGCAACAATCCTATTGTTTTCCACTGAGCGCTTGGAGAAAACAAAAGTGGACATGAAATCATAGAGGGAGGTATTTGGGGGCTCATTTCTATAGATATCCCCTCATTAGGGCTGAATTTTCTAAACAATGAATAATCCTATCAGAACTCACTAAAATGCTTTTGGGGAAAGCAAAACAAACAAACAAAAAGGCAAAGCAAATGAGAACAAAACAAAAAACAGAAACCAAACAAACAAAAACCATGCAAAATTAAAACAACAGCAATAAAACCCCCCAAAAAAGCTGCTATTCAATGCAAGATTGAAAGTAGATCTCTGAAAATAAACTAGGTTCCAGGAAATGCCACCTTCGCTCAGGTTGCAAAAGTCTGGAAAAATTTTTTAAAACTCAAAGCATAAAAAAAATCTGGGAGAGAAAGATAAACTGGCTTACACACATGGTTTCTCAGGAAACTGTTCCACCCATTAAATACTAAAATATCTGAGTAGTTAGTTAATTCTCAGGTGCTTCAGTTCTCATTTGTAGAGCTACTAAGAACAATTTTTGTCCTCCATAAACTAAGAGGCAGTGATGACCTCAACCACTGTGATTAGTCAAGGTTTTCCAGAGAAGTAGAACAAATAGGAGATATATGATATATTTGGTATTTGATAAATATAATAAATGTGATATGTATATATGGGGATATACGCTCTCTCCATTTATATATATAAAAACCTCATGATCTGCTATCTGCAAACTAGAGATCCAGGAAATCTAATCTGATGGTGTAATTCTAGCGTGAGTCAGAAGGTCTGAGAATTGGGGTGTACAGAATTCATGGTATAAATCCCAGGACAAAGACAGAAGACCATTGTCCCTGCAAGTAAGAGTAAGCAGGCTGGAAGCAGGATCCTTTCCCTTCCTTTCTGTTCTATTCAGGCCCTCAAGGAATTTGATGCTGCCCACCCATGCTGGGGTCTCATTTCTATAGATATCACCTATAATTTCTATAGATGTCCCCTATAATCCCCTATAGATATGCCCTCAGTAATTTCCATTACTGAGTCCACCAGTTCAAATGCTAATCTCATTTGGAAACACTCTTACAGACACAAACAGAAATAATGTTGAATCTGTGCTCCATGTGGCCCAGTTGAGATATAAAATTAACCATCACAACTACTATATTGTCAACCTAGCTTCTGATTATTTTCCAGAGTTTATTGATCCACTGCCATATGGTTAGGTATATATGATGTGCAGAAAAGAGAAATGAGATTAGTACTGAGTTGGCTTGAGGAAACTGCTTAAATTAAGAGGAGATTCTATTTGTTTGATTTGTTCATATATAATATGTGCAAATAAAGTTGCTCAAATAACATAATTATTTGTCCAATTTGGTTGTGTGTAATCTGTAGAGTAATATATAAATAGGAGATATTATTATTATAGACATTTACTTAACAGCATTGCATTTTTAAAAATTGAGTATAGTTGACATACAAAGTTTCATTAGTTTTAGGTGTACGACATAGTTATTCAAGTTCTCTTTATGTTATGCTATGAACATTTATTTTATTTGTATTGCAATTATGATTTTTATTTTTGGGGAACCAGTGGGTGAAATTTAAAAAATGGTTACAAAGCTTCCTCACATTCATGCCCCTTTGCAAAGTGAACTTACAGTTTCTTCCATCAAGATATGGCATCTAGTTCTTGTATGATGGAGGTTTCTGTGATTTGTTCTACATAACCGACCACCCAGACCTGCATGTAGGCAGGCAGGCTAAAGCAATGTTGTTTGTGAGACTCACGCTGTGTGAGTGACCTTGGGAGCCTGGTTAGTGGACATTAGCTGGCCTCCAGGTCAGAACTGGCCCTTCCGGTCTGGACACCAAGAGCTATAAAATTTGCCTTGCATCCCCTCTGGCTTCAGGCTGGGCTGGCCACCCCACCCCCTGCTCCTGGAATGGAATCCAGGAGCAGGGAGGTGAGCACATCTAGTCCAGGCTCCTTGAAGATGTAAAGATATGATAACACAGGAATGCAGCTCCCTCCAAACGGCACATAGGCGAACACAAGTTAACTTTAACACAAGTTAAACACATGTTTAACTTCAGACCATTTGCCCTATAAATATGGCCCTTTTTGGGATGGTCAGTTGGAAGTCTCACCGGAGGGGAGGACGTTCCACCCAGGCCTCTTTCCTGGGACTCCAGCCTGGCTGTGTACACCCAGCTTCCCCAGCTAAAGAGGTTGGATGTCCTAAGTACACGATGAGATTAACTTTGTCTTATTCTCTTTTACTGCTTACTATTGCCCTCATCTATGCATAGAGTTTTCTTCTCTTCTTTCCATTTCACTATGTTTTTACTTTATAATATTGATAAAGTGTTTTTTCCCCTTCAAAACCAAAAACACAGCTGTTGTGAATCTTTTTTTTAGAACAGTTCCTCACCTCTTGAATGTAGGCTGGTCAAGTGGCTTGCTTTTTCCAATAGGATGTTAGCAAACATGACGCAGCACAGGATCCAAATGTTCTTGAGCATTTGAGTTTGCCCTCTGCTGTGGTAAACCGTGAGACCATCGCTCTGTGAACAAATCCAGCTACCAAGTGTGAAGTACACACTTCGGTGGCATTTAGTACATTCACAATATTGCACAATCACCTCCTCTATCAAGTTCCCAAACTTTTTCATCACCTCCAGAGAAAATCCTTACCCATTTTTTATAAGACTTTATTTATTTGAGAGGAGAGCATGAGGGAGAGAGATCAGGAGCAGGGGAGAAGGGGAGAGGGAGAAGCAGATGCGCCTCTGAGCAGGGAGCCCAGTGTGGGGCTCCATCCCAGGACCCCAGGGATCTTAACCTTAGCTGAAGGCAGATGCTTAACCTGACTGAGCCACCCAGGTGCCTGAAAACCCTTATCCATTAAGCAGTCACTCACCCATTCCTCTTTCCCCACCTTCTGACAACAACTACTCAGCGTTCTGTTTCTACATATTTATCTATTTTGGATACAGATATAATAATATGATATGTGCTCTCTTATGTCTTTTTTTTGAGATTAGCAAATGTTTTCAGCATTCATTTACATTCTTGCATGTATCAGTGCTACTTTCCTTTTTACACTGAATAATATTCCATTTTATGCATGTAGCACATTTTCTTTATCCATTCATCTGTTGATGAAGATTTGGATTTTTTCATCTTTTGGCTACAATGAATAGTGCTACTGTGAACATGCGTGTACAAGTATTTGTTCAAGTACTCATTTTTAATTATTTATATATATATTAATTGTGGAATTGCAGAGTTAGATGTAATACTATGTTTATTCATCCATTTAAAAAAAACCCAGCTAAATTGTTTCAACAATGCTTGCACCATTTTATACTGATAAACTCCCCCAACCCCAGGAATATACAAGGGTTGCAATCAATTGCTGCACATCTTTGCCACATTTGTAATTTTCCATTTCAATTATCATTTTTATTAAATAGCTACTCGAGTGGATGTGAAGTAGTATCTCGCTGTCATTTTGATTTTCACTTCACTAATGATTAACGATGCTGAGAATCTTTTCATGTTCTTGTTGGCTATTTGTATTTTTCTCTTTGAAAAAATATCTATACAAGTTCTATGCCCATTTTTTAATTGGCTTATTTGTCTCTTCTGTTGAGTTGCAAGAGTTCTTTATATATTCTGGATACTAGAACCTTATCAAATAGAAGATTTTCAAATGTTTTCTGCTAAAATGTAGGTTGTCTCTTCACTTTATTACGAGGCAACCAGAATCCTTACACATTGCTGTTTGGAATGCAAAACTGTACAGTCATTTTTCAAGTACTTTGGCAGAGTCTTTTCATGTTAAACAGTTATTTATTATATAACTTAGCTTGCACACTCTTAGGACATTTTCAAAGAGAAATGAAAGCCTATTTCAACACAAAGACTTTTATGTGAAAGCTCATAGAAGCAATATTTATCATTGTTAAGAACTGGAATTAGTGAATTCATTAATTAATTTATCAAATAGTGAATGGATAAACAAAACAAACTCTGTTTACACATATTATGGAACACTTCTCAGTAATACAAAAGAATGAACTATTGATGCAGTAACAATATTGCTGAATTTCAACAATATTATGCTATGTGAAAGCAGTCAAACCCAAAGACTACATACTGTTATTCCATTTATACATAATTATTAAATTTATTAAAAGGCAAAGGAGAGGAGATTGATGGCAAATCATCAAAGGAAAAATTTTATGTCATTTTGGTGAAGGTTACACCATTTTATACAATTGCTGAAATTTATCAAACTATATTCTTAGAATGAGTCAATTTTATTTTATCTAAACCATACCTAATAAGTTTGGAGAAGATACATAATTTATTTGAACCAAAAAAATTATGAAGAGCTAATTAGATCTATATTTGGCTGTATTGGTAAAATATTTTATCTCTGGGACATTAACTTTGTTAGAGAAAAGATGCTGATTAGTTTCAAGTATAAATTGTTGGGTGTTAATTATTACACTTTGGGGGAAGATTCTCAGAATTTTTTCTTTTTATATTTTCAAATCTCAGTGGTTAGCCATGGTCAAGTAGCTATTTTTACTTTTGGGAAAGATATCAGAGGGCACACTTGCACTTGTCAGATTTGTATTATTAGCCCAATAATTAGGAATAAACTAAACAGTGAGAGAACAATTTACTATTTTACTATTTCAAATCCTGTAGCATTGGAGCCTTATTCGCAGGAATATTTTTATGTTTCTTTTTCTCAAGTTTCTCATTTATTTTATAACTAATTACAATGAAGTATCTTCATCATGGATGTTCTCCGACAGACATTTTTTTTGGTCTAATAATCTCTTACGCTCTTATATATACATATATAAGTGATATACAATAAATAAGAACTGCTTTGAAGACCACTTTTTGTCCATTACCAGATTGGTTTTTAAAATTATATGTTATTACTATAATTAATAATCCATCTTTATAATGCAAAACTGGAGGAATTCAATGGAATTAAAACTTGTTAATAATCTAGACATTACTTAATTAGTTTAAAATATATAACATATCTTTTTTAATATACATCTGAATATAAAACTAGCAGGAAGTAAAAAGTTATAGTTTTGCGGTATATATCAGATTTTTATTCTTTTAGCTTGCCCTTTGCATTTGGGTAAGGCAAAGTTTCTCTTTCTTATACATTCCAAGTTAAGAGACTCTTCAGATTTAAAAAGTTTCCTTACATTTGAAATCAGAGTAGCTAAAGTTTGTAAGATATCAGTATAACCAGTATGTATTTATAGTAATGGTTGCCTATCCTATTATTTTATTTTTATGTTTGAAAGAAATTTCCTATACCAAAGCAATTGTTGATAATATGATGACATCATGTAATATTTGATACTATGTTCCAAAGCTAACTTTGTAGAACGTTAGTCTTACAAATCAATTATAGTGCTCTAAGTCACTTATTTTATTTTATATTTCTGTTTTTGGTTATCCCAAGCATTGAGTCTTGTCTGGAAAAAGCACCACATGATTAATAAAAACAATTGTTCCCTTTTGCTCTCTGATCTTTGTTTTTTTTTTTTAATTTCCTCCCATCTCGCTCTTCATCTCACCTTCTGTTGCATTGTTCCATTAGGAGAAAGAGGTAGAATTTTTGAATGAACTAGAGAATTGGCTGTAAAATATGTGTGAATTCTAACTAATTAGAATTCTAACTAACTAGATCCAGATTGTGGCCAAAGGCTATTTTCCCTAGGTTCTGTTGTTTAATTGAAATTCTTCTGTATTTTTTTTGAGCCGAACTAAAATCGCTTCATAAAAATCAGTGATGTCAAATTCTGAAATGTGATGCTGAGTGTAAAGATATGCACACCGCAAAAACAAAATGCCTCAAAAGACACTCCATTATTAAAAATAACTTTTTTTCTATATATAATTCCCAATAATCATTAGTTTTGATGATTGCTGGACTGGGTCCAAATGATTTAGATATGCCTTACTTTTTTTTTTTTTAACATATAACGTACTATTTTTTTCAGAGGTACAGGTCTGTGATTCAACAGTCTTGCACAACTCACAGTGCTCACCATAGCACATACCCTCCCCAATGTCTATCACCCAGCCACCCCATCCCTCCCACCCCCACCACTCCAGCAACCCTTAGTTTGTTTCCTGAGATTAATAATTCCTCATATCAGTGAGGTTATATGATACATGTCTTTCTCCAATTGACTTATTTCTCTCAGCATAACCTTTAGAAGAAAGGAAAAGTTATTTTGACTCCGTGAAATACACAATAAGAAGGAATAAGATGTTTAGATTATTGCATTTTCTAAGTATCTGTCAATGAGAACACCTGCATTTATTTTATATATTTAATAAAAATATCCATTCTCTCATTTTTTTGAATTCTTATTACCTCTAGAAAATATGTAATGAGTGTAAAATACAATCATGTGTACCATGCAATAAGCACCATATGGAAATATCCAGGACACAAAAACATAATAATTTATATGATTGACTCACTGTGACTGACTCACATTTCCAAAGTATTTATGTGAGCCACCTTTGACAACTCTTGCAATTTAACTAGAACATAATTTCAAATTATTTTTAAAATTTATATTTCATTTTGTTAAACAAGTGTTCTATTATTCCTTATTTGATGCTTTGTTTGCTTCTATTCTGAAAATTTCAGTAACATAAGTAATTGTAAATAAATGAAGCAAATGCAGTATAACTTATTTTATCTTAAGCTTATTCCCTGAAAAAAATAAATTTGGTGTATTTTATAATGTATTATTTGCACTTCAAAAGCAGACAGACTAGTGTAAAAAATGCCTATAGTCTTAAAAATAAAATTTTATGTCTTACTGGCATTTACGTAGTCATGGATTCACATTAATTTTCTGATTTCTGACCATACTTTTTTTTTATGTTAATCACCATACATTGCATCATTAGTTTTTGACGTAGTGTTCCATGATTCATTGTTTGTGTATAACACCTAGTGCTCCATGCAGAATGTGCCCTCTTTAATACCCATCACCAGGTTAACCCATCCCCCTACCCTCCTCCCCTCTAGAACCCTCAGTTTGTTTCTCAGAGTCCATCGTCTCTCATGGTTTGTCTCCCCCTCCGATTTCCCCTCCTTCATTCTTCCCCTCCTGCTATCTTCTTCTTCTTCTTCTTCTTCTTTTTTTTTTTTTTAACATATAATGTATTACTTGTTTCAGAGGTACAGGTCTGTGATTCACAGTGCTCACCATAGCACATACCCTCCCTGATGTCTATCACCCAGCCACTCCATCCTTCCCACCCCCCACCACTCCAGCAAACCTCAGTTTGTTTCCTGAAATTAAGAATTCCTCGTATCAGTGAGGTCATATGATACATGTCTTTCTCTGATTGACTTATTTTGCTCAGCATAATACCCTCCAGTTCCATCCACGTCATTGCAAATGGCAAGATTTCATTCCTTTTGATGGCTGACCATACTTTCCTAAGAAAACATTTTAATGACAAAATATTAATACTAAAGACAGCATTTTCAACCTGTCATTGGCAAGATGATAAATCCAACCATAACAGTTTTATGAAAGCAAAACCCATTTGTGAGTCAATCAGAAAATTAAATAAAACTATAATTATAGTAGTTACTCATTAATCTGAGTAGTTATAGTTAGCTTAAAGTTGTCTTGATAAAAAGTATTTTCCAGCACCAAATAACTTAAACGTATTTTAATTGAAACTAATTTAGTAATAATAGCAAATACTTCTATATTGTTTACTACATTCCACACACTATTATATTTGCTTTATAAATATTAACTCAATCATACAACAACCTTCAGTTAGAAGTACTAATTATTGTTCCTATATTAGGGGCAAGGAAATTGAAGTTCAAGAACATAATTCGTAGATACTTATCCAAAGAGTATGTGGTGCAACTTACACTCAAATTTAAAGGGTTTAATTCAGATTTTGTTTTTTTTTTTTAAATTCAAAGAACTGTGCTGTCCTGACTCCCTTAAGATTAAAACACTTAACTTTAATGACAAACAGTATAGCTGTACTTGCACCATTATGTCTGTGAGGAAACTCCACCTGCAGAAGAAACTTTCTTGAGTTATCACTGACTTCACAAATGAAGATGGGTCAGGAAGGTTGTGTCCTCTCTTAAATTATAAGTTTGAACTACTGTAGCAGGAGCCAGGTTTAGTTCAGAATCCCCTTGAAGCTAGCAGTACTGCCCTGAGGGCAAAGCCTAGAGAGCAAGGTGAAGAATTCCACCCAAATTCATCGACAGGAAGTTAGGGACCACAAGCTCCACTAAAGGGCTCTGGGAGCCCTTTAGCTCAGGTCATGATCCCAGGGTCCTGGGATCGAGCCCCACATCGGGCTCCCTGCTCAGTAGGAAGCCTGCTTCTCCCTCTCCCACTCCCCCTGCTTGTGTTCCCTCTCTCGCTGTGTCTCTCTCTGTCAAATAAATAAATAAAATCTTTAAAAAAAAACCTAGAAAAATAGTCAAATTCTAAATACAATATAAACTGCCACAGTGACTCAAGAAAAATTTAAAAAACCTGAAAAATTCCATAGTTGTTAAAAAATTCCACTACAAATACAATCTATATTTCTAAAGCAGTAGCCCATAGTTTAAAAATTAAAATTTTAAATAACAGTAGTGACATTAGCAATGAAATTTAAATGACTGAGAGTAAATCTGACAACATATATGCAAGACCTATGTGCCTCAATCTGTAAAACTTTATTGAAAACATTAAATAAGGACCAAATTAAAGAAGTATCCGATGTTTACTCACAAAAAAATATCAGCATCATACAGGCATCTGATCTCTTCAAATTGACCTATAAAATTTTTATAACTTCAAACCAAATTTCAATGGGTTGTATGAGAAATATGACAACTGAAACTAATAATGAAAGACAAGAGGCAATTTTTCCAGCATGCAATCAAATATTACTATAAAAAGATAATAATAAATTCATGTGATTTAAGCACAAGGATAGAAAAATAAATTAACCGATAGAAAAGTGTGGAGAGCCCAGACATGAATCCTTAGGTAATTGAAAATATTATATACATAAAGCAGAGATAAAATTGAAAACCTACAGAGAAAAACAGATTATAAAATAAATAAAACTGAGAAAACTGGGTTGATTAGTTAGATAAAAGAAAAGGGTGATTTTTATACCTTACAAAATAGTGAATTTTATAAGATAATTGATATATGATAAATGAAATATTTAAATATTTGAAAAATTTTAAACTAAAAAGGAATTAACATTTCAACATTGAAAGATAAAATTTTCTTTTTTTGAAAGATGTTACTCATTTATTTGACACAGAGAGAAAGCATGAACAGGGGTAGCACTAGGCAGAGTGGCAGCCAGAGGGAGATGGAGGGGGTGAGGTGGAGGGAGAAGCAGGCTCCCTACTGAGCAGGGAGCCCAATGTGGGGCTCCATCCCAGGACCCTGGGATCATGACCTGAGCTGAAGGCAGATGCTTAACCGACTGAGATACCCAGGTGCCCTGACAAAAGTAGTTTCTTAAGCAAGTTCCTAAAATCACTATTTGTAAAGAAAAAAATTGATACATGTCACAATATGGAAATTAAAAACGTGATAATTTAAGAAAAACACCGTAACAAAGGTGAAAAGACAAATCTGTTGGCTGAAGATAATAGGAATAGAAAATGCTGAGGATGGGTTATATACAGTTTAATTCCTAAATGTTAAAAAAATTAAAAGTAACAAACATAGATAATGTAATGAGATGTGCAGAAATTGCCCAGAAGTCTAAATACATATGGACAACTAATACAGAAAAGTATGCTCCCCTGCATAATGAATCAGGAAAAGACAAATTAAGAACAAAATGAGACATTACATTTTACTGATAGGTGGGCAGAAACGGTGGATAGGATGTGGATTATATGGAACTATTACACCTTGATGATGGAAGTATACATTGATAAAAAAGAGTTGGAAACCCATTTGATATTGTCTTGCAGCATTGATCATTAAAATCCTCTGTGACCTAGCCATTCCTCTTCTCAGTATAATCTCTGGAGAAACTTTTGAACTCGGGTGAAAGAATGTACAAGAATGTTTGTAGAAGTTTTACTTATTTTATTTTTTTAAAAAATGGGCACAAACTGCCTATCTGTTTGACAAAGGATAAATGAGTTGTGATAAATTCACCATATTTTGTAGCTGTGTAAATGAAAGATTTATAACTACACTCAACAACTTGGACAGATACCAAAAATTTTAGCGTTGGAAGTTCAGGACACTACTTTCGTGGCAATATCATTTTTATGAAACTCAAAAATAAGCAAAAGCAAATAATATGTTTATAACTTGTATATTTTACAAAATGCTTTACTCTGTATTGAATATTATTTAAGAAGATAATACAATACAAATAAACAGTTTGAAGGCATTTTTATTTACATGTTATTTAAAAAGTGAATCTAGAAAGTGCTTGCTCATTTCAAATCTGACCACTCTGTCTTAACACTCCTCACCACTGACTCTCCACTTTAGTTAAACTTATTTAAATTATATCCTTTAAAGCTAATCTGCTTATTTTTCTTTTTTACTAATAATTAAAGTTTATCCTTTCAGACTGAATGAAGCTTTTTTTTTGTAGTTTGAACTTGCTGTAGTTAAAACCCGTATCTAAATGTTTGTAACTGAAATATAAATTATATTTTGTCTGATTTCAATTTCTAAAGCAAATATTCAAGGTAGATATAGGGATTATTCTAGTCTAATTCATGTGCATTCAAATAAAAATAAAACTCAACTAGTTTAAAGAAAATAAGACTCTGTTGTTTCAGCTCTGAATATCTCTGGGTCAGCATCATTTTTAGTTATATGATGTGTGGGATCTCCACAAGTAGATCTAAAATTACATGATCTTTTCCTCTGTTATTGTGGAAATAAAGATAAAAAAAATTAGGACTGTCATGTTCTTTGCAATCTGCTTTCTCATGGTTGGAATAGTATTCCCTTGTATTTAGTGGTCTCAGAACTGTATGTATGTATGTATGTAGTAATGTATATATGTATGTATGTATGTATCTATGCATGTATGTATTTCCTTCCTGTGGATAGGGTTTGGTTAGACAGAGAGGTCATGTGAAATAAGAGAGTCTGGGCACTGGTATCTAATTGAATGGAGACTGTGCATCTGTCTAGCCAAGGAGTCAGTGATCTCCTCAGAGGTAATCTCAGAGAAATAGACACATTTTCTCTATTCTCAAGGATATATTGAAAGTCTTCAAAGTCTTTGGCCCCAGCAAGACACTGCTGAATCATAAAGAACTGTTTCTTTAGAGTTATGGGTTTGGAGCCAGATTGCTTGCAGATCTAAGACGACATAGGAGGAAGTAAGAACGTGGAACAGTAGAGTTTCCTCTTCCCAGGGAAGTGAAACAGAAGAGAAACAAAGAATTAAGTTTAGAGAGGGATGTGTGGTTAGACATTATAAGAAAAAAAAAAAAAAAAGAGGGAGCAGTCCAGAGTTCATATAGGAAATATTTCTTGAGCTATTAAACTGCTAATTTCTGTGATTGTAACCAGGGTTTCTTAGTCAGTTAGAAATTAGGATGGACAGAGGCTCTTGGGTGGCTCAGTCAAGCGTTGGACTCTTGATTTCAACTCAGGTCATGATCTCAGGGTCCTGGGATTGAACACTGCATGGGGCTCTGCGCTCAGCGGGGAGTCTGCTTGAGGATTCTCTCTCCTTCTGCCTTTCTCCCTGCTCACTCTTGCTCTCTCTCAAATAAATAAATAAATCCTTAAAAAAATAAAAGAAATTAAAAGGGACAACTAGGTACAGAATTGATTTTAGGTTGGGGTCAGCAAGCTGTATATGACCAAAAAAACAAAATCAAGAAGTCAATGGACTTGAGTATTTTGTCCAGAGAAGTCTAAGCTATGGATTTCAAGTTCTTGGTTTAGGAGCTCAACACAAATAGGAAAAATAAATGAGATACTGAAAGACGTATGGAGCTTAAGAGATGATATAGCAATTATACAATAAATAATCTAAGATAGACATTTTTTTCTTTAATCATTAGTTAAGGTCAATGGGCCATAGGTGAATGGCATGATCCTCAAAGGAAGAAGGTGTGATAAGTAATTAATTGCAGAATGGTGGAGAGATATTTAATAAATGAGGGAGCTTCCTTTTCCCTGTGTTGCCTTTTTCATCTTCTAATAGAAAGTATGAGAAAATGAGTAGCTGGAGTGGTGGGGGGTGGGAAGGATGGGGTGGCTGGATGATAGACACTGGGGAGGGTATGTGCTATGGTGAGCACTGTGAATTGGGTGAGACTGTGAATCACAGACCGGTACCTCTGAAACAAATAACACATTATATGTTTAAAAAAAAAAGATAGTAGGAAGGGAAAAATGAAGGGGGGTAAATCAGAAGGGGAGACGAACTATGGAGAACCATAGAGACTATGGACCCTGAGAAACAAACTGAGGGTTCTACAGGGGACGAGGGTAGGGGGACGGATTAGCCTGGTGATAGGTATTAAAGAGGGCACGTTCTGCATGGAGCACTGGGTGTTATATGCAAACAATGAATCATGGAACACTACATCAAAAACTAATGATGTAATGTATGGTGATTAACATAACATAATAAAATAAAATTAAAAAAAAAGAAAATGAGTAGCTTACAGATAACTAGGCTGCAGGTAAATAGTGTCCTCAAGGAAATTTTTATGTTATGTTACAATGCTGTGGGTTGTAGAAAAGGGATTGCTTTTTCTTTAAATATTCTCTGATATTTTCTTCAACATTCTATTGTAGGCTCTCTTCTCACTTCTTCCATCATGTCTATAGAAACCATTCCCACCAGTGGCAATAGTTGTAATCTATTTATTGTAACTCTCAGACAATTTTCTCACTCCAGATTCCTCTTCTGACATCTGGGCCTATGTTTTCAATATCTTCTCGGTATTTGAACATATGGCATAAGCACCTGAAACTCAACAGTGGCAAGACTAAATTCATAATATTGCATTTTCCCTAAATGTTCCCTTCTTTTTTATCACATACATGGTGATTAGTATCCCTCATTTTGAGCAAATCAGATATATATGTGTCTTTCCTGACTTCTCCATTTTCCTTACTCCTGTCTCTAAGACCCATCACGTCTGTATATTAATATATTATAAATCATATATTCTCATTGCCATTGGCATTAACTTTACTTAAGTCATAATTTTTCACCTAGTTTATGATACATCTTGACTCTTAGTGGGTCTTTCTCCCTCCTCTTTCTCCCCGCCGTGGCCCTATTTCTATACTGAAGTTAAAACCATACTACAAAAGCTCAGTTGTAATTAATTACCTTCAATCTAAAACCCTCCAATGACTTTTGATTTTCCTCCGGATAAAACCACGACCCTGCAGCATGACAAAAAGTAAATTCCATTTCTATTCTCTGCTAGCTTCAATTCTTTAAATTCTTATTCTTATACATTTCATACTTAAGATTCCAGCTCTATTATACAAATTGAGTTCTCAGAACATTTCTTACCTCCAATGGTTTACACATTCTACTCCCTCTGTCAGAATCCCTTGAAAGCATTTATTTACCATAATAATTCAGATTTCCATATCATAGTATTTCTCACTCTACTTTTGCACTTATCTTGTGTGTGTGCATACATGTAGAATATATTTTATATAGAATTATATACTCTTAAAAAGTGAGAGTATCTCTTGTATTCCCAATGTCTAAGTTGTTGATGATTTATTGACATTTATTTACAGTGGACCTCCATTTTTAAAAACAGGGTAGAAATATTTAGGGTAGGAGGAAAACCAGTAAACAAGCACAAAGATATATCAGAATGAGATTACCAGAGAGAAAGAGAATAACATACATTCCAGTCTTGTAATTAAGTCATTGTTTAATATGTACATCTGTTTTTTTTCTTGTTTTGTTTCCTGATAGTCCAAGATACAAGTCTGATAAAGCTAGGAATTTATGTAATCTTTACTTAATATTAAAAAATAAATTTTGCAAATATCATGGGTTTTCCTTAAACATCACATATCTAGAGCATTGGAGAGAGAGCATTAAGCTAGCTGTGCAAATATTGACCTCTTAAGGGAAACATACAATGCAAGTGATGAATATTGAGATTGCCAAGTGAGGAGGTAAATTCAAATAAAATGACAAGATTTCCATCTTGAGTAACTGGGTAGATAGCAGTGCTCAGGTATAGAGAAGGAGAAAGATGAAAAGCAATAGAAGGTGGAGAGTAAAAATGAAGAGGAGGAGGAGGAACAGTTACCAAATGAAAACAGAGTTGTGTACCATGAAAGTTGACTCTGAAGTGGAATGCATGAAGAGTATACAGTAGACTACTGAAAACATGGGGATTTGTCAGAAGTCATTACTTAGGATTTACATTTGAGAATCACTTGTTCAAAATGATTATTGACATTAAAAGATTATGAAATTTACTGAGGGATTTCTATAGGTTTCATCTTTCACTTCCATTCAAAAAAAGTACATGATGGCTGTTCTTTTCAAATTCTCTTTGGAAGTAGGTAATTCCAGTATACACTCCTTCTTGTAATAATTCTAAATATTGTTAGATATAAATGAAGTACATGGTATGCATACAATTTCATCACTATAAAATAAATTATATTTTGAACATATGGCATTTGTTGGGCATGCATTCACTATTGCATGTTTTGTGCTATTTAATCTTCATGAGTCATAATAACCCTAGAAGGTATACAAACACAGAAAAACTAACTGAATAAATATCCAGTGACATGAAGCTGAGGAATGGTGGAGTGAGTATTTGAACCTGGGTAAACAGACTCTAAAGCTGAAGAAATAACCACACGAACAGTGAAATGCCACTTGTGGACTCCACATTTCCTACCTCCAGATTGGTTGCCTCCACTGGACCTGGATATCATGAATGTAACAGGGACAGTAATGATATATTCTCTTAGATACTAAGTATCTGAGAGAAGAATTACCATGGAGATACAGAACATATTTAATTCAAAGAAATCACAGGAATTCCTGTAGAAGAAAATAATTCAACAAACTATTAAAACAATGTTTTCAATTTTTAAATGCTTTACCAAAATAGAATTGTTTTATTGACTAAGATCCTCAGACAGAATAGGATGAATCCTTAAAAGTTTTATTAAAAATAACATTTACCAGATTTGGAGCAAAATAAACTCAGGGAATTGTTTTTAAAATAATTTCACTAAAACACACACATGTAAGAATATAGATGTATTTTTTTTTAATCTAAAGTAATCAATAACAGACTCAGGATACTCATATTACTTTCATTAGATGCTCTTTTTTCTTGAAAGAGTGATTGATTAAGTAGGAATATTTCTATAATAGTATTTACCACACTGCCACAAAATTTCTGTTTTTAGTTTAGGGCTGTCCAAACAGTTACAAACTCTTTGAGGCTAATCTCTGTCTTCTTCAGATTTAGATCAACAAACTTAACACAATTGATAAGCCCTTATAAGTCTGTAATTAAGCCTAATTGGATAAAAGAAAAAGCTACTTTGACTTGAATATAATTGCTGCCTAATTCATGTTGGTGAGACAGCCCACCTTTTTTTTGTAATGCAAATTCTTTATTTATAATTCTTAAAAGTTAAATTTCATAAAAGTTTTTCTGAATTGAATCTTTTATAGACTTGATATTTTTCTCTACCCGAATTTCTAGTATACCATCTATAACAAAGTGTTAAGCTTTGATAATTTTTCCTCTTTTTCCTTGGCAATAGGCAAAATCAACACGTTTTTAGTTCCACTCTTTCCTTAAATCCCATAAAGTATTGTAACACTTCCTTACACACAAAGATGGAAAATGTTATAAAAATTAGTCCTTTTCAAATTTTGAAAATATAATGAAAAGTTAATTTCATTCACAATTTCACCATAAAAATAAAACATAAAATATCTTAGAATAAACCTTAGAAAGAATGTGCAAGACATACTCAAATCAATAGTAAAATTTTACTGAAAGACAATTTTTTTAAAAGCTCAATAAATAGAGTGCGTGAGTTGGTCTTGAGCTTCCAACTCTTGATTCTGGCTCAGGTCATGATCTCAGGATCCTGAGATCAAGCCCTGTGTAGGGCTCTGAGCTCAGTGGGGAGTCTGTTCCAGATTCTTTTTCTCCCTCTTCCTCTGTCTCTCTTGCTTACTCTCTCTCAAAATAAATAAATAAATCTTAAAAAAAAGTTCAATAAACAGATGAAATTCACCATTTTCCTTTGTGGCCTGCTTAACAAAATGTTTGCTAAAAAAAATCTGTTAAATAAATGGATAAATTAACATATATTTCTCAAAAGGAAGAAATTACCAGCTTGTCCTTATTCTTGGAAGCTTCCTATGGCAGAATCTGTGTTCCCTTGTGAACAGGGAGGTACCCTAAGAACAGAACTAGGAGCTGGTAGTCCATATAATCCAATATATTTATAAGGAAAGGTTTGACATAGGGATGGCCCAAGATATATTATTGATTTGCTTTTCCATTGTGTTCTGCTATTTCCTGGATATATGACTTGGATCAAGTCTCCAAGCTTTTTTTTTTTTTTAAGATTTTATTTATTTATTTGAGAGAGAGAGACACAGTGAGTGAGGGAACACAAGCAGGGGGAGTGGGAGAGGGAGAAGCAGGCTTCCGGCTGAGCAGGGGGCCTGATGCAGGGCTCGATCCCAGGACCCTGGGATCATGACCTGAGCCAAAGGCAGACACTTAACAACTGAACCACACAGGTGCCCCAAGTCTCCAAGCTTTAATAGATTATAGATATAGAGATATAACTGTAGTTACAGATACATAGGTAAAGATATATATTATACCATGCATAAACTACTTATTACATTCCTTATCAAATAGTGAAATCACCATAGAGAGTATTGTCATAATTGTTATTGTCATAATTATCTTAAATTATGCCTGTTTGGTACATTACAGCTTCTGATCTGAAAACCATTAATTTTGCCAATATACAAAGAACTTGGTTTCAGTCCAGGCCCTCCACACAGACATACACACACACACACACACATTATGACACTGGCAAAACCCTTACTTTCGCTAAGCCTCAGTTTACTCATTCCAGATGGAAAAGAATTGTTTACCTCTCAGTATTACTGGAATGTGTTTTAATCTAGAAAGAAATATACAAGAGTTAAAGTGGCATCATTATTTTATTATCATTACCAGTTTTCAGGAGGCAGTTCCAGTAGAAGTTAATAGGAGCAAGGCAAACAATGGGGTTCAACTGCAGAGAGGGTGATGCTCTTTTCCAGTTGCCCAATACTCCTTAAGTCACAACTAGATATTTTCAGTAAAGAGAGGTTTGAAATAGTATGGTGAGAATAAATTCATTTTCTCAATTTCTTGGAAATCATTTACTTCTTTTTAAAAGTTCATGAAGACATGTGACCAGATTCTGCATACTCTTCTTAGATCATCTCTAACAATGCTGTTTAGTAATCCTTAATCAATTGAGAGCTTATTGCAAAGATGTGTATTATAAAATGTTCTCCAAATCTTGACCATCACAGGAATATGTGGTTTATAGTTCTCTGTAGTTGTACAGAAGTGGCTGTGCTTAAGAATAGTTGTTGTAAGGAGCACCAAGTGTTTTATGGAAGTGTGAAATGACAATATTGAACACTTAAAAATAATATTACACTGTATGTTAGCTAACTGGAATTTAAGTGAAAACTTAAAAAAAAGAATAGTTCATACTAATGCTGGTCTCTGGTTTTCATTGCTTAAGTCCTGTGCTCGTGTATGAATGGTAATATTTGATGGCACTAATAACCTTACTATTTCTTAAATGCTTCTTATTGCCACAAAATAACAAGTAGGAGAAGGTGCTTTATCCCCACTGGTAATGAAGGTAAGAAAAACTCAGTCTTAATTTAGGATAAAATATGTAATTGTTTTCATTGGTTTTGGATGCCTTGTTTGAATCAAATAATCATTTATAGATATGGATTTGAAGACCAAGAAAAAGATAAAGACAATCTTGCCTTGCCTATGCTTCTTTTACCTTAATTCCTCAAAACTTACATGAAATATCAGTATGAAAATCATGTTATAAAGCACTACCAAAATTTCCCTATAATAAAAGTGAGAACAAACTCAATTGCATAAACTTTTCTTCAGGAAACATTCTAAAATTTAATTTATTATGATTGAGTGAACATTTTCATCATCTATAAAATTATTAGGAATCTTTTATTATTATAATATGTGTAATTTGCCCAAACCTGCCAATCATCCTTACCTAAAAATTGTTTGTCAGAATATTGTTAAGGCAAATACACAACTTGGAACAAATTCAATGACATCTTCAATGAACAGAAAACTCCTATTATTAGGATGATTGCATTACAGCATCTTATTCTGGAAAAAAACTTCAGAGATCTTAAGTTGATTTTTTTTTCTTGTTGATTTTTAAATAATATGTCTTAGTACATGATAAAACCAATCCTTCATGTGTGGGTTGCTGATTTCTTCTCAATAATTAAATTTTTTTCTACAAATAGGTGTCATTTTATGTGGCTATGTCTTAGCAGGACTAATGAGATGAATGGGACATGCCATGGGATGAGCTGTAGATAAGGTATAAGTTGATATAAGTAAAAAGTATGTAGATAAGAGAATATTAAACTAGGTAGAAAATACGGTGGTGGATATATTAGTCAGGGTCCTGCTAGGGGACAGAAATCACACCAGTATTTGAACCCAAGATTTTTAACACAAAAATCTATTAACTAATAACTACTAATTAAAAAAGGTTAAAGCATGCTAAAGAAAAATAGTAGAAGATATAAGGATCAGCTACTAAGACTGAAGCAGAGTACCCAAGAAAAAACAAACTTGGGAGAGCCTTGCCTCCCACCAAGCCTGAGATGCAGACTTCATTGGAAAGCACATGTAAGTTACTCCACTATCTGATGGAGAAGTTTGCTGAGGTGCCCCAGCCAAGAGTTGAAAATCAGGAAACTGCCCAATGGGACATTGGTAAGTCTTGATGAGGAGCTTTCTAAGGTGCTGGGGAGAAGCACGGAGAAACTTGTCACTGATGCGCCAGCAGGACCTACTAGGAAGCTGCCCACTGGCATAATGCTGAAACTCACAGGAGAGCTCCCTGCTGGAGTGCCACCAGAATCTGCTGGAGGGTGAGAACAGGTGAGAATTCAGCTGTTTTCTGGCAGTCTTGCTGGAGCAAGAAAGTCAAGCTCACTGGAAACAGGAGGATAAACCCATTCTACCATCTGCAGTAGTCTTTCCACTGCTCTCCACTGACAAATTTAACATTGTGTCAATTGGCAAGGGGAAATGATTACAGGTTTACTCTGAAAAGCAACATCTGACATGGTGGTATTTTTGCAATTTCAAAAACTTTAACCCATGAAGGTAACAGAAAACTCATTTAGGGCAGAAAAACAGCATGATGAGTGTAGCTGAAGACTAATAGTGTACAGTGTCTTTATCAAAACTCAATTTCTTATCTCAAAATATAAGGTACAATTAACCTTTAAGTAGTTCTTAAGTTACCACTAAATTGCCACTTACAGGGGCACCTGGGTGGCTCTGTTGGTTAAATGTCTAACTCTTGATTTCGGCTCAGGTCATGATCTCAGGGCCCTGGGATAAAGCCCCACTTTGGACTCTGTGCTCAGCAGGGAGTCTGCTTGAGATTCTTTCCCTCTGCCCTTCCCCTTGTTCTAGCTCTCTCAAATAAATAAGCAAATATTTTTTAAAAACAAAACAATAAATTGCCACATACATAGTATCATCTTTCAGGAGCCCCGGTGGAAAGTGTTTCCCAGACTTTTTCTATTGTGGTTGGCCTTCAACTCCAGTGTTAATCTGCTTACTGTGATGAGCCTGTAAGTGACTCCGAGCAGCTTCTGCACCTTGTGACCCAAGCAGCTTATGGTCTGGTGAAATCTTTCTTTGAGAGAAAGCCAGCTCAGATGGTTGGCTTTGTTTCTATGTACTCTGCTCTTCTCTGGTATCTTGACTTCTGAAGTCCTGATGTGTTGGTTATCCTAAATTTCAATTTTTGAGTTCCAACACCTTGGAAGGGTTGGTTAAGATTCTCTGCTTCCTAAGATAGTTCTTGCTCAGTATCTCCATGTTAATATATCCTGTATGTGTATTTTTTTTTGTTTCTGATTTGTCCCCTAAGTCTCATAGTCTCATTAATCTTACCATCTCTCTTGTGCTATCAAAGAGGAGATATCTTTGTTTTATATTTTAGTTTGTTTCTATTTTCTAGTTGTTCTCAATGGGAGCATTGCTCTGCAACATGATAATTCACCATAGCTGGAAGTGGAAGCCCATGAAAATATTTTAAAAGAAAATGAATTATATACATGACTTACATAGAGTCTATGATTTGTGGTGAAAATTATTTGTGAGAAAGGCAAAATGCAACCTCTAAAAAGTTTATTTTTTCCTCTTCTTTACCTCTGTTGATAGTAAGGCAGGCTTTTCATCCATGTGGTCTTATAATTTCTGTGAGGAAACATGTTGAGTATCATTCAACCCAAAGTCCTAAATTTAAAGATAATATCATTTATCATTCTGTTAACATGTCTTCTGAAGATCCAATTTGTTCATATGCTGAGGCAAAATGTTAACCTTTACTGAAATATAGCAGTAGTGACTTACACTTTTTTTTTAGTGACTTGAGCCTCGAGAGATTTTAGTAAATCAGGACTGCTTAAGTCAGGCTAGTCTGTCATAAGGGCAAAAAGGCACAAACCACTGCATTTTAATTTATTTTAGAGTTTCTGCTTTCCTGAGTGAGATATTACTGAATTTCAAGGTTGCTTTTCAATTAAGTGTGACATGTAGAATATAATCATGCATCCATTTAACAATATATCCCTTATGCCAATGGGGGTCTCTCCTTTTATGGGTGGCACTATGGTTTCTAATAAAATATGGAGAGGATTTTTGCTCTCAGGTTGTCACATATTGAGACAAGGAAGTAAATTTCAATGCAAATGAACACAGAGAGAATAATTAAAGGCAACATAGAAGGATGGGTCTGACAGTATAAGTGATCTCATACATGTCCTGAGAATATTGCCAAAATGGGCTCCCATGAAGGCAGGTTCTTATTGTAAGCATATGAATTTATATTTAACTTGTATTCAAATAGCAAATGATATATAAAAAGCACATCTCATACATTATGAGTTTCCTTTTTCTTCTCAAAAACACAACGTGGGGATTTCTGGCTAAAATGTTTTCAAGAGATTTCAAATAAAATGATTATGAACATATATTTATTCAACAAATAGTTTTTATGATTTTACTCCTGGGAAGGCGGCACTGTTGGCCTCTAAGGATACAATGGTAAGGGAAAACACCAGGTTTACCCTTACCATTTACTAGAGGAAATTGGTTTTCATCAATTTTTCATACAAATATAGTATTTCAAACCATAAGTGATAAAAGGAAACTAAGCAGCATAATCTAAGCATATGTAGGAGGAATAGCTGATCTTATCTGGGAATTGGGAAAAGCTTTCTTGGGTGAGTGCTTTGAGTTGAAACATGAACAAATGTCATGTGTATCATGGAGGAGGTTGAGGTGATAGCACTCCAGGCTGTAGAAAGAAGGAGCACTCCAGGCAGCAGAAAGAAGGATGCACAGATGAAATAGATGAACAATCTGTCTAGAATGGAGAGAGTGCAGAGTGAAACTTGCTTCATCAGACTACACCAGGTGACCCCTATCTTGATCACAGAAGTGCTTCTAGCTCAGGGAGGGGGAATTTAGTAAGGTAGAGAATGGAGATAATGTGTTGTCTCTAAACCAGCCAAGGGAAATGGTGCTGCCTTTGTCCCATTAATCTTTCTTTTATATTTTCCCCTGGGAAAGAGGCCCATTGCACTGAAGTACCTGTCTCCAGGACTCAAACTAAGCAAGTGGGTCTAAGTAGCATGAATAGAGGACTCTCATGTCCTGCTTCATGGTTCACGCTACATAGCACACCCTCCTCACATATAGGACTGACAGATTTGTTCCTCTGCCTGCTCAGAAAAATGTCATCTGAGAGGTCAGTTCTCTTCAGGAATTGTTTTCACTGAAAAGATTTACCTCCCCTTCGTCTGTGTCTCCTTCTCCAGTCAACCTATGTTTAGTGATGATCAGCACATAGCAATAGAGTCTTAGCCTTCTCCCCGAAACTCAGGGCAGCTCTGAAGGGCTCCCCCACCTTCAAAGATTCTCTCAGTGTTGGCAGGGGTATTGACCGCACTGCTGCCCAATATCTCCTTCTGATCAATCTTGTTTCTACTGTTTTCTCCCAAACATTGATCACAGGACTGCTCACTAAATAAATGTCCTGAACACACATGTCCATCTCAGTACCTGCTTCTGAGTGAACACATGATACTTTTCAAACTGTAACTTCCACATTGCGTATATACATTATATCAACTACAAATTGCTGATTAAACAGGATGAGGAGCAAGAAGAGGGTAATATATCCATGACGTTTACAAGCATTATCATGGAAGGAGTAGCAAACCACCAAGTAGACAAAATGACTTGGGCAGTGGTCTTTGGTTCTTATCACTGGCCACTCTAGAACCAACATTATGGGCACAAGTTGGCCAAGATGGTAGAAGTGAACCCCATGCATGAGCCCAAAACCATGAACTCCTACTTTCCAGTACTTACTTCCTGCTTAATATTACACAATCCAAAAATAGAGAACAACAAGTACACTTCAATAAGGCACTATTCATTGGAAGACTAATTGATTACTTAATAAGTTGACTATGTTGGTACATTTCTATCCTGCAAAGTCCAGCAATACATCCTCATAGGGAGAGATATTTATACCTAGTAAGGGTCAAACTTCTTGTACACAAAGCCTCATCCAATACCACTATCTATGTGCTCACAGCATAACTGATCCACAGGCATGGAATTCCACACAATGACACATCAGACCATTAGACCCTCTTCACAATGAACTCTGGGATCCACCTGTGCTATCAGTTACCATACCATTCAGAAGCATTTGGTCTCATAAAATATTGGAACGGGCTTCTAAAGGTATAACTGACATGCCAACTGGAGATACAATAATCTGAAAGAGTGTGGTGGCATCCTCCATGGTGTAATCTATGCATGAAATCAGACATCTCTGTATGGAACTGTGTGCCTAATGAAAACAAAACAAAACTAAACTAACAGACAACAAACATTGCTTCAGTAACAAAGAGAGGGAAGCAGGAATGGATCTATTTACTACCTCTCCCAAAAGCCATTTGGGAGGCTTTTTCTATCAAGTCCCTATAACTCTGGGATATGAATGATTTGAGGTTTTAGTTCACAAACCAAAAATACTCTTGCTAGAGGATGTAGGAAGGATACCATTAAGCTACAAACTACGGCTATTTTCACGGGTATGTAGAATTCTCAAGAGCAGGATCCAGCAGACAAGAGTAAGAGAAACTCTCGTGGTAAGGCAATTGACTCTGAGGAGCAAGAAAAGGGAAGACTGCTTATTTTGATGAGAGTAGGGGAGGGCTACGTGTGGAACCCTAGTTATCCACGTTTCCACGTCTTACTACTCCCTTCGGCTCTTGTAATTGTGAGTGGACCTATCTGACAACTCTATCTTGAGACATAGAATCCTTTAGTAAGTTCTTTTGATTTGAAGACGAGCCATAGGTATGGCTAAAACATCTGGCAACTTTACTACAATATGAATCTCTTCCTGTTCTCTGTTCTTCCCACTCTTGTTTCTCAAGTTGTCAGACCTGCATTGTAGTTTGAAGGTTCTACCTGACTTCTTGTAATTTACTTTTTTAAGCAATGTCTTATGAGCACATCATCCCTCACTGGTCACTACTCTTCTGAATTCTTACAGGAAAACCTATCTAGACCTCTCCTTTCACAATTATCAAGTATTGCCTCATAATTTTATATCACTGACTTTTTATGCAAATATCCTCTCTGCAACTTGATTATAATCTTGGTAAAGAAGGAAAAATAACATTAAAACTAGTTCCCTAGGTACAGTAGTTATGCAACTAATGCTTTTTGATGTTGCTACTGAATCTACATATTTGAATAGGAATAATAGCTTAGCTTTGCACAGTCGCAGTAGCATAGCCAAACAGTTTTATCTGAGGTGTGATTTTTGCTAATTAAAAGAACTATTATACATCACTACCTTATCTTAACCTCCAAAATCAAACTTCAACTGTGCCTGTGTTTATGCATATTGTAAAATACTAACTTTAATAACATGCATATAAAAGTAAAAGTGATACATTTGAAAAGATCATACATTATTAATTCCACAAGTATCATCCAGAAAGTTCTTGGTAATAAAATCAACTTATTAGCTATTCACACTGAACACAATATCACGAGCCATAAGAAAATGAGATTAAAGAGACATGGGGTAATATGGATGTCTACTCAGGAAGCTACATGTTACAATGACTGTTGAAATACTTGGGAAATATATTTATAGAAAGCAGTAAAATAAAGAATTTTGAGCTAGAAAGAACAAGCACCTCTACAATTATTTTGCTTTTATTTTCTTTTTGCAGATATCTATAAAATTAAAAACTTACCATGGTCATAATGCTGACATACATCCCAATATCATGTCCAATACTCTATCTCATGGGCAATCCATCAGCCAAGACGAAGGTCTTAATGCTACATCTTGACCCTTTCACAAACTAATACTTAACATTCATAAAATATTAATGGAAAGGAGATAGAGTTTTAAGCCAGACTGACTTGAAACTTACTACATGCTAATTGCATGACCTTAGTTAAGACAGGTAAACTTTCTCAAGCCCATAATCATCATCTATAAGATAATAGGAATGCCCTTCTTAGACAGCTGGGTGAAAAATTAGTATAATGTTCCTGGCATGCAGCAAGCATTTAAGTGATTATCATTTGTCTCTATTGCTCTTGTCAACTAAACCATAAACTGTAATGTAGAAATGATATTTACAGGACCTTATGAATCTGCATTCTTTAAGAAAGTAATACCAATGAATGACGTACCTTTATCTTTAGGGAATTAAAGTCTGGAAAAAGATTATGTTAAATATGTAATGATATGACACTTCCAACCTTTTTTTTTGTAAACAATTCAATTCAAGTTTAAGTTTTAAAGAAGAAAATTAGCCTTATTTGTCCTAGGTGTTTAAGAGAAAGTTTACAGTAAAATATAATTTTGTTCATCCATGAACCTTTCAGATTTCTCACAAACCATGGATAAACTTTTCCTATTAACATAGAACTAGTGTACTTGATTTCTGGTATCAGCTACCTTTGGCTTTTTATTTAGAAGAAAGAGAAAATTTAATAAAGATAATTTTCAAATAGTAGATGATGATAAAAATAGAAAATGTGTTCCAATTGAAATATGCATTTCACATTTTTTCTTGTTTAAATAAAATAGGTATACAATTTTGTAAATTTATTTCTATGAATAATACATCTTACATGAGGCAAGTTTGACTAAAAAAACACTGGAGGATTATTAAAACCACTGGCTCACAAACACAGCATATGTTCTGTGATACCTCTTAGGAGAATGTTTCAAAGTGTTCTTATTATTTGATTTGTATATCATCTCTCTTTGGAAAAATGATGCCATTCTGCATATGTTTGCCTTTGCTTTAGTAATTTATGATTACAAAATGAAAGTTTTGACTTAGAACAAAAACAAATAAGTACAAAGCATTTTTTTCTGTGTCATAGCAGTTTTCTTTCATCTCTTCAGAAGCTAGAATGACCTGGACAATAATAACACATTTTAATTATTTGAAAATGTTTGAACACAAGAAAGTGTGACAGGCAAGGACAATGTGAAAAACACATTGACGATTCACTTATGGTTGGAGACATCAATGTTTATTATGTGATCATTTATCAATGAAATGATGCCAAAATTCACACTTTCATATTCCACAATTTTGCAGATTTCAATTTTGGTGTCACAGAATAGTTGTGCATGTTACTTTTTGGATTTTAATTACAACATGATTTATTAGAATTATTTTAAGGTACTGTATTACTTTATACCTATTTCTACACATGCAGGTAATAGAGCCTGAGATTTAGTCAGATAGAACACCCTTGGATTCTGGCAATGACTTTTAAACTTGAAATACGTGGATGTCATAAAGTTAGAGTTATTTTAACACATGTACTCACAAAGAGAAATCAATGCATTCAATGAAAATATTATCCTAAGAGGGAATCCATATTTACATTCATGAGAAATGATGATGTAGTATTGCTTAACACGCTTATGAAAATTAGTATTGATACAATTTTATATATATATATATGGCAGGGGAGAGACTAGAACAAATTAATACTATTTGAAAGTGGGAGAAAGTTTGGAAGATGATCCAGTAGAGTTTTCTAATTTGAGCTGACCAGTCTCTGTAATTTTAAAGCCCATGCCAAGAAGAGAAACTAACTCTTTAAATGTACAAAAAGCTCATATTACATAGCATATTTTCAAAATATTGATTAATTATATCAAGCCATTTTCATTTAACTCAAATATTACTGAAATATAATGAAACACATATGTATATATATATATATATATATACACATGTGTGTATGTACATATATATACACGTGTGTGTATTTATGTGTGTATATATATATTTATTGCTAGGATTCATGTATTCAGCTACTGTGTAGAAAAATAATATACACTAAGTTTCAGCTTCTAAAAACAAGAACAAAAATTGTAGATTTTTGTTACATAGAAAAATAAATGATCAATTTAGTGTGGTTTGTATACAAAGGGAATCTGACAGAATCAAGGGAGATAAAAATATACCCAATGTTTGGAAAACTTCACATACCTACTATGTGTGGAGTCTCAGTCTGGTTAGAAAGAAAAATGTAATTATACTGCAATATTAGTAAAATGCTCACAGTCAAATTTAGTTACAAAATTAAAATTTAATAAACTGTATTTGGTACTTTTTGTAGTTGAACAAGCAAGAGGAAAAAGGGTTTAACTTAACATATATAAGATCCAAGGAGGTTGAGTTAATCAAGCTCATTTTTGAAGGACTCATTTATGATTAAAGGGTAGGGAAATGAGCAGAAAGCCATGGATTTTTCATAGCTGTCTGCTCAGAATGGTAAGTAAGGGTCATCTTTCACTAATCTACGTCTACTTAGGAAATTAACTGTTAGCTCTCATTTGTTCTGTTCAATGTCCTTACTAGATGTTTAAAGACAGAAACAAATGAAAAAATATACATTATTAACTACTATAAATCTTCACACAGTAGTATAAGTAATTTGAATATACCTTAAATATTTGCTGAAAGAATCTCAGAAGACCTCACAGGACTTCAGAGTTTTTTCCTCCTTTAAATTCAACATTTTTTTTTTCTTTTTTTTTTTCTTTTTCACTGTGGCTACTCATCAAATGTGATCTGTTGAACAGTGTCAGAAACCACTCTTTTAAATGCTTCCATGTAAAAAGTTCTTCATTGTCATACTTTATTCTGATAATTATGAACAATTGAAGTCCTTTCCAAAGAAAATATTTTACTAAGATATGTACTCCAATTCTGTTTCAAATGGCTCATGAGTGAATATATCCATAATCTATATATTGATACAAATCATTAATAACTTAGCTGAAGGATACACTGGATACTTAAACATCTCACTATTTATTGAACACAAAAGTAGGAGGTGTTTGCTTGGTTTGATTTAGTGATTTTGTGGTACAGACTCAAGTCATTTGGAATGGAGAACTGAAGATATCGAAATGATTAAACCCAAAATCATGTTTTCCTCATGTACCATCTCATTTCTAAGCTCAGTGTTGTGCTTTAGAGTAACCTCTTACTTCAACATCTAGGTAACTGCCTTAATTATTCACAATATTTTGCATGTTTTTCACAGCTACCATCGTCTTTAAATACTTAAGATGATCCCCAGAAAAGCAATTGCTATAGTGTTAATTTTTATATTAATGATTAGAGGTGATAATTCTTTTTAAATTATTTTTCTGCTTAAATTCCAATAAAATTTAAACATACTAAGAATTGTGAGGAACGACATGAAGCCGCTCATCCCTGTGGAGTGTGCATGTGCAGAGGGTGGGACCTCCCCCTCGGGCTTTCCCTCGAAGCCTTTAGACCACTGAGAGGTACCAAAAGAGGTGACTGAAGGGTAGAAGCAAGATGAGAAATTTCTGAGGAAGGTGCACCACGAGCTACTGGAGGTGGGTGTGTTGGAGGGCACCATGCAAAGCACAGAGTCTGTTCCCCATCAGTCGTGGCATCCCCAACATGCTGCTGAGTGATGAGGAAACCAAAACGTAATAGTGCCAGGCACTAGGTTTTCATTCTGTAACCATATATGTCTTTGTTTATGTATATCCTGTTTGCTAGGTCAGTCATGTGTATCCCCAACACTTAACCCAGTGAATCACAAAACACAGTGTTCTTAAGTTCAATATATTTTTTCCTCACTAGAGTTTCAAAACCAAAAAAAAAAAAAAATTGCATTTACTTAATATATTTATGACTATTGTTTTAATAAGACATTGAAAAAAGAAACCATAAGCTTATGTATGCTATGTATATTTTTCTCCAGCCCTGACAACTCAACAGAAAATATTAACTAAAAGTGATGTTAAAAACAGTGGCAATGTAACACTTTAAATTAATATCTGAAACATTTTATTTTATTTTTATTATGTAGTGTTAATCACCATACATTACATCATTAGTTTTTGATGTAGTGTTCCATGATTCATTGTTTGCATATAACACCCAGTGCTCCATGCAGAACATGCCCTCCTTAATACCCATCAATGGGCTAACCCATCCCCCCAGCCCCTCCCCTCTAGAACCCTCAGTTTGTTTCTCAGAGTCCATTGTCTCTCAGGGTTCGTCTCCCCCTCCGATTTCCGCCCCCTTCATTCTTCCCTTCCTACTATCCTCTTCTTTTTTTTTTTAACATATAATGTATTATTTGTTTCAGAGGTACAGATCTGTGATTCAACAGTCTTACACAATTCACAGTGCTCACTATAACACATACCCTCCCCCATGTCTATCACCCATCCACCCCTTCTTCCCACCCCCCACCACTCCAGCAACCCTGTTTGTTTCCTGAGATTAAGAATTCCTCATACATTTTAGAGAGTAAAGAAAATTAATTTTAAAATCTAATTCATCTTAGAACTATTGGTATAATTTAGATATCTGCTTTTTTTTAGTTGCATTAAAGTATATATCTTGAATTTTTTTTTAAGATTTTATTTATTTATTTGACAGAGACACAGCGAGAGAGGGAACACAAGCAGGGGGAGTGGGAGAGGGAGAAGCAGGCTTCCTGTGGAGCAGGGAGCCTGATGCAGGGCTGGATCCCCGGACCCTGGGATCATGACCTGAGCCAAAGGCAGACAATGACTGAGCCACCCAGGCACCCCTGTATCTTGAATATTTTATCAATAGTTATTTTAAGGCTTATATACTGTCTAATTCTCAAAATAGAATACATTTATCTTTTTTAAAGATTTTATTTATTTGAGAGAGAGACAGAGAGACAGAGCACAAACAGAGGGGAAGGGCAGAGGGAGAGGGAGAAGCATACTCACTGCTGAGCGGGGAGCCCTGATGTGGCACTCCATCCCAGGACTCTGGGATCATGACCTGAGCCGAAGGCAGATGCTTAATGGACTGAGCCACCCAGGCACCATAGAATACATTGTTATCTTAAATATCTTTATGTAAATCACATCATATTGTATTTAATCAGGCAGTATGTAAGTGACAAGTATTCCTTTGACTTTTTCTAATAATCTCTCTTAGGAGAGCTGAAGGGAGAATCCAGGGTATAAAACCTAAAATAGTAATTTATAATTTCGGAGCTTAGTATTTGTTTTCCACCATTTACAATTCAAAGACACCTTTCTGCCTTCCCATTCCACCCCTGACACCAGTAAAATAATAGTACCAGAATATTCTAAGAAAAGACATATTTTGTTTAAATCTACCAATCACGGTCTCTCTGGAATTACAAAGCCCTAATACTTATGAATTTGTATTTCTATGTCAAGAATAAAAAGACATAAAATTTTTTGTACCTAAGGAGCGTTACATATAAGACAATAAGATGAAGACAATGAGCCGAAGAGGACTCATGTCATCCACAGAGTCTTGAGATAACCAAGTGGCTTAGACCAAACCCCGTGACAATGGTACTCTAATCAGGCTTCATATACCAAATACATATTGTAAACCCAGTCTCTAAGACACTGGGATATACAGCATGGTGTATTCTTTTATTTTTTTTACAATTTTTCCTAACAAAAAGATAAAAAGCTAAAGCATAATAATAAAGTGCTGCAGAGTATAGACATTATTTCTTAAACCTCATCAAATAAGGTAGGTCAAACATTTAAAGTAAATAAAGCTTCACATGGGCACTTTAAGTTAAGCAATGTATAAGAACCTGCCCTTGTCTCTATCAACTCTGTTTAGAACCATGGTAATCAAATTATGAAGGAGAGAACCTGTATTATCAGTTAATGATTTTTATCTCAGCTCGGGTAAAATTACATCATGTAAATTGTTGTTGTTGTTGTTTTTAATCTCTCAACACTCTTTGAATATACTTCATCATTGTTCTTGGAAATGGCACAAATGTTTTCTGTAAAAATAATCACATATCCACAGTGGACAGATAAAGAAGAGCTGGTGATATGCAGGAGAGCTGACATAAGCTACACATTTTGTTGAAGTTTTATTTTTTAAAGATTTTATTTATTTATTTGAGAGAGAGAGAATGAGAGATAGAGAGCACAAGAGGGAAGAGGGTCAGAGGGAGAAACAGACTCCCTGCCGAGCGGGGAGCCTGATGCGGGACTCGATCCCGGGACTCCAGGATCATGACCTGAGCCAAAGGCAGATGCTTAACGATTGAGCCACCCAGGCGCCCCTGGCTGAAGTTTTAGTACATATATCAGTACCTGTGTGAGTAATATGCAATTTAAATATCATTCCAATTTTATATTATTTGTTAATTTCATATTACTGTAAAAAATCAAAACTCAGCCAAATTTTTAGTATTATAACTATTGCCTCCAAATTTTCTAATTCACTTAAAAAAATCCATCATTCAAAATATCATTGTCAAATCAGAAAATATAAAAGTTAGGAACATATTTAAGTTCAATTATATGAAGACAGCCTAAATTGTAATCCCAACTTCATGTTAAAATCCCCTACTTCTCTGATAAAACATTCATACTTCACCTTTTTCATTCTTTTGGTTGATTTAATTTTTTTAAATAAAAACACTTATCTGATTTGGGGAGGCCCTTTTGCTTCCCAAATTAATTCTTTATTTAACACATTTGGACAGAAAGGTCTTAGGATGGCAAATTTATAAATCAATGTTCTGAATTATGGAAATGGCAACCATTTCAACATCATCTTTTGTCAATATAAAAACTTCCAGATATCCATTTTTTTTTTCTGTCAACCTGGAACATATACAATATAGTTTCCCACCCAAAGAAAAACATTTTTCCCTGAAAGAATTCAAGATGCAATTGAAACACTAAGGAAAAAGTGCCAAAGCCTGAGGATAATCCGTAGTATTCATTTCACCCTTTCCTATGGGTACACTTGATTTTTCTTCTCATGAGCACAACAACTTTTATTTATTTGAAATAAATTTTAAAAAAACATAACTATCCTGACATTCCTACAATTTTATTTTTCCATCTGATATTTTATTCCAGTGATGAGGCTTTATTTAAGTAACATTCCCTCAGCTGGCCTGTGTAATTGCCCTCTTCTGTCCCATTTTTATTCCTGGAGATTCCTACACTGGACAAACTATCAAGAGGTAATTCAGCAGAAAATGAGAAATCTCTTAGGAGAAACGCAACAGTTCCTAGGTGGCTCTGACTACATCTTTAAACAGGTCATGAGTTTCTTATGTCTAGACCTGCACAAGCCCACACGTGACAATAATCCCATAATTGGCCCACAGAGTCCCATCTACAGATGACAAAGAATATTTTAAAAATCAAGCTTTGGGTGGCATCTAAAGTATTCTTCGGCTATTGTATTTCAATAAAATCTTATTGGCTTCTCGAAGTTAATACCAGAACCAAGTTTGGCTCAGAAAATATTTAGAGATTTTTATTTTTTATATTTTTAAAGAGAGAGAGAGAAAGAGAGAGCTTGGGGGGGTGGGGAGGGCCAGAGAGAGAGGGAGAGAGAGAATCTTAAGCAGGTTCCTCACTGGACTCAATCTCAGGACCTGGAGATCATGACCTGAGGCAAAATCAAGCCTTGAAACCTTAACCAGCAGCCACCCAGGTGCCCCAAATATTAAGAGATCCTAATGAATTTGTACGTACTTGTGTCAAGCAAGTAGCAAATTAAACCCAAATAAGGTCAACTCAAAGCAGTAATCGATCACCAAAATTGTTTAGATTTAATCTTAACTATCATGATCATATCTTCTCTAATAACCACCCAATTCTGTTTTCCTGTCATCATAACAACCAATAGATTTCTTTCTATAATAAGAAATTAGCATTCTTAATAATTTTTTTAAGGCAGGGAGAAATCTAATGTATGGAATGTTTCCCTCCAGTCTTCCTTGAGAGAAGGAAAATGTATAGAATAAAGGATTGTTAAATCCACTGACCAAAGGTCAAAAACTATTGATAATCAAAAGTTAGGTTAAAGTTTTAAGTGATTTACATGTATTATCTCATTAATTTTCTTACATCGATTATCTGTGGTAGTTTTTAATAAAGAAAAATAAGGCAAAGAAACATAGCCTAAATTGTCCAGAGTACTACAGACAATAAATGATACAGACAGAGAGAGACAAACAGGCATTTTTTTAAACTATTAAGACAATCTGCCTGTTAAGATCCATTTATTCATTCAATTTATGTCCCTTACTATGTGCCAGTTACTGTACAAGACAATAGAAAATAGGTAGTGGATAGAAATAATTTTGCAACAAATGAAAACAAACAAACAAAAACCCTGCCTCATTGATCCTAACTTTTATTTTTAGGAGTGAATCAATACATCATTAGCAAGTAATATATATATTCTATTTTAGAACAAGACAAATGTGTGGAGAAAAATAAACCACAGAAAGGGAATACAAACTGCCCAAGATAAGTGTGTTGAAGGTTTAAACAAATAGACACTAAAAAAGTCACATTGATTATATTTGTGTTTTAGGAGAACTACTCTATCAGCAATTTATAAAATGATTCAGAGGAAAATGTTGGAATGTGAGTCAAAATAGAAAATCTGCATATAGAAATATTTTAAGAAAAAAGTGAAATTTTTGGAGCAGCTTTCCAGTAGAAAAAAAAAAGTTAGTCAGCTGGGAATTCTGCAGATAATATTAAAGACTAGCCAGAGGATATTGTGTTTGGCTTTAAAAAAAAATATCAGGATCTAGAGAATAAGAACTGGAAAAGTTTATTTCGGAATATTGTGTGGCTTCTACTACTTTAATTTTTGAAAATATAGTTAAGCTTCTTCACTTACGCATAATGTCTCCATTGTAGGAATGTAAAATGTGCAAAATCTGAATAATGAAATTATAACATCAATAAGTCATGCTGAGAGAAAAATGATAAAACCAGGGCCTGAAATAATACCAATGCATGAGAGCTCAAAAGTTTACTAATCACCTGTATACACATTATGTGTATACAGTTTGCTTCATGAACGATACAATTTTAAGACCTCTAAAAATTGAAGGTTGAACCTCTGAATTCAATAACCGATGAGCATATAACAATCTATGGTTAGAGTCTTTGAATGTGTTTATTTGTGTTTGTTTTTTGTCACACTGTGGCCTGCATTCTTTATGGGTTGTTAATAGTCTACTGCACTGTTCAGAGAGAAGATTTTCCTCAACTTTCTAGGTAGTACACCAAGTCACTAGAGTAGGTGAATCATTCATAGCATTAGATCTCTGATAGAGATATCTGACATGAAGATCAAGTAGCCTTACCCTATATATGCAGAATGCATTTTTATCTTCTTGCTTATGTTAAAAGTACTAGTAACATTAAAATTTGCTCTACAATCATAAACCAAAGTCACTGGATTTCTTTGAGTCAGTCTTCCACACCCAACTTTCATCTATCATCTTCATTTATAAATCACATATTGTTGAAAGAAATATGTTGAATATTTGTTTATATCCAACATTTTTCATTAACTATGTTTTGGCTTGTAGAAATGAAGGGAGAAAAATCTGTGAAGGTGATTGCTTGGTTTAAGACAGTCTTAAGCAAATAATATATATTCGCTTTCCCCAGAAAATCTTTCCACATTTTACATAAAGTTAATGTATTTGGCTATATAATCAAAGTTAATAGTAATTCAACGTTTATTACATGGTAACCATTATTCCAAAAAGTTAACGTATGTTAACTTATTTAATGCTAACCACAAACCACGGAGGTAGATAGCATTAGTGGTGCTATTCCTCATTTTAGGGGGTTAAGACACGAAGAGAATACATAACCTATTAGAAGTCTCCTATTTAGAGAGTAGCAAAAGTGGGATTCTACCTAAGTGGTGTGACCATTAGTGTGAATGTGCACTGTTATTAACCAACACACCTTCACGGCATTGCAGGCATGTGTTCTCATTCATTTAGCCAATTACTTATTTGTATTTATCTGAGCGGCTCTAAAACTTTTGAAGTAGTAAAACAGCACCATGCTGAGCATTCTGGAAACAAAATATTTTTATACATGTTTTATATGTTCTGAGAATATAATAGCTCAGGATGTATTTCTAGATTTTAGATTATGAAAAACAGCATTCCTTTATTCAAATTGCCCTCCATAAAAGTCGTATAAATACACTCTCCCATAAATATGTCTAAGTGTTCTGATTTCTTTCCATCTACCATAATAGTGTATATTTTCTCCTTTAAAAACAAGTTTAAAATTAAACTTTGTTTCTTTTACGTGGAGTCTCTCTTTCTGTAGATCCCACCCATCATAAAATTTTTCATTTTTTGATGGTTCATTTTCTCTATGCATCCATTCTTTTCCCAGGTAAAGGGGGCAGAGCTATGAACAGGAACAGCATTTTCTAAAATGCCGACTTACTGGAAAGTAGTAAGAAACTCACAAAAGAACAGATGCTTTGGGAGTAGTGGACGATTGTTATATTTCTCTTCATGGTGAAGTTAAGTGTAGGACAGAGGAGAGGCAAGTGATTCTCATTGTGAGACTGGGTAGGAGCATATGGAAAGACAGCAATTTAAAACTTTTCACCTACTTTAAAGAGAAGATATAGAATATTCTGAAATTGCTCCTGTGTTGGTGAGAATAAGAAAAAAATTTTTAAATATTAATAATCATTAGCTTGGCTCAGCAGGGACACACAGAACTGCCTGTCAGGAATAGAAATCACAGACTTAAGATTGTTGAGATAATATCATTGTAGAATGTATTGAATCAATTTATCATTTTCCTCTGTTTTTAAGGTTTTTCCACATTCATATTGTTATTATTGTTTAACATTTAAAAAGTTTTCTGAGTGGGGTAGAGATAATTCTACGTATGTGAACACATGCCATCTGAGATCTAACAAACTGTAACTATAAGAATGTCCAGGTAAATGCAAGTTAGCTTCAAAGCTGAATGCATACTCATCTCTCAGTGTATACCGTTGATTAGTCATTTATCTACCATACAGACTCTGGGAAGCTGTAGATTATTTCTCTGCCTTAAAAGTCGACCTAGCTCACAGGACCAAGAAGCATTTTCCAAGTACACACTAGGTGATGAACTTTCTTTTTACTCTTTCCTGGGGTCAGACAGGGATTGATACTAACTTAGTGGCATTTATAAAAATCATCCAATCAGTTTTATAGTAGAAACATATCCATATTCTACATTCTTTCACAGTATTTATTAGGCTTTTATTATGTGCAGGTCTTTATATCAGTCTTCAGATACACAGAATAAGGCCCTCAAGGACCTTATTGATGCTTGAGGAGACAATCACATGTATGTGTATATGACAGTGTTAGAAAGAGGAAATCATCAGGGGCGTCTGGGTGGCTCAGTAGGTTAAGCATTGGATTCTTGATTTAGGCTCAGGTCATGAGCTCGTGGTCAAGATTGAGCCACCTGCTTCAGGCTCCACACTGAGCATGGAGCCTGCTTAAAATTCTCTCCCTCCTTCTCCTTCTGCCCCTCCCTCCCCACTTATACGTGTTCTCTCTCTTTCAAAAAAGAAATTATCAAAGCTGTTGGTGGGTGAATAATAGGGAAATTCCACCACAGTGGGATGCCTGTAAATTGGTTAGACAAAGGTAGAATGGATACTCCAGGCAGAGGTTAAGAATGACAAAAAAGATATGCTCTGCCGGAAACAGCTAAGTGATCCTAAAAAGAGTAGGCTGAAGAAAGAGGGTAATGAGTTAGAGAGACATACATCATAAATGCCAGGATAAAGAACTGAACAAGGGCAACAAACAAGAAGGACTGCAAATGTGCTCTGTGTGAGGAGCAAAAAAGTTATATGGATCATGATTCATGCCTTTGCTTTTTAATTTAAATTCAACTAGCCTTTCCTATAAATTTATGAGTGGTAAAGAAAGTGCATGCTTACATATGGAAGAGGTGAATTTTTAAATAAATAGAATATGTCAGGCATGTATAAAATAATTGGCAATTTTAATGACCCAGTTTTGTCCTGAGCAGAATAAATTGTTTTGCTTAAATTCTATAAAATTTGTGTTTAATAAGGAGATGATGCATGCCCTCAAATACACCTATTTTTTATTTCCAAATTAATGCAGAAAGTATTTCTGGGAACATTACATGGGTATGAAATTTACCCTGAAGATAATAAACTCATGAATATATACCAGACAGTAGAGCACAATGCAATGAATTTTCATTTGTGTCAGATAGCATCTTATTTCAACATTTTCCATGTTCTGAAAAGAGCAATTACATAACAGGTAACATCTCTGTGGACCTAAATAAAAGGGCAGATTTAAATCTCCATAGTACATGTTTAGAATTTTACAATACACAAATTATTTAGCAACAGAATGTAAATGGATTAGTTGGGTTATTTTTTTCCCTTTGTCTTCATGTTCATGTAAAAATAAATGGACATTGTTTTAAATATGGGGTAAAATAAGTTCCCTTTTTAATTTCAAGGATGGTCTATGTGACATAAATGTATCATGGGCATGAAGCAGAAAGGTAATCTCCTAGAAGGTCTATCTCTTAGTTTCAGATGATGAATCAGCACTGAACCTAACCTCTGGGGCAGTAAACATTTTTTTCCTAGAATGTCTGATGTCCTTCCTTAATTTTGGCCTAAATTCTACTGTGCTGGTATTTATGGTCACATAGTTTGAGTTTACTGATATATATATTCTATTATGAAACTACAAGGCTGATAGAAGGTGTATATATATATACATATGCTATCATGAGACTAGAAGGTAGTAACAACCCCAGACTACTGACCATGGATACCAGCACAGTGAAATTTAGATCAAAATTAAGGAAGGACATTGGACATTTTAAGAAAAGAAAAATTTCACTGCCCTAGTCAGGCTTGGTACTGATATCTATAATATTCTATTCTATCGTAAACTTTATATCATATTTTCATATACATATATTTTTCCCATCTCTCTCCCTCCCTCTTTATTTAAATCTCCCTCTGCTTTCATGGATGGGTGTGTGTGTGTGTGTGTGTGTGTGTGTGTGTGTGTGTGTGTGTGTGTAAAACTACTGTCTCTTAAGAATCTAGTAAAAAGCAACAGGACAGTTCTACAGGCATGAGAAAAAAATTAAAACAATATAAGTCAATGACTCACATGCACACCCGCATTCAATATTTGGGCTCATTTTAGTGAATTTCAGGACAGGAAGTGTCATAAATACACATTATGCCCTATTGCTTATTAACTTTTATCCTCTGTCCAAATCTGGCTAACTCTCTTCTGCTGGGAATTTCTCACTAATACTTCCTCTTCAGGTAACCCCTACTGCTGCTTAAGACCATAAACATCACCACTATTTCCATTCCATTGTTACCATTTTTATAGTCATCATTTCCTTCGTCTGTTTTATACTATTCTGACTGATAGAAAGGTTCTCTTTCTCCAGTAAAAAGTATGTATTCAAGTATCTTTCCTATCTTTTTTTTCTTTTTTGTATTTGCCAAGGATGGTTTTCTCATTTAAATGATTTCATCATGTATTTACTATTTGTCTCTGTATTTTTATACTTCATTCAGAAATATTTTCATTTTCTAGTTTTATATCAGGCACTATACTAAGTAATTGCAAAATATTGCTAAGAAAGAGAGACATCATACCAGCCCTGACTCACCTTAGAGTCTGGTCATACATTTCCTACCCGCCCCCCCCCCCCCCCCGCCCCCAGCAGCATCACCTAAGAATGCTTGCCACAGTGCCCTTAAGTGGAATGGTCATCACTCATTGTCACTACTGTGCTTCCTGGTGCCTAGGATAAAACATGCAGTGACTGCCTATTTCTAAACTGCCAGTCCAATATGGCGGCTACTAGACACAGGGTTCATTAAGTTTAAATTCAAATTAATTAACATAAATAATATTAAATATAATTTTTGTAGTAACAGTAGCTTGATTTCAAGTGTTCAATAGCCACAAGTGATTAGTGGTTACCACAGTGGACAGAGCATGAGTAGAGCATCTCCATCATGGGAGACAGTTTTATTAGACAGTGCTGTTCTTTAATATATGTGTCAAGGGTTGATGGTATCACCTCATAATTCTATAAAACATTTTTCCTTTTTCTCCTATGAGTGCAGATTAATGAATCCTTCCTTCCAAAGCCCTTTAGAAAATTGTAAAAAAACTTAAAATTTTCCATCAAATTTTAGTCAACATTCTTTTTTCCTTTTTCTATTCTTTGTTGTCATTGTTGTTGTTATACAAATAATCATTTTCTGATGCAGGAAGTATTTCCTTTTTTATTCCCTCTTAAGTGGTTGTCAAAATGGTCTTCACCCACATGTCAGTGTCCACTTTGACTTCCCTATATTGTCTGTTTTTTAATTAAAGCATATTGTGGATTAAAGCATATTTTGTACTTACAGTTTTCTTAATTAAAATTCACTATTACTGAAAAATAAGAGTGAAACTTAATTTTTTCACTGTTCAATTAGAAATAATTTTATTTATTAAGCTTTACCTACACTAGGAAAACTGTATTTGTTTGTATACCAACTATTCTATTTCCAAATCTACAGGAAATAAATAATACTTTCTGCTACCTTCTAGAGAAAATTATTTGAAAAAAATGTTTTAATCTTCATTAAGAAGAAGTTTGGACTTTAGTATAAAACACTGAACTCTTGGTCAATTAAAAAAAAAAGTCTTTAGGTTGGAAACAGATCCATACAGACAACAAACTGATGGTTGCCAGAGACAAAAGGTGTTGGGGGATGGACAAAATGGGTGAAGGGGAGTGAGAAATACAGGCTTCCAGTTACAGAAGGGATAAAAAAGTCATGGGAATGAAAGATACAGCATAGGGAATATCATCCATGGTATTGTAATAGTGTTGTAGGATAGCTACACTTGTGGTGAACATACCGTAACTCATAGACTTGTTGAATCACTGTGTTTTACATCTGAAATTAATGTTACAATGTGTATCAAGTATACTTAAATTTAAAAAAAAAATTATTTAGGGGCGCCTAGGTGGCTCAGTTGGTTAAGCGACTGCCTTCAGCCCAGGTCATGATCCTGGAGTCCCGTGATCGAGTCCCGCATCGGGCTCCCTGGTCAGTGGGGAGCCTGCTTCTCCCTCTGACACTCCCCCTTCTCATGCTCTCTCTATCTCATTCTCTCTCTCAAATAAATAAATAAAATCTTTAAAAAAAAATTCTTTAACCAAAGAAAATATACATCAAATGGGTAGTAATAAAAATAATGACATTGGTAATCAAATTATCAAACTTACATTATTAGTCATTATGTGACGAGCACTAACTCTAAGGTTTTTACACAATTAGCATATGTAATCACATCAACAACATTCTGATACGAATGTTATTACTATTAATTTTATCTCTCAATGAAAAAACTGAGAAAGGGTTAGAGTTAAGACGCTCTAGCAAACCCGAAATGGTTAGAAACGCTGTCAGTACAGAAAGCAAAAAAGTGAAATAGCTTTAAAATTAGGAGATGTGAACCCAAGCTCTCCTGTTTCAATCATAATTACTTCATTGGTTGTTCATATGACCTTGGCCAAGACACTTAACTTCTCTGTTTCATTTTTATCTTTTTAATGGATGGACATGATTATCAAAATGGTTTAATTTGATAGATTTTAAAATGGTGAAAGAACCAAAAAGATGGATTAATTTTGATTAATCCTTTGTCCTACTCACCAATTTATTTGTTGTACTGAGAAGCAGTCTCAATAATCATTTCCTCACATATCTTATTCTTTCAGTATTAAGATCTTAGCCTGCCCACCAACCAATATGTCTAGAAAAGAGTGCATTTATTTTCAAAGAATTTCCTTATTTGCAAACCACTTACATATTCAGTGATACTAGGTACAACTGTACAGGTTGGGCACTGTACAAGTCCAGGGAATGCCATTCACAGAAACTATAACCATATGCTGTGGCTGGAATTTATAAAATTGTCTGGATACATTTTGGTATTCTCTCCTCTCTCAATAATCCCAACTGTAGATAAATTTCTGGTTAATTTTAAGGTTAATTAAGTAGATAATTTTTGGTTAATTTTTGTCTTCATTCATTAAGTTCCTGGGCATCCACAAACAACTTCACACTTTAAAAATTAAACTTCAGGGCACCTGGGTGGCTTAGTCGTTAAGCATCTGCCTTTGGCCCAGGTCATGATCCCAGGGTCCTGGGATCAAGCCCCGCATCGGGCTCCCTGCTCGGCGGGAAGCCTGCTTCTCCCTCTCCCACTCCCCCTGCTTGTGTTCCCTCTCTCGCTGTGTCTCTCTCTGTCAAATAAATAAATAAAATCTTTTAAAAAAATAAAATTAAAATTAAACTTCACACTTTTAAAATTAAAATAAAATTTTGAACTAGAGCAAAGATTGATATATTATGACAAGATACTAAACACTTTTATGTAAACAATATGTTTTAGGTAAACCAATAAACTAATTAATCCTAATTTGCCTTTTATAGTTATCTTCATTTCTATTAATTGATAGAGCATGTATTTAAGTACCATGCCTTTTTCCTTAAAATCTGCCATAACAGACATAAAACAAAGAAATAAGAGCAACTTTTTTAACATTTCATTCGAGTGATTAATATTTCTAACTGTTTTGATGAGCTGTGAGAAACTGGGGAGATAAAATGGCATCTCCACACAACTAGAAATAGGATTCTTACATACTTTGCAAAACATGCTTTTCTATGTCTTTTCCATAATCTCAAACATTTAGTTGATTTTGGAATATTTAAATTGGAAGAGGAAATAGAGGTAAAATGATTCATTGCTTTTGTTGTTCAGATGGAGAAAAAAGAGTCTGAAAAATATAGTGAAACTCTGCTTGTCAGGGCATGACAAACATGAGAATCCAGGTCTCCAAAATCCTGTTCTTGCGTCTGTTTTCATTTAAATATGATGTCTCCCCACCCCCAAAAGGAAATATAAAGTGCCCCCGCGTTATGGGCTTTTCTATAGCTCTGACTGCATTTAAAGGCAAGAGGCAGGCAAGAGGAATTTGTCTTAGCTCTACCAGGAAAACAGAGATGGCTAATTATGTAATACAATTAATTCTGTTTTTCTTCAGGGCATCCACATAACTGAGGGGTTACTTTGAATATAATAGAAATATCTACTACCATATTTCCTTGTAGATTTATTGAGCCTAAGACAATTTTCTCCATATAATAACTCTATTTGCAACTTGCCACAAAAAATCATATGCTTTTAAGAATGTCTTTCAATGCCTAAGTTCTTCTGCTTTTGCTTTCCAAATGTATTTAAAAAGCAGTAACATTTCTTACAAAGAAATATATCTGTATTATATGTAAGGATAAACTTCTTGTCTTCATATAAGGAAAATCCAGTGGTCTTAAATAGTTCATATGGAAATGTATAAATGAAGGAATCTGTCTTGTAGGTGGAAGCGTTTACTGCTAGTCTACAGCTTTAGATTTATGAAATTAAATTTTTGCTTTGTAAATTTTAACATGTTTCTAGAGAGGCAGTACAGTATGATGGATAAGAGCCTGAACTCTGAAATCAATTTTGTAAAATTCAAATCCTGGCCCTATCACTTACAAACTGTTTGACCTTGTGCAAGAAATATAGCCTCTATGGGCCTCATCTTCCTTATTGGTAAAATGGAAATAATAATGGTGTTCTGTGGATATTCATCTATATAATGTCCATCTCTGTGAGTTCATCTATATAATGTTCTAAAACAGACCAGTTCAGAATAAAAGATTCTGTAAGCATTGTTTATAATTATTATTACTGGTATGCTTGTCACAATAACCAAAGTACAAAGCATGTGACCACCTCATTTATATGTATTTACATATGAAATATATGTGTGAAAAATATATGAAAGTATCATATATATTTATAATTCTATTAATATTAAATACTAATATATTTATTTAACATAGAAACTTATTTAATTCTATGAAATATTATTTAAATTATATTTTAATTTTTTATTTTAGTTTTTTATTTTTATTTTTCGGTATCACAAATTTTGTCCCAGAGAGAGGACATGTTGTTACTGAGGGACAGGAAAGTGACACATCAGGCAGAACCTTGCTAATTTTGATCCAGGGGTGTAGTCAATAGCAATAATGTATCCTCACACCACAGAATCTAGTCAAACCCCATGGAATCTTGACTACATGCTTTATTATGAAAATCTTAAATTTCATTCGATTTGTCAAACAGAAAAGCTACTTTGTGTGGACATTCAGGTTGATATTGCCTCTTCATATACTCTGCCAGATGCAGAATAGAGTCTCTGCAGGTTTGTTCATTTCTCATCAGGTAAGAACTTTGATTAATCTAATAGGTCTCTGATTCCATAAGAATGCTCTCAGACTCTTCTTATTCTGGCAAGAGGAGAAATCCACTCTCTCCAAGTTCTTGACATTGAGTAATTAATTCCTATTTGCCTTCTGTATCCTAGGGAGTGGTTGAGGCATGAGGGATTCAAGACATTTAGTATCCTTAACATAATCTAAAGGAACATTCAAGTTTATATATAATTTGATTTTATATACGTTTGAAGAGAACCAAAAAATTCTGTGCAGTTGATAATATCACAAAACTTACAAAACCTTTGCAACTAGACTATGAGAAGAAGTGAGTCATGATCTATTTTAATCACTTTAAGAGGAACAAAACACAGCACCCTAACCTATGGGTGACTACTTAACTTTGTGACTACCTATGACAGAAGTGAAGATAACAGAGTAGAGACTATATATTTTTATAATAGGCTTTTAGTTAAATTATGGTACAAGTCCATAAAAATTAGCAGTTTTTATGAGTAGATTCAAATAAGTAAGTAAGGAAATAAATAAATAAATAAATAAATAAATAAATAAATAAATAAATAAAAACCTTAATTTTTTAAAATTCTGGTTGTGAGTTAAACAGAGAAGAGTCAAGGAAGACAATATCTTAGGATCCTTATATACCAGGATATTTAATGAATACTTTTATGTTATCTCAGTTTCTGCCAAGGTCCTGCGTGCAGAAATTAATCCAATAGGTACCAAGTACCCCAGATTCTAAAGTGTAGTACCACACTATCCATGGATGACATGTTAAGAGACTATGGTTCCGATTCCCTCAGATTTAGAAATCAACCACTTATAATAATTTAGAAGAGTTAAGGAACATCTATATCTTTGGAGGGAGTTGTCAGTACTTTGTGCACTACCAACTTATTTTAAGCTAAAAAACAAGACAGGGTTTTGAGGTGATTGCTCTGAGATAACGTATCTCCTATTAAGTTTGGGAAACATGAAGACTCTGAGCGGCTGGTCTAGATGGTCATTAGATCAGAATAGCAAAAGATCAGAGAGTCATGGTGGTTATGGGCTGTGACCCATGTTTCCATATAAATGGAGTTTGGAAAAGCTTGTATTCAATGAGCCAAAAGTAGACCATGTAGGAGGAAGCTGGTTGGAGCTTTCTTAAAAGAAAATCTACTCAAGAGTCCTGCCAGGAGCTGTAATTGACCCAGCATCGCAGGGACCATGGGAAGCCAAGGCCTTCATGATAGAGTCATAAAATGCCAGCTGTAGGGGATATCTCTGTGATACTAAGACTTGTATTTCCCCCATCCAGGGGGAGGCTAGAAATGGGGTATCTAACACATAAAAGCATACAGTCAGAGAGAGGGTTGAGGATTGTACATATAACAAAGCACAGGACATTCATTTTTCTATATTTTCCTTTTTTTTTCCTCAATGAGGTGTCTAAATTGGATAATAAATAAGGGACAAGGAGTAGACAAGTGTAGTGGAGAAGAGAAGCTAAACATCCAGCACCCCAGTGCAAGCTTCCCAGCCTACAGCTGACTCAAGATGACAGCGGGGAAACAATTTACTTTTGTATTGACGTTTAAGTATTTTATTATTACAGTAGATTGGGTAGAGCTTTAATTAATGAAAATGAGATAATTTGTATCTTTAAGAACCTGGCTAAAATATCGGCCATGTACAGGGAAAGAACTAGACCACAGATCACTGGAGGAGGACAGATGGAGAAAAGTCATCCTGTTCAATTTGACAGTTGCCTGCTGTATTAGTTTCACCCAGCCGTCATAACAAATTGCCACTGACTTGCTGGTTTAAAACAAGAGAAAAAAACTCTCACAGCTCAGGAAGCCAAAAGTCCAAAATCGAAATACCAGCAGGGTTAGTTCCTTTTTGGAGGCTCAGTAGGAGATTCTGTTACTTGCCTCTCTTCTAGCATCTGGTGGTTGCCAGCCATCCTTGGTGTCCCATGGCTTAGAGCAGCATATTGCCAGTCTCTGCCTCTATCATGTTCTTCCTGTGTAGCTCTTTGTCCAGTTGCTCATCTTCTTGTAGGGACACCAGTCACTGGATTAGGGCCCACTGCAATCCAGCGTGACTTCTTGTTAACTTGAGTATAATTGCAAAGACCCCATTTCTGAATAAGGTCACATTCACTGGTTCCTAGTAGACATGGATAGATGAGGGTCACTATCCACCCCATTATATATGTCAGATATTTATTACTAAGAGTTTTGAAATAAGCATATTAGATTTCATAACTTTAACATTAACTTCATTCTCCAGTGTATAAAGTTATATTTTCTGCCTTTTGCTTTAGGTGAGTTTCTTCATTATCTTAATAAACGGAAAATTAATTGAGTGCCTGAAATTGGCAGAAGGGGAGGAGCAAAGGACTTACCTCCCAAGACTTTAAAATGGAGATCAGGAGGTGCCTAGGTGGCTCAGTCTGTTAAGTGTCTGACTTTGGGTCCGGTCATGATCTCAGGGTTCTGGGATTTAGCCCTGCATTGGGCTCCCTGCTCAAGAGGAGTCTGCTTCTCCCTCTCCCTGCTCTGCTCATGCTCTCTCTCTCTCTCAAATAAATAAAATCTTTAAACAAATTAAAAATATAAAATGAAAATCAGGTTAATGTAAAGGGAAAAATAATACAAGTATAGATAATAGAAAAATATCTGGGACATAATAAACATTAACAACTTTTATAAAAAATACAAAATGAACAAAGCAGATGATCATTTTTACTAATTGCAAAGTATCTAAGATTTTTTTGAGAAAGATAAAGAATTACTAATTATTTATCATTCTGCTTTCAGTCAATTTACATTAAGCACTATAATGTTATTTTACTTAAAGAGAAAATTCCCATTAAATTGATATGATTCTAATTACATTTTTTATGAAATGAAAATTATGGGTATGTGAAAGATACTTGTGATCCTTTATTATATTTTAAATGCTATGGTGAGCACTATGAATTATGTAAGACTGTTGAATCACAGACCTGTACCTCTGAAACAAATAATACATTATATGTTAAAAATAAAAAGAAGAAGATAGCAGGAAGGGAAAAATGAAGGGGGGACATCGGAGGGGGAGACAAACCATGAGAGACTATGGACTCTGAGAAACAAACTGAGGGTTCTAGAGGGGAGGGGGGTGGGGGGGATGGGTTAGCCCGGTGATGGGTATTAAAGAGGGCACATATTGAATGGAGCACTGGGTGTTATACGCAAACAATGAATCATGGATCGCTACCTCAAAAACTAATGATGTAATGTATGGTGATTAACATAACATAATAAAATAAAATATAAATAAATAAATAAATAAATACAGCTTTTTATAATTCATTGGAAAAGAGGGAAACAAAGCTATGATGGTTGCAGTTCCATTGTTTTCTAAAAGCTGTAGGATCATTTCAACTCTGTGTTGCTAGTGCATATGAACAACAGCGAGAGTACTTGGTCCTAGGCCATTTCAAAACAAGTAAGATGTTTCCTGTACTCTCATATGATATTTATATAGTTCACTTATATGTCTTATCTTTTTATTTAAAGCAGATTGAAATCTCATATTTCCCCAAGATAGAATACATTTTTTTCTATCCAAATTTAGAAGAGTATACAGAAACTTCGAATGGATGCATTACACCTAAAAAGCCTTATATTTATTCACTGTGGGTCTGAGGGTACAGAAAGAATTTTTTAAAACACACACACACACACACACAAAATCCTTAGCTTATCATTCCTGTGCTTTGCCAAATGTAGTTAGGAAACATCAGTATGAAAGTTAGGGATTAAGGTAACTAATGCTCTGCTATGGAATTTTCCCCTTCTTACACATCTTTATCTCCCAATAATGGTTACATTAAAATTTTCATTGACTAAAAACAACAGTGATCTTTCCAGGCTTAGTATAACATTTACAAATCAAAGAGGAATATTTCAAGGCCTAACCAAACCATTTGAAAATAAACATGAAAAACTAAGTTTCAGGAATCTAAACTAAAGCTGGTCTAGAGAAATAAATCTTTCATATATATTTTCTGTTTTTTTCTTGGGGGTGGTGATAGATTGTTTTATTTAATTTCATTTTATTTTTGCCAAAGTGAATTGGCATTCTTACCTGTTGTACAATATGCTATGCTTCCTTTATTTCTGTTTCTAATGGAGCTATATATATATTTTTTTTCCGCAGTGGTTTGTGAACATCTTGTTGAAACATGGATTTGCCAGTGTGGCTGCATATCAGGGCCACTAAGGAAATTAAGTTAAAATAAGAGCATCTATTTTTCACACTGCATGGCAATGTGAAAGTGCATCCTTTAAGGCATAAATCACCCATCATTTATTCCTACCATAGTAGATGTTCACTAAATGCTTTTTAGGACAAGAAAGAATCATTAAATTAATTAATAAAAATAAGTTCACCCTTGATGAAATCATCATTTTTCTATAAGAATGGCCTTGTTATAAGAATAAGAATCTCTTAAAACATAGTTATATCAAATTATGTTATGGACCTATTCTTTTGACACATGTATCTAATTGTATCAGAAATTAAATTTATAATGAAACATTGAATATAAAGTCACTTAGCTATGCTTCCCCCATTTTTCATTCAGTTTATACTAATCAAAGCAATTTAGAAATATTATAGAGTAAAATTTTGTGTAAATTATATTGAAGTAATGCATAGTGCACATTGTCATTGGTTGCAAACAAGCACTCACCAGGGGGAAAAAAAAGGAAAACATAATGCAAAAAGAGTCAGCATAAGCCAAGCTAACTAAGAAAAAAAAAATTACTAATTATAAAAAATGAAAAAGGGGGCATCATTACAGTCAATGGATATTGAAAGAATAATAAAGGAATATTATGAACAATTGTTCAACAACAAATGGTGTTGGGAAAATTAGACAGCCATATGAGGAAGAATGAAACTGGACCATTACCTTACACCACACACAAAAGTAGACTCAAAATGGATGAATGACCTAAATGTAAGACAGGAATCCATCAAAATCTTAGAGGAGAACACAAGCAGCAACCTCTTCGACCTTGGCCACAGCAACTTCTTGCAGACATATCTCTAAAGGAAAGGGAAACAAAAGTAAAAATGAACTATTCAGACTTCATCAGGATAAAAAAACTTTTGCACAGCAAAGGAAATAATCAACAAAACTAAAAGCACCTACAGAATGGGAGAAGATATTTGCAAATGACTTATCAGATAAAGGCCTAGTATCCAAAATCTATAAAAAAATTTATCAAATTCAACACCCATTAAACCAAACAATCCAGTCAAGAAATGGGCAGACACTTATCCAAATGAAGACATGAACAGACATTTATCCAGACATACAAATGGCCAACAGACATGAAAAAAAATGCTTAACCTCATTATCAGGGAAATATAAATCAAAACCACAGTGAGATAACACCTCATACCTTTCAGAAAGGCTAAAATTAACAGGAAGAAACAGATGTTGGTGAGGATGCAGAGGAAAGGGAATCCTCTTATACTGTTGATGGGAATGCAAAGTGGTGGAGCCACTCTGGAAAATAGTATGGAGGTTCCTCAAAAAAATTAAAAATAGAACTACCCTATGACCCAACAATTGTACTACTCAGTATTTATCCAAAGGATACAAACATAGTGATTCGAAGAGGCACATGCACCCCAATGTTTATAGCAGAAATGTCCACAATAATCAAAATATGGAGAGAGCGCAGATGTCCATTGATAAATGAATGGGTAAAGATGTGGCATTTATATACAATGGTATTACTCGACCATCAAAAATAATGAAATCTTGCCATTTGCAATGATGTGGATGGAGCTAGAGCGTATTATGCTAAGTGAAATAAGTCAGTCAGAGAAAGACAAATACCATATGATTTCAGTCATATGGAATTTAAGAAACAAAACAGATAAACATAGGGGAAGGGAAGGAAAAACAAAATAAGATAAAAACATAAAGGGAAGCAAACCATGAGACTCTTCACTATAAGAAACAAACTGAGGGTTGCTGGATGGGGTAATTGGGTGATGAGCATTAAGGAGGGCACTTGATTGTAATGAGCACTGGGTGTTGTATGCAAATGATGAATCACTAAATTCTACCCCTGAAACTAATAATACAGTATATGTTAACTAAGTTGAATTTAAATAAAAAATTTAAAAAAAACTCTCAGGAAATTAGAAATAGAGGGAATTTCCTCAAACTAGTAAACAATAAACCTACAGCTAACATCCTACAAAACTGCAAGAAACTCAAAGCGTTCCTACTAAGATCAGGAACAAAGCGAAGATACCCTCTCTCATCACTGCTTTTCAACATTGTACTGGAAGTCAATATTAATGCAATAAAACAAGAAAAAAAGTAAAAAGTATACAGACTGGGAAAGAAATAAAACTGTCTTAGCAAATGACATGACTATCTATGTAGAAAATCTGAAAGAGTCAACAAAAAAATGTTCTGGAACTAATAAGCGATTATAATCACAAGTTTGGAGGATACAAGGTTAATAGACAAAATCAATTGCTTTCTTATATATCACAAGTGGAATTTGAAATTAAAAAGACAATACACTAGCAACCCTCAAAATTAAATAAAATAGGTATAAATTTAACAAAATATTTACAAGATCTATATGAGGAAAACTACAAAACTCTGATTAAAAAAATCAAGGAAGATTTAAATAAATGGAGATATAATCCATGTTTATCAATAGGAAGATTCAACATTGTCAAAATGTTAGTTCTTCCCAGCTTAATCTATGTATTCAGTGCAACCCTAACCAAAACCATAGCAAGTTATTTTATGGATGTTGTATTCTAAAGTTTATATAAAGAAGCAAAAATCCCATGAGAGAGAACACAATATTGAAGAACATGAACAAGTTCTCTAACTTACAAATTATATTATATGATAATGTGATAAAGTAATTTGTAAGTTAGAGAACTAACACTACCTGACTTCAAGCCTAACTCTAAAGCCACAATAATCAATAAAGTATGGTATTGGTGAAAGAATAGACAAATAGATCAATAAAACAGACTAGAGAGCCCAGAAATAGACTTCTATAAGCACTGTCAATTGATATTTGGCAAAGAAGCAAAGTTGTTACAATGGAGCAAAGATTGTCTTTTCAACCAATGGTACTGGAACACATGTACATCCAAAGGCAAAAAAAAAAAAAAAAAAAAAATCTAGGGAGAGGTCTTACATCTTTCAACAAAATTAGCTCGAATGAATCATAGACCTAAATGGAAAATGCAAACTATAGAACTCGCATATGGTAACATAGAAGAAAATCTATATGACCTTGGGCTTGACAATAGTTTTTTAGGTATACCAGAGACACAACTGATGAAAGAAACAATGGATAAGTTGGACTTCTTTAAAATTAAAAATTTCTGCTCTAGGAAAGACACTGTCAAGAAAATGAAAAGACAAGCCACAGACTGGGAGGAAATATTTGCAAAAGACACACCTGATAAAGGACTGTTACCTCAAATATACAAAGAACACTTAAAATTCAACAATAAGAAAATAAAACCCCATTAAAAAATGGACCAACGACTTTTAACAGACACCTTACCAAAGAAGATATATGGATGGCAAATTAGCATAGAGAAGATAGTCTGCATTATATATTCTCAGGGTAATTAAAATTAAAAGAATGAGATACCACTACATGCCTATTAGAATGGCCAAAATTCAGAAATGGTGCTGGGGTTGTGGGGCAATAGGAACTCTCATTCATTGTTGATGAGAATGAATGAAGGTATGACTACTTTGGAAGACAATTTAACACTAAAAATACTTTTACCATATGATTTGCAGTTGCACTCCTTGGTATTTACTTAAAGCATTTGAAAACTTATGTCCACAGATGTTTATAACAGCTTTAGTCATAATTGTCAAAATTTGGGAACAATCAAGATGTCCTCTAGTAAATGAATAAATAAATAAGCTGGGGTACTTCCAGACAATGAAATATTATTCAGTGCTAAAAAAATAAAAATAAAAGGAAGTTAAGCTATCAAGCAATGGAAAGACATGGAGGAAATTTAAATGCATATTACTAAGTGAAAGAAAACAATCTGTAAAGGCTACATACTGTATGATTCCAACATTCTGGAAAGGGCATAACTATGGAGACAATAAAAGACAGTGTTTGCCATGGTTTAAGGGAGAACATAGGATTAACAGGCAAAACACAGAGATGATTTTTAATGTGGTGAAAATTCTCTGAATGCTACTATAATGATGGATACTTGTCCTTATAAATTTGTCTAAACTCATAGAATGTGCAACAAAAAGACCAAACCCAGTATAAGATGTGGACTTTGTCAATGTGGGTTCATCAGTTATAACAAATGTAACACTCTGCTGGAGAAAGTTGATAATGGGGGAGGGTATACATATGTTGGGGCAGGAGATATGTGATAATGTAATTTGTAAGAAATATATATTTAGTCATTCAGATGGCCAAAATATATTTCTTATGTATATTTGGTCTTTGTCCACAGTTCCTGGCTCAAAGACCCTTGGAATTTCTTAAGTGTTGAAGTGATACAGGTGTCTTTTGTCATATTAATAAAGGTGACTTTTGGACCCCACCCAAGGGCAAGGGTTAGGTGCTAGGAGGACCAACCTATAATAGGTAATTATAGGGTTGGAAATTTTAGTCCTACCCCTGGACCTCCAGAGAAGGGAGAAGGGCCTGAAACTTTATGTCAATAGCCAATGACAGTCGATATCAATATGCAATGCAGTCTCAGTGAAAACCTAAGAGGAATGAGTTCAGAGAACTTCGGGGTTGGTGAATATGTGGAGATGTGGGGAAAGTGGAGCACCTGGAGATGACACAGAAGTTTGCTGTCTCTCCCACATACCTTGCCTATGCGTCTCTTTCATCTGGCTGTTCCTGTGTTACATCTCTTTATAATAAACTGGTGAGTTGGTAATTAAAATGTCTCTCTGAGTTCTGTGAGCTCCTCTAGCAAATTAATCAAACTGGAGGAGGAAGTCCTGAGAACCTCTGACTTACAGCCTGTGGGTCAGAAGTACAGGTACCAACTTGGACTTGCAACTCGTGTCTGAAACCCAAGGGGAGAGGGTCACTGAAACCTCTAATCTATAGCTGGTTGGCCAGAGGCATAGGTAACAGTGTGGGGCATGCTATTGGCAACTGAAGTGGGGGGTCAGGGATAGTCTTAGATGACCACACCCTTAACCTGTGGAATCTGATACTATCTCTGGGTAGAAAGTGTCAGAATTAAGTTCTCGGACATCCAAAAAGTGTCCAAGAATTGCTTGGTGTTTTGTGTGTGGGAAACCCCACCACCCAGGTTGGAATTGGGAAACTTAACAGAGGGTATATGAGAAATCTCTGCACCTTCTACTCACTATTGCTCCTAAAACTGCTCTAAAAGTTCTCTATTAAAAAGAGCATTATATAAATTTTTTTATGATTGTTCAAGAATGGGAACATTTCTGGATAAATAACTGTTCTATTTCACACAGTGTGTGTGTTTTATTTCCCTCAAGAATTACTATTTTTAGTAATTGATAGCAGCATTATCTCAAGGTCTTTTCATGGAACATTAAAATATCCCTTGATTTTTTTAATTCATTAGCCACAAATTAATGCATATAACCTTGCATATCTCAATAACACTTTGTTCAAAAAGATAGTTTAAGTAAAAGTAAAACAATAATGTTATGCAATCATTATTATATATTTTTGAAGCTTTCTAGCTATATCATTACAGATAAAAAGCACAGAAATATCTTGGCAGTCCTCAGAAATAGAGTTATAATTTTAAGGAACAAAATGCCATTTCTTAAACAATGAATAATCACTGAGATACAATCCTCCATCAAGTAATTAGTAATTCCTATTACATCATACTTCTTATCAACATTTTTCTAAGGAAGAGAAAAGCTCACAATTGGATTCTAGAAATATCTGTCTTTAGTTCGATACATTTCAACATGAGCAGCCCAGTCTCCTCACATATCATTAGCAACTATCTCAGAGGATACAGTTAATTATCACAATTTTTTTCAGATGATGAATACTAAATAGAATACTTGCTCTGTTATGAGGTGGGAAACTATGCTTTTGATATGAAAAAGATACTGCTAAAAGTACAATGCAGTGGCATCTTTATGTTTGCTAATGCTTGCCTGAAATTTTGTTCAATGTTTTTAACTGCCTGGAGATTATGTTTCTCTCTCTTGCTCTCTTGCTCTCTTTCTCTCTCTCTCTTTCTCCCTTTCTCTCTTCTCTCTCTCTAATTGTGGACAAACTACTAATGATTCTAGAAGACATTAGTGGAATTTTTAAATTGATGCTCTCATTTAAAGAAGAAAACTTGCAAATTGATCTTCTATGACATACTGAGCTAGAACATTTTAATGGATACTTATTGAAGGTTACCTTTCTTCTTTGTTAAATACATTCCAGTAAAGAAGTTTTCAATTTGATTATCACTGAATGTTAAAACAGGTGGCTGAGGCATGATGGTGGAAACTAATATTACCTTAGAAAATAAAAGAGAGTTATTTCTTATTTTTAAAAATGGCTAAGTAAATGGGAATTATAATGTCACTTTGATGTGCAATCTGATTATCAATTAAAGTACTATATACGGAATGAGAGTTTTGGAAGACATTTCTTTCAATCAAGAGGGTTTTGTGTAGGTCTGGCATGACATACATATGTACATATATGTGTATGTGTACTCTATGTATGCATGCATACTACATATGTGTATATATAGTACTTGTCATCTTTTATTCAGAGATATATAAAGGGAACACATCTCCACATGGCAGAGTTCTGCATTAAACAAAAAGCAATAAGTATACTTTTCTATTATTTTATAATCCACACACTGAGATTGAGGTATAAAAAAAATGCATTGTAGACTAACCACCTCTTCTAAAGAATAAAGGGAAAGTAAATATTTTATTATAATTTAAAATGGAAAATCTTAGCAAACATCTTTAGTCTTTTTTTCTCTTTATAAAAGTTGCTGAAAACTGCTCTGCTCTATCACTGATTGGCCAAAATATTAAGAAAAAAAGATATAAAAATATACTGAGATCTAAAGCTTACCAAACATGAAATGTAATATAATATAATTCAGGGGGAGATGAGGTAGGTGTTACTACCCACATTAGATTATTATTTTCAATTTATTATACCTCTAAAGGGGTCAGAGGATGTAAGGAATTGTTCATAGTTTCTTCTCTCTTTCTAGGAGAAAATGTCTCTTTAAATTTAAATTTCAAATAATTATGCATGAAATGTTATTACAACTTTCCAAGTATAATTTTCCAAAGTTTGTAAGTGTAATATATCATAAATGATGATACGAGGGTTCATTTTAGACCCCTAAATAATCAATAAAATAATATTATCTAATGATCAGATATTGCCTTTGAGTTTTCAAAGCACTTTCCCTTATGTTGCCTTATTTTGTTCTCAAAGCAACTCTTAGGCCAGCAGAGTTGTTTTCAAGACTGCCATGATAAAGCTTCATGAGGTTACTCTATTTATTGAAGTCACAGAGTCAGGAAATAGCCAAGTCAACTTTTTTTTTAAAGATTTTATTTATTTATTTGAGAGAGAGAATGAGATAGAGAGAGCATGAGACAGGGGAGGGTCAGAGGGAGAAGCAGACTCCCTGCTGAGCAGGGAGCCCGACGCGGGACTCAATCCTGCGACTCCAGGATCATGACCTGAGCCGAAGGCAGTCGCTTAACCAACTGAGCCACCCAGGCGCCCCCAAGTCAACTTTTGAAGGAGTGCCCTCTGAATCCTACTTCCACCACACCTGTTATTAAACAGAGAACAGTATATTCATCAGTCATTGGAGACAATGGCAATGGCGTTATGAAGCAATAAACAATGTATGACAATAATAAAGGATGAAAGATTAGTGGAAGATAGAACGAAATGACAAAAGTGGGTGGAGGTAGTTGAAATAACAGTGAATAAGAAAAGTTGTGTTCCAAAGGGATCCCACAAGCTAGAAAGTAGGGAATCTGAGATGGTTCCTTCACATTCTTCTCAAACAAATCCTTATACATTCATCAATTCTACATAGACAGCCCCTACCCCTCCTATTCCTGAGAAAAGGCAATGGGCAGAAATCGAATTGGAAACAAATATCAGAAGACCGAGGTTTTGTAGTCAGATGGAGAAACCAAGATTTTAATGATGAGATTCTTTACTGGGGTATAAGCAGGATTAAAGAGACCAAAAGGAGAACCAGTCAGAGATGTTGAGGTACTCAAGAATTAATAGCAATAGAACAATTGTCACCTTCAGGCCGATGGTGCAGAGAACATAAAGTTACTAGAGCCCAATGGGAGCTGGAGTCATTGGAAAGAGTCCACTTGGTGGATACGGTATTCCTGGAGGAGTGCAGCTTTTTCTATAATCACAGAAGTAAAGCAGGGAGGGAGCAGAGGGAAATTTCTTCACCTCTGTTTCATTCTGCCCTTGAATCTAACTACTGTTGTAGTCTAGTGATTGAACCTTACCAGAAGTCAAAGGTGAGAGGGTCCAATTGATGGAGTACTTGGGTTCAGCATTATGGGTTATAGGACTGGGCACCTACAGAGCTGGACGGATTAAGAATAGCCCTTTGTCAATTTCTTAACAGAGTAAGCAAAGTTGGACATGTTTGTGCTCCCACCGCCAGAGAATTCTCTCTGTCCTTGGACACTGAGCTCTCATTACCGTTACCATAGACCCATTCCACTCTGTTTATCCTCACTCCGGGTCAGTTAACCCAAATGGACTTCCATTATCTGATTAAGTCACTCTTAGGAGAAGACAGCAATGAGGATTAACTCTTTAGGGGACACAAGCAACACAAAAGAGGAACTTTTAAAGCAAACACGTCTGTTACTGATAGAGCTTGTTGGAGGAGGAGGAGGAAGCCATATTAAAAGAATACCATTCCTATGCTACTTGCCTCTCTCTAAAGGCGATAACCCATGACTAAGAACAAAATGAGCACTGCCACTCAAATCCATTTTTTTTATTTCTGAATGTTCTGGTATTACACCCACTTTGAACATTTAAAATTTGTGCTCTAACTTCCTAATATAGCCTTGGGCTTTCACAAGAACATGGTGATTGTGAGGGCAGACAAAAGGACCTAATGCCAGGCCACTATTTAGTATTTTTATTGTTCACAGATATATCCTTACATTTATAGTCTCACTGTTGATTTTCACGATTAATGGATACATGTCTCTTTCTGGCAACTTTTTTTTTAAGAATTTTTTATGTGACAGAGTGACAGCGAGAGAGGGAATACAATCAAGAGTGGGGGAGAGGGAGAAACTGGCTTCCCGCTGAGCAGGAAGCTTGATGCGGGGCTCCATCTCAAGACCCTGGGATCATGACCTGAGCCGAAGGCAGATGCTTAACAACTGAGCCACCCAGGCGCCCCTCTTTCTGGCAACTTTTGAATAAATTGTAGCTTTGACCATCAAATGGTCACAAGTGTAGGTAGATTTTTCCACCTGCATTATCTGCCTCATAATTCTGGTATGGATCAAACAGGATAAGCTATGTAAAATGTCTCAATAATAATGAGGCGAAATGTAATTCTATTTTTGAAGTTATTATTTGTTCCCAAGTTGAAATGTAGACTTGAAATACATAAATGGTAACAAGAAAGTGTGACTGTCATATAATCATAAGCTGCTGGAGATCATAAACATTTTTGGCTCATGAATGAAAAAAGGAAAGGTTGTCATGTTCAGGTTCTCTCAAGAAATCATTTTAAAGAGATCATTTCAGGATGAATGCATGATAGTCCAGAATCAATGAAAATATTGCTTAATGGTTCTGAAAAATTTCCTTATTGATTTATCAATCTATAAATTCTAAAATATTGCTTGTTAGATGTTTTGGTCTTGCAAGTTCTGGAATCAGCAAAGCAGAAATCACATATGCAGCATCTGAGAAGATTATATGTGAACGGAGTATCTAGCATGAAAATAAAAGGTCTAATAAGACAGCTGCCATTATAAGACTCGCCATAATAATAGAAAATAAAGTTATGAAGATACAAGTCCGGTCACATGAGAGGTGCTATAATAGAAAAGTGTACCCCCCACACAGGGAGTTAAAGAGGATGCATAGTCACAGCTAGCTTCCTAAGGTGAGGGAATGAGATGGTGGAATATTTTCCCATTAAAGACCTCATTGCACTAAGCTGAGAGTGAAAATATCAGTTTTCATGGTAATGCAGATTATTGGCAAGAAAATGTAAAAAGTATTCAGGATTTTGGCAAAAATGGAAATAGGGATATAAGTGAAGCTCTAAAAATTCCTCTTTTTTCTCACTTGGTAGATATCATCAATTACTGTAAATTAAAATTTATTGGTAATTAGTTGTGACTGTCACGAAGGAAATTTTGTTGACCTAAGTAAAAAAGAGAAAAATTTAAGATCGTATGAAGAAAGTTGTACATGAAGCCTGAATAGAAACAGAGATCGAAGATAACTACTCTAAGGATTCGCAAAGAAGGAAAATCCCATTTGTAATAAAAGGTTTGGAAACCGAAGATTCTGTTCCCACGATATTCCCTGACTAACAGAGAATTCAGTGCCAGCTCTTTGTGAAGCTCATGCTTTCTATGCCTCAGAAAGGGAGAAGATTTAAGTAGAACCACTACACAACATCTTAGAAGACAGGATGAATGATTCCTAAACAGAAAGAAGGAAATGCTAAAAAAAAGTGAACCAGGAATTACAACATGGTCAAGATTTCAAAATAAGTTAAAATATGAATGGCTTTGGATAGGAATGTGAAAATGATCACATGGGAGAAAAAATTCTGTAATAGTGAATAAATAGTATCCAGGTAGGTCTTTCCTCATGTGGTGATTCTGAGTTTTGGAAAAATTGCACCCTGGGACTCTCATAAACTGCTGGTATGAATATAAAACTGTATAACCTCTTAGGAAATATTTATCAGTTTCTTAAAAAATTAAACACAGATCTATCATTTGACCTAACCATTCCACTCCTAGGTTTTCTCAAAAAGAAAAATTAAATAAATATATGTCCATTTAAAGACTGGCACACAATTGTTAATTGCAGCTTTATTTTTGATAGTCAAAAATTGGAAACAGACCAAATATGTATGTCAAGATAATAGATAACCAATTTATCCATTGATTGTCCAATGCATATCAAAATGATGGTTATTCAAATGATACTGTGATATGCAAATTACCTAAACAATAATCAACTGTTTATGAACGGATAAATGTTGGCATATATCCATAAAATGAAATACTATTAATAAATTAAAAGAAAGATCTATTGGTGCATGCAAAAAGGTGGATGAATCTCAAAATAATTCTGCTATGTGAAATAAACCAAGCAAAAAAGAAATATATACTGTTAGTTAATTGCATATAAATCTCAAGAAAATGAATATTAATATATAGTGATAGAAAAATGAATCAGTGGTTTGTGGGAGATAATGTGGTAAGGAGAAGTATGAGGGAGGGATTACCAGAGGCATGAGGAAGCTTACGGAGGTGCTGGATATATTCTCTTAATTGTAGTATTTATTTCTATTTTGCATGCATATGTCAAATTTTACACTGTTAATGTGTGTTATATAAAACAGAAACACACACATGAAGCAGAACGATGGTCAAACTATCCTCAGGGGAGTAATGATTAGAAATGCTTGACAAGGGGGATGGGTTAGCCTGGTGATGGGTATTAAAGAGGGCACGTTCTGCATGGAGCACTGGGTGTTATATGCAAACAATGAATCATGAACACTACATCAAAAACTAATGATGTAATGTGTGGTGATTAACATAACAAAATAATAAAAAAATGAAAGAAAGAAAGAAAGAAGAAAAGAAAGAAAGAAAGAAAGAAAGAAAAAGAAAGAAAATAAAAGAAAGAAGGAAGGAAGGAAGGAAGGCAGGAAGGAAGGAAGGAAGAGAATATTTGACAAGAACTAAGGTCTAGTCAGAATATGCTGAGAAATGACCAAGGTGGAGTTTTGAGATTTTTGAATTATAGAATTATAGGAATTCTTTTTTAAAAATTTTTATTTAAAAAATGGGCAGCAATGAGAGACAACTGAGTAAGAACTTAATATATGGACACTTCTGTTCTAGTTACAGTGGCCTTTCCCACTCTAGAATGTAAAAGAATGTAGTCAAGCTTTCCTCCGGTAGTTTTTAGGTGTCATTCATTTTTTTTTTTTGCATTTAAATATTTAATCTATTTGTAATATCCTGGTATGTAGTATAAATGACACACTTATAAGGACAGTTAAATGATGGAATTGATCATAGTGCATCCACAATTCTGGGAACAGTATTAGGGGATTGTATTTATAAAAAAACTACAAGTTTATTCCTCTAATCCATTCAGTCTTTGGGTTTTATTTTGATATGGCCTGTATGCCATAAATAAGTGAAATTGTAATTTTTAATGATGGCTTATATAGTTGATCTGTGTTTGTTCCTCTATAACAAAATGCTGAGTCTTAGATCAGGAGCTGGATACAAAACACGCAGAGTTACCTCTGAGCTCACTGGAGGCACTATTTCTTTTTACAACATCAAAATTGGCAGTCACACCATTTAGAGCAGAAAATAGAATCCTCATCATGTCTTTACATTATGCATTTAACAAACATTTGTCAGCAAACTTTCCTATGATTAATTTGATTTCACCCCCTAGGGAAGGATTGCTTTAAAAACATTTATAGTATGATTAATTGAATTTTTGAAATTTGATTAATACTTCAACTTCAGAGCTTTTAAAATACATTATTAAAATGAATTTTACTTGCATTTTAATAATTCCATGACTGTTCCTTTTGAGCCACTGTTATTTGTTTCAGATTGTAAAATTCAGTAGGAAGAAAATTCACATTCAATAGAATTGGGCAGTGTTGAGCTTTTCCTCTGGAAATGAATAACATGTCTTTGCAGGGATGACAGTGATTTAAGGCTGGGAGAACAGATCTTTATTTGCCTGCTATTGAAATCAGACACAGCCTCTGGTCTAGATGCAGTAAATATTTTGTAATTTTATTGGAAACTATAACATCCTTGCACTCACAAAAGCCAGGTTTCTATACAGTATTACATGACATCTTCATAGTAATGATAAATTATATTCAACCTCCAAAATATCCAAACTTAACCATTTATAAGGAAAATGGAACTGAAGCAATCTACTTCTCAAAACAGCAATCTTCACAATTCTGGTCTGTTGCCAGAATAATACCTTAAGGAATATATTTTTTGCTTGTGAGAAGAGGAACTGTAACTCCATATTATTTATTGAGTGCCTACTGTGTTTCAAGCACCGTGCCACACTGTGCTATGCATTTTAATTTTACTATCTGGTATACCCTGACAATAACCCATGACTTAGATGGTGCTATCCCCACATTTCTCCTGAAGAGATAGGCTCCATAAATAGAACAATTTCCCAAGTTCACAAAACCAGTATGTGGCTTTCAACTCAGATCACATTACTTTCCTGCCAACAAGATAAATCTTAATGAAAACACTAAACCATTTTTCCATAGGAACACAAAATCTATATAAAAATTAGGTATATACATACACATACATACTCAGTTGAAATTGCATGCAGGCAGTTTATATGTCTCTAAAATGAATGGAGAATTTATGCATGCCCAGTGCTAAACACACACACACACACACATACACACACACATTTGTTAATCATTTTAGACAGAAGAGGGAAACTTGCATTTTACTTAAATCTTCCAATTCTTGCATAAGCATGAAAACTGCAAAGAGTCTTTTTTAATAAATGGGTACTTTGTATTAGATTGTAATCAATTACCATAAAGTCAGTGACTTAAAATAGCAAAAATTTATTCTCTCTCTGTTCTGCAGGCCAAAAATCCAAACCTATAACACTGAGCAAAAAATCAAGGTTTTGACAAGGCTGCACCAGCTCTAGGATAGAATCTATTCCTTGTTTCTTCCAGCGTCTGGTGGCTAATGGCACCATTAGCCACATGGACCTAATCTCTGCCTCTGGTTTCACATCATGTCTTCTGCATGTGTGTGCATAAGTGTGTATGCATGTCTGTGTTTGTGTGTATGTTGATGTGGTTGTATTTATGTATCAAATCTCCCTCTATAAGGATTCAGGTGATGGCATTTTGGGCGTATCCAGATAATCCCCAGTAATCTATTTTCAGATCCTGAATTTAATCACATATGTAAAGACCCTTTTTTTTCAAATAAGGTCACATTTACACATTCTAGGGATTAAAACATGATATGTTTGAGGGCCATTATCAGCCTACTATATAGTTCTTGATATTTCTGTAATTCCTTTGCTTACTCCTTTGCTATTGGCTTTGGTGAAAATCCAGTTATCCTTTAAATTTTCGTTGTTGGCTTCATTTCACTATTTCATAAGTTCCCACAGTGTGATTTCAATTAGGAAATCTCCACAATAGCAAAGTGTTGTTATTTGTTGGGCAGTGACACAAGGCAGCAGATTAGATGATAGTGGCAAAGTGAAAATTATGTCAGTTTCAGCTAAAACAAAACACAGAGAATCCTGAAAACTACTACATACAATTTCAATCAGCGTTACACTCTCCTAGTCCATCAAGACAAATGGAGAACTAGTCACATTCACTTTCTCCAAATCCTGCATAAAACAGGTTGCTATATATTTACGATTCATATTTCCAACAAAATGGTCTATAATTTTCCTTGCCCTGTTTCATTTACATTTTCTTTTAGTGACTACATCCATATTTAATATGGAATATCTAATTCACATATCTGAAATGGAATTGAAATCTGCCCACACTGCCCATCATGTGACATTTCTGGAAACCTAAAGTTATTCCAAATATAATGTTTACCGAACAATTAAGGAAAAGACAGATGAGGAGAAGTAATAAATATATAACTGATTTCCTTGAAGAAGAACAGCAATATATAAAGGAAGATAAAATTTAAAAAAAATTGACAGGTAAAAAGGAAACTTGAATCTACAGATTTAAAGAGAACAAAATATTCCATGAAAAGTTGACACAAGATAATAAAATATATGTCAAATAGATATTCCAGGAATGATGATAAATCTTAAATGCAGAGAATGAATTCCCACCAGTTATCTAGACCAAAAATATCAAGTCACCCTTAAAGACAAAAAAACAGTCTGTTCACACATCTCCTTCACAACAGTGTAATACTCTGCATAACTTTTTTTTATAAAATCTAAACAGGACTCCAAAGCTCTATATCCAGGCAAGCTCACACTCAGATCAGTTTTGCACATGGAAGCCATTTTTAATATGAAAAATCGATTCAAGGTATATATGAGCCTTTCTCAAAGAAACTATCAGAGGACAAGTTTCTGGTAATGAAGAGATTAATGGAGAAACTTGGTAAAAGAAGTGTTATTGAGCAACATGTCCATTTATTTGTATGGTGAAAACTAAAACACATGTAAACATTATAAATATGGATGAAAATGCAATATTATGAGGAATGACAGTGTGGAAATGGTATATTATACAGAAAATTGAAGAGAAGTGGAAAAGGTGGAAGTAACAGTGGTTTTCTCTTTTGTGGACAGAGTCAAAATATTTAAAGATAGTAAGTAAGAGAAGCGTAAGTAGTGTAAAGTTATAAAACTAATCAGTAACAAAATAATAAAACCAGTGAATACTTGGGGAGGAAAAGCAGAGATGAAAGATCAATTTCCTCATTGTTCACAGTGAGAATCAGTAGATATTGGAGAAATAAGTGATTAAGAATATCATATGAAAAGAGTTGTAAAGTAACCACTTGAATAAAAATACAGTGATTTTCTAAAAGAACATAGTCCAAAAAGCAGGGCAAACACTAAGTTAAAAAATAAAAAAAGATAAATTTAGACCAGTATGTAGAATATGATATTGTTTATTTTTATTTTTTTAAAGATTTTATTTATTTATTTGACAGAGGGAGAGGGAGAAGCAGGCTTCCCACAGAGCAGGGAGCCCGATGTGGGGCTCAATCCCAGGACATTGGGATCATGACCTGAGCCGAAGGCAGACGCGTAATGACTGAGCTGCCCAGTCACCCCTATGATATTGTTTATATACAATAAATATACATGAAGATGATTATAGGTGCACAGATTGAAAAACCACACACAAAAACTAAAAAAGAATGACTGCCTCTGAGGAAGGTACCTGGTGGGATAGGGAAAAAAAGCGGGAGAGAGACTTTTTCATTTCCTATCGTACCTTTTAAATATTTTATGATGAATATATTTTCCCTACTGACATTTAATAAGTATGTAGTAAAAATCAACAAATTAGCAAAGGAGCTGTACGTGGAATGAGTGTGTATTTGGGGAAATAGCCTATATACTTCATCTTGGTTCACACAATATTCCACAAACAACTCTAGATTCTCACTCACCTTTGGATGATCATGTACAATGTGGAAATTAGGTGATTACTGATTGAAAAAATATCTTAAAAAATCTGAAGTTTTGAATACCCATCAATCTTCTATCTCCTAAAAACATTTATCAGCTACATCAAAATTAAAAAAAAAAAATATTCTACTCTCAATTGATCCGTGCTCTGGCATTTTTTTTAATATGTTATGTTAATCACCATACATTACATCATTAGTTTTTGATGTAGTGTTCCATGATTCATTGTTTGCATATAATGCCCAGTGCTCCACACAGAACGTGCCCTCTCTAATACCCATCACCAGGCTAACCCATCCCCCCACCCCCCTCCCCTCTAGAACCCTCAGCTTGTTTCTCAGAGTCCGTAGTCTCTCATGGTTCGTCTCCCCCTCCGATTTCTGCCCCTTCATTCTTCCCTTCCTGCTATCTTCTCTTTCTTTTTTAACATATAATTTATTCTTTCTTTCAGAGGTACAGGTCGGTGATTCAACAGTCTTACACAATTCTCAAATGTGCTCACCATAGCACATACCCTCCCCAATGTCTATCACCCAGCCACCCCTTCCCTCCTAACCCCCACCACTCCAGCAACACTCAGTTTGTTTCCTGAGATTAAGAATTCCTCATATCAGTGAGGTCATATGATACATGTCTTTCTCTGATTTATTTCTCTCAGCATAATACCCTCCAGTTCCATCCACGTCATTGCAAATGGCAAGATTTCATTCCTTTTGATGGCTGCACAATATTCCATTGTATATATATATACCACATCTTCTTTATGCATTCATCTGTGGATGGACATCTTGGCTCTTTCCACAGTTTGGCTATTGTGGACATTGCTGCTATAAACATCAGGGTGCGTGTACCCCTTCAGATCCCTACATTTGTATCTTTGGGGTAAATACCCAGTAGTGCAATTGCTGGATCGTATGGTAGCTGTATTTTCAACTTTTTGAGGAACCTCCATACTGTTTTCCAGAGTGGCTGCACCAGCTTGCATTCACACCAACAGTGTAGGAGGGTTCCCCTTTTTCCGCATCCCTGCCAACATCTGTCTTTTCCTGACTTGTTAAATTTAGCCATTCTGACTGGTGTGAGGTGATATCTCATTGAGGTTTTGATTTGGATTTCCCTGATGCCGAGCAATGTTGAACAATTTTTCATGTGTCTGTTGGCCATTTGGACGTCCTTTGGAAAAATGTCTGTTCATGTCTTCTGCCCATTTCTTGATTGGATCATTTGTTCTTTGGGTGTTGAGTTTAAGAAGTTCTTTATAGATTTTGGACACTAGCCCTTTATCTGATACGTCATTTGCAAATATCTTCTCCCATTCTGTTTGTTGTCTTTTGTTTTTGTTGACTGTTACTTTTGCTGTGCAAAAGCTTTTTATCTTGATGAAGTCCCAAGAGTTCATTTTTGCCCTTGCTTCTCTTGCCTTTGGCGACGTTTCTAGGAAGAAGTTGCTAAAATACCATCCACTTTTTTCAAAGAAATGGAACAAATAATCCTAAAATTTGTATGGAACCAGAAAAGACCCTGCATAGCCAGAGGAATGTTGAGAAAGAAAAGCAAAGTTGGCGGCATCACAATTCCAGACTTCCAGCTCTATTACAAAGCTGTCATCAGCAAGATAGTATGGTACTGGCACAAAAACAGACACATAGATCAATGGAACAAAATAGAGAGCCCAGAAATTGACCCTCAACTCTATGGTCAACTAATCTTCGACAAAGCAGGAAAAAATGTCCAGTGGAAAAAAGACAGTCTCTTCAACAAATGCTGTTGGGAAGAATTGGACAGCCACATGCAGAAGAATGAAACTGGGCCATTTCCTTACACCACACACAAAAATAGGCTCAAAATGGTTGAAAGACCTAAATGTGAGACAGGAGTCCATCAAAATCCTAAAGGAGAACACAGGCAACAACCTCTTCGTGCCCTGGCATTTTTAACTTGAGAAAATGAAGACACAGAAGTAACAAGAGAGGAGCAGGAATTGTGAGGACCAAGTGAAATGTCCAGAGGGCAAACTGTTGATAACAATAGAGCAGTCAGACATGCCACTGCAACTGAGGCCAAAGGGGACAGTCTAGATTAATGAAAGGCATCCGTGCTTGAGGCTGCTATCTCTCTTTCAACTCTTCTGCTGCTCTCCTAAAGAAACTCTGGTTAAGCAACATAGTTATGGGTGATAAATGACATCTGTGCGCATTCGAAAAAAAAATTAAAAAAACTAAATGCAGAAGAAATACTAATTTATTGAAAATTAGTATTATATTAAAAGATAGTCAAGTAGGTCAATTTTTACTCTGAAGAAATAAGCCGTCGCACTTTAAATTTTGAACTAGAGGTCTTCCTTGATTTACGATGGGGCTATGTCCTGATAAACCTGCCATTAGTTGAAAATAATAGAAGTCAAAATGCATTTAATATACCTAACCTTCCTTTTTTTTTAAAGATTTTATTTATTTATTTTAGAGAGAGAGAATGAGAGATAGAGAGCACGAGAGGGAAGAGGGTCAGAGGGAGAAGCAGACTCCCTGCTGAGCAGGGAGCCCAATGTGGTACTCGATCCCGGGACTCCAGGATCATGACCTGAGCCAAAGGCAGCCGCTTAACCAACTGAGCCACCCAGGTGTCCTATACCTAACCTTTCTAACATCATAGCTTAGCCTAGCCTAGCTTAAACGTACTCAGCACACTTACATTAGCCTCTAGCTGGGCAGAATCATCTAACACAAAGCCTGTTTTATAATAAAATGTCCATTAGCTCATGTAATTTGTTGAATACTGTACTGAAAGTGAAGAACAGAATGGTTGTATGGACACAGAATGATTGTTAGTGTATCAATTTTTCAGGCTTGGGATTTTATGGCTGACTGGGAACTGCACATTGCTAGCTCAGGAAAAGATCAAAATTCAAAATTCAAAAAAGTATGGTTTCTATTGAATCCACATCACTTTCTCACCATTGTAAAGATGAAAATTTGTAAGTCAAACCATCGTAAGTTGGGGACTATCTTTATGTGTCATAATATCCTCCCCCCAAATAATAATTATGTAAGACCCTCAAAAATTAAAATTGCAAAGATGTAGTCATGTCTATAAGAAATTCTGTATAAAAAGCTTGTTGATTTATTATATGGTAATGTGGGCCAGTAAAAAGATCATTGGACCTAAAGCTGAGGCTACATTTTAGTTCCCTGATTTTCCCCATTTGTTTTACTGAAGGTGGAGATTGAGGTTCAATTTGGGTTTTCAATTCTGCCTCCACCTCTATTTCAATCAGACAGAAGCCACTCTATGTATTTTGAACAGGAATATTGGGTTTTTATACAATCAGTAGAAAAAGCAAGGTAATATAGTTTAGAGAAACTGGTGCTAGCTAATCTCACTGTAGATTTACTCATGAGAGGGAAATTAATAAAAAGCACCAACAATCAGTTGATAAATCAAGAGCCCAGCTTCTGGCCTTTAAATTCCTCATTTGTGAACATGTAGGATGCCACAAGACAAGCACCATTAAAGTTGATGTTCATACTCCTGGTTCAGAGGAGTTTTGGACTCTTCTCTTTAATTGTTGTTCTTGATATTAGGAGCATATTATACTGGAGCATATTATACTGTAGCCTTGAGCTGCCTCTTCCATGGATTTTTATTCACTCAAACAAATTCTTTAAATAACCTGATTTTAGTTTCAGTTTCTCCCTAAGTTGTCTTATTTCAGATCCAAAACATAGGATATGCCCTAAAACCTAAGTATGTTACTTTTCTTATCCCAGTATCCTGGTATTCTGCCTTGTTGAGGGAGATCAGACAGACCATACTCATTTAAAGAAACATAATATAGTTTCCCTTTTGATAGTTTATTAATTTTATGCGCATTTATAAAAGAAATACTAATTGAAGAGACAAAAATTATCTTATGTATTCTCTGTATTTATTAAAACATAATTCAGAGATTAAAATAGAAAACCTCTTATAATAGTAAATTTCTGACATTGAATTATAGGTGAGAAGTGATTAATTAAATGTAAATTAGCATCTGAAAATAGATATTAATTTGTACTAATATCCTTCAAAATGTCTATGAGTTATACATAATATCTAGATTAATCTTAGGATGATTTATCACTCTGAAATGTTTCCTCAAAGTATAAGAAATTAATTGTCATAAAATTATTTTCTTAGACCATTAGACCAAGGAATAGATCATTAGATCAATAACCAATACTTACCAAATGAGTACACAAACACATATTAAGATCGATCGATCGATCTATCTATCTATCATCTGTCATCTAATCTACATCTACCCAGGTAAAAATCTTTCGACAAATTTAAAGCTGTAGTTTGTCCTCAAAGAATTTTCTTGAAAAATAAATTGTTATGTAACTATTCTGGCAGATCATTGACATTACACAATGCTTGTAGGGTTGGAATAGACATTAAAAGAACATTGTCCATTTCTCATTTTTACACATAGGGTGTTGGTGCTAATATTCCGAGAGAATGGAATTGCTGGCTTAAAGTCATGAAATTTCTTCACTAATGGAGAATGACACAAGTCTCCTGAGATCCAATCCATTTCTCTATTAACACCCAATTATAGGAAAAGTAAAAAAATTAAATTTTACTTGTAAAATATGGTCAGAAATAGAGAATGTCCTAATCATTCCCTCCTGTTCCATGTGAATGTATATGAAAATCTGTGCTTTAGATAGGTTAAGTATGTATTAAAATAATGCATAATTTGATGGAAATTTCAAAGGAAGTGTGATTTTCATCAATTAATTGAATTATAGTTAAATATTAATACTCCATGTATAAAATCATTATGGCCAGTGATACATTATTCTACATGAATCACATTTTTATTTAGAAAGAGTTTGGTTATTATGGTGTAAGGTAAAAATATGTGACTTTTTGGTCTAAAGACGTGACTGTAATGTTTGTAACTTATAACATTGTAGACAGTTTCAGAAATACCAAAGTATGCACAAAGACACACATGTCTATATCAAGTCATTCACTATCAGGTCTACCCACCCACAAGGAATGCTCATCAAGTACTCTAACCAGAATATTACAAAGGTTTTAATTATACAAGAGAAAACCGAAGATGTACTTTTAGTTATAGATATGAATTATTCTTGTCGCCAAAGTAATAATGGACTAGGATATTTTGAGTCTGAGGTATTTTATTGGCTACTGGTGCAGACAATTTCCCTGTGGTGGTAGAAATTAGAACAGAGGTCACTGCAGATAGAAGATCAGAGGTAAACTGGGAAGAGGTATAGAGGAATGTATTTATAGTATACTGCCAATTGAGTAGGAAGAGAAAAATAATGCCAAAGTTTGCTCCCACTTCTGCAATAATAATACTAATAGAGATCACGTTGGAAATATACACCAAAATTGTATCAGTGGTTTGCTGTCATGGAACTTAGGGTTATTAAAATTTATAGCAAGTTTTCCTTAATTATTTTTTTAATATTTCTATTACAATAGTATATTACTTGGCAGTGTCATCAAGGGGAAAGGCAAAGTACTTGGATAAATTGCAAGACGGTTGAACTTTCCCTTTATTTTTTGTAATATTGAGCAGTTACTTTAAAATACCCACAGACTTTGACACAGTATAAAACATGATTAGATTTCCACCAGCAGCTCATGTGGCTGCGAATAACACAAGAGGCATAATTGACCTTCAGACTAGAACTGAATGCCAGAAGAAATGTTCATCAAAGAAGAAACCTTATAAAGAGAAATTTCCTGGACCACTAGACAAAGAAAATTTTAGATTTATTTAATTATATTAATTACTAAAATTATTAAATATTTAATAATTACTAATTATTAAATATTTAGAAAATATTCTGGTCTATTCTTATTCCAGAAGTAGAACTAAATCATACTTTGAAATAAAGCTGTAGCCTTCATTTTCCTTGGATAATTAAATCTTTATTAATGTTGTCATTGCCTTTAAATTAAATATTAAGTGAGTATAAAACACAGCCCTAAGCTTTTATACCATTTTCTCTTCTCTTTCCCCCATGTCTCTCTTGTTCTATCATCTCTCTCTCCATCTATATCTATCTATCTATCTATCTATCTATCTACCTACCTATCTATCTACCTATTCTTCTTTCCCTCCATCTAGAGAAGAGGATTGAAGGATATAGAAAGGGGGATAGGTTATGGAAATCATAGGCTTTTATTATGTATATTTACAGCCTCTATTAGACATTAATTTGTGTATATATATATATATATATATATATATATATATATAAGCATTCATGACATTTTGTTTAGAAACCACCAATGTAAACCTTTACCCACTGCCATTGTGAGCAGTAGACATGAGCTAGTGGCATTCAGAGCCAAAGTGGAACCATGTGGTACCTGCAGCTGACCTAAATAGGTCGGGTATATTGAGAATGGCTGACTTTCTGCTCCCAAGTGAACTTATAGGAGCAGAGGAAGAGGTTGAACAAAAAGTTAATTGATTGTGTTAATGTTGACTGCATTTGCAAATTACCACAAGAATTGTCTCAGAATACAGAAGATTAAAACAATAAAAACTGAGTCCAGAAATTTGGAGACTTGCAAGTTTGAAAGAAGTAACTGCTTTTCATCTGCCATCAGGAAAAAAAATCAAGTTGAGAAGATCTTTGAGCAATAAAGTCTGATTTCAGAGACTCACCCTTGCAGCAAGAATTAAGTTAGGGCACAGTTGTCACATTGATTCTTAAAAGCTCTGACTCGATTTAGGCATCTCGAGATCAAAGACTTAATTCACCTTTGATTCCCAGTAGACTCTCTCTTTGGGACATAATGACTCCGGAAAAGTAGAGTAAAAACAGGTTTCTTCAAAGAAACCTGATATAGTTAAGATAGGCTATTAAGAAAGGAGAACAAGCAGATTCAAAAAAGCAAAGATTTGTCTCAAATATAAGAAATGTGCATAGAAAAAAAAAGTGGGTGAGTCTCTTGGCACGTGTTGCTGACTAAATCAAATTGATGGAAAGCCTACTATCTTTGAAGAGACTTGTATCATAGATGAAATCATGGCTTAAACTAAAATAAATATCTGTGACGGTTCAAGACCAGAATATACCAGAAATGCCAGAACTGTAAATGTTCAAGATCTCCAATCTTCTAAGGTCAAAAAGCACGCTGAGAAAATGCTGCTAGCTTTCCAAAGAGGTTTTATATTCTACTGATCCTTTCATCTAAGGCTTACTAGAAAAAAAGAAGAAAAGAGAATTATTCAGGAGAATGGAACCAAGAAGCACAGGGGACAATGAACTGAACATCCCCTCACAGTAACTGTCCAGGTAGATTTCAGTATTGACATACAAACATACTATTTTTCCTCTTTCTGAATAAGGGTGCTTGCTGAAATTCCAATTCCTTGGATATACTGTGTAATGTGTATATTTAGTTCCTAAATGTATCAAGAAGAACCACATAGGGGTTTTTGGCAAATGGACTGATACAAATAATATCCTGATATAGATAACAACAAGTAATACATAGATCTTGGACATTAAACTGGATGCCGGGAGCAGATGACAATTCAATGATAACTCTCTTGGAAGAAGATAAGCGCCCTTTGTGTATAGAGTGTAAGAAGAACAAAATATTTGGTGACTAGAAGGTGGAGTGTTGAAAAAATTATTCTGTTCACATATCAATAGTCCTAAATCTGTTAATAGGTGGCATTATATGTCCAGGCTCAATTGTAGAGTAAAACCAAGTGACAAGTTCTTTCTAATAAGCTCTGAGAACAAAATGTCAGGCATCGACTCCAGAAGACATCATTTAATTGCCAGATCAAGACTCTTCAGATTTCCCTTTCCTTTTGGCATAGTGACAAGCACTTGACATAATTGTATCAGTCTGAGTCTGTAAGTAACTAAATTAAGCAGAGCACACTTCATGACAATATCTGGTTGCCCCTTCATGTGTGAAAACTAAGCTTTGTGGGTTTGAGTCATCCAGGTGTGTTTTTTAATGCACCTTCATTATTTCTGACAGTGAAACAAAGAAACAAAGGTTAGAGGAGATGTGATCTGCCTAAGGTCATTCAGTCATTTGGCTGTTACAGGTAGAGAATTGCTATTTTTCTATTTGAACGCTTATCTGCTTCTAAAATGTTTTTAATTTTTTTCTTTTAACTTACTTCATTTTGAGACATACCAAATCATCTTAAATACCTAAATGAAACAATCCAGGTGTCATACATCTATTATTCATTCTGAAGATCCTGCTCCTGCTTCAATCATGTTGTTGTAAAATCTGCCATTGGCCACAATTCTTTTATCAATGGGTAGACTTCTAATCCAAGCAAGGGAAATCATACTTTTCTCCCCTTGTCTTGCTGTAGTCTAGAGGTACACTTTGGGCACAATCAGTGTTCTCCCCACAATTGTATTTTTTAAAAATTGGAATGGTTAATAAGGTATTCTTCAGAGGCAAAAGCAATATAGAGCGATTTGCAGTCAAACTTCCCTCTCATTGAGAAAACCTGACTTTAATGAGACAGATGGAGGACATTGTGAAGAGAATACCAAGCATGACAAATGGAGAGAAAATCTGGTGACTCTCAAGCCTTGTCTCAGTTCCTATTGAGGCCCAGGGTATACTCTGCCTTTCCTACGATTTGAAATCATCTTTGGCCTCTGTAAGTTGGTGAGACTCCATGTCCCTAAGGTAGATCCAGTTTTAATTAGGTCAGTAATACCAAAGAATTACAACATCGTATGCACAAAAGCCATGTGATGACATTTTCAAGCTTTTCTGCGTTTTGTCTATATTTTTTATTTAACTGCTAAGTGTGTAGGCACTTAATTAGCAAATTTAATGTTTTTGTCATTTCCTATTAAATTTAGAGTAGAATACCAAGTGGTCACTCAGAGAAGCTGACTCTAATCAGACTTCAGAAATATATATATACACATATATGTATATATATAATATGTAATATATATAATACCAATGTGTATATATATATTTGGTATTATATATATTACATATTATATATACCTTATTGTTCTTATCTTTCATTGTAGAATCTCTATTAAGTTTGAGATGTCCATTCTTGATTTCGTAATTAGCACCATGCACTATAATAGCAAACACATTTAATGATGAAAGCAATTATTCTAAAAAGGACATTGTAGGAGGTATTTTCTAAAAAAATTACAAAGGACATACTCAAGGACTATACTGAAATGGTCAAATAATCAGACACGCTAACAGTGGATAAATTATGCTTGGAAAGAATGAATTCAGGCTTTGCATATCTTGGAAATCTGCACTGGATATTCTTTGAGGTCTTAAAGATGGAGAGATTGTGTAAAGACAGTCAAATACATGCCAGATCTCAAGGAATATAAACGAGAATAAGTGAATAAAGGATGTAAATTATATGAAGAACTTGAAAAGTCAGCCCAATTGTACTTTTCTAGCAAATAATCACTGCCTAGAAGGTTGAGTTCACGCCTCTCTTAAAAGGACATGTTATTACTTATAATGGGCACAGTATGAACTTCAACAAATCATTAACTACTTGTGGAACACCTCCTTTTCCCTATCTATAAATTCTCTTAGTAAACCAGGCCTATAATGAATCAAGGAACTAATTATTAGCAGCTGCGTTGCAGTTGTGACGTTACTGGTGTTGGAGGAACAAAGAGAGCAAGGATTCCTCAAGGATCCAGAAATAGAATTTTTACCAGTTTTAGCACTGAACAAGAGAGGGCAACCAGCTCAGGACTCATTCTGGTAATACTCACCATGCAGTTTGCATCATGTGCTTTTATAGACCTAAGATCGCGGGGTGCCTGGGTGGCTCAGTCGTTGAGCATCTGCCTTTGGCTCAGGTCATGATCCCAGGATCCTGGGATCGAGCCCCACATCGGGCTCCCTGCTCCGCGGGAAGCCTGCTTCTCCCTCTCCCACTCCCCCTGCTTGTGTTCCCTCTCTCGCTGTGTCTCTCTCCGTCAAAAAATAAATAAAATCCCCCCCCAAAAAGAACCCAGGTCACTTAGACCATCGTTGGTCATTTAGAACCTATCGTTCAATATAAAAATAGGGAAAATAAAGACAAGAGAAGTTAAGTAAATTTGTCCTTATCACACAGTTAATCATGGCAGACTCCAAAATTGAAAGAGTACTTTCTGAACCCGAGATCAGGGGTCTTTGTAACATATCTTGTTATCTTCGATAGCCCTTATTATAATATTTGAATATCACCGTGTGTCTCTCAGTTCTGCTTTACTTTTTTCGATTTACTTCAAAAAATAGTAAAGATATGATCAAGAAATATATATTTTGTTAAATTTCCCTAGTTTGTCAAAATCCCTCGGATGTATGCAAATGTTTACATACTACTTATTTATTTATAGGTAGACATACATGTAAAAATGAACATATAAGTAGGTAGATAAATAGAAAGGTAGATAGAAAGATAGTATAAGCCTATCATGACTGGTAATACTCTAGTCATGTATTTCATGTGTCACATATTTGTTCAATATGAATATTGTATTAGGGTGGGATCTGTGATAATTCTACAATAATTTTTATTATTATTATACTTACCACCTATGATTTATAATAAAATGGCTCTTTCTTTAAGGCCTTTACAGTTTATTGATGCAATTTATCACACACACACACACACACACACACACACACACAGGCACACACACACAGATATAGTGGAGTAGGTGCTAAGTAGAGATACATATGCCAATTATGAGAATACTATCCTTAAATAGGATGTATAGAGAAAAAATACATACTGGTAAAAAGAGATATTAAACACGTTCTAATACTACATTTTTTCCTATTTACAGACTTTCTAGAGCTCAGGGACAGTATAACGATTTTAATAATTAGATCAATAGGATCACTTGTAGTTCAGAGCTGCAATAGCTAAGGGAGAATTGAAAGTGGATATGACAGTGGGAATTCCACTTAAAACAGAAAGTTTAAAAGGATAAGCATGATTCATACACTCTTAATCTCTTCTCCCAAAATAAAGCAATGATTAGATCATTTGGGAACGTTTGAGCACGGGGAGTAGGGGAGAGACTCTAGACAGTTTGAGTTTGCTAACTGCACCGCTATGTAGCAGCAGGGATGCTCCCAGGCTGCTCACAGGGATAATTATCACCTCTGAGGGAGCAGTATTTCCGGAAACGATGTTCATCATCGGATAAAAGGGGAGGGCCCCTCACACGTATCCTATTCCAAGCTATAAAGTACTTTTGTTTTCAGAAGAAGCAGTTATGAATTAAGGCCCACTGCTGTTCAAATAATTAGGATTTGTGGTGTTTAAGAATTACCTCCATTAGAGAAGTAAAATGGTATTAATAGTGCGGCCGCAAGCTGTGAAATATAGAAACATTACTTCCGAAGACAGCTGTTCAACTGCTGTTAAAATATGCAAACTTCCCTAGGGAAAAAAAATTTTTTTTTCTAGTCAATCAGTGCCTGGCTAGCAAACAACAATAAAGGAGAGAAATAATAGCCCCATAGAACTGAGAGTTCTTTTGAGCTATTGAAACAATTATGGAACAATCTAAATCACTAAGGGAACAAAGAATCATTTTGGGATCAAGGTATCAAAGAGTGGAAATTAAGTGATCAACCCACAAAAACATATTAACAGAATGGAAAGAAAATAGTAACTCACAAGGTAAGTTTACCTGGGACTGAAAGCTTTCTGATTTACTGGAAAAACAGCAATATTGTAGGGGATAAATATGTGCGTAAATGAAAGTAAGTTTTGTTTATTCAGCCATCAGAAACATTAATTGGGCTCCCCGTGTGAAGTTTTGAGCTTACTCAATATGAAGACATGAGAATCCTTTAAATTGAGAATTATGCTTTGGTCATTTACCTGTGATGATGACAAATTGAAGCAATATGGTGGAGGGGAGAAATACCTACAGAATCTAACTACTTACTTTTCCCTACCTTCCCACCTTTCAAGATACTCAATAAAATCAATACATAATTTCTAAGGAAGGCTTTCCATGACTTTAGTGCTTTGTCAAGAGAAGCAGAATATCAGCCATATTATAAGACTCAAAAGACAATTCTGATGTGTTAAATCTCAAATCACAATAAAGATAAAATAGTATGTTTTGTTGCAAAAGGACTTCAGTGAAAGATACAGTAGAACTTGAAGTTTTGCATTCTTAGTGATCTACAAATTCCAATTTATATAAGTCCCTTGGCATAAAATTATTGAAAAAAAAGACTTCAAAAAATATGGGTGGATAGTGGAAAGAGTTAAAAGGGGAGGCTGAGAGGAAATTGTAATAGGATAGAGAATGTGGGCACAAGTGGCTCAGATAAAGTCAAGGAGAATAAGGAAAAGGGCATGATAGAATCTTAACATATTGAACAAAGGGCTGTATAAGAATAGTCTAGACAGATCATGCCATGCTCGGAGGAAAACACGGAGAGCCGTAGGGCAGTAAGTAACATATACTTCAGAGAGAGTCCAGGGCCTGGTTGGTGTTTCAGATGATGCACTTAGTGGCTCCAAGCATAAAAACCTCTCCCATAATTTTACACCAAATAATGGCATAGAGGCTGAACTTAATGTCTGAGGACATGAATGGGCTTCCATCCCAAAGGGGTCAAATCTGTTCGATTTTCCTTAGACAATTCTGTGGCTCAGTATCTGCATGTGAAAATGAGAGATTTGGAGATGGCCAGAAACAGGTTTGCTTGTAGGTGGATACTTTCTATTGCTGGCAGTAAGTGATTTCCGGCAGAAAACATAATAATTTCTTCTCCCCAAACCAGGTCTAATTTATTAATATTAATGACTTGGTGTATCTATAAATATTGTTAGTACATAACTGGGTAAAATAAACCAATCTATGCAACTAGAAATATTTTCAGAAACAGTAACCTTCACAGAATGTGACTTAAATAGCAGATAAGATTGAGTATCTGCAGTGTTATTTGTAAAGAACTGAATGTTTATAAATATACATCACAAGTATCTTTTAAAAAAAGATTTTATTTATTTATTTGAGAGAAAGCCTGTGAGAGCAAGAGAGTGAGAGATTGAGAGAGCAAGTGAGAGACAGAACATGAGCAGGGGGAGGGGCAGAGAGAGGGGGAGGAAGAAGGAGACTCCCCGCTGAGCAGAGACCGCCCCCAACATGAGGGCTTGATCCCCAGACCCTCAGAATCATGACCTGAGCCATAGGGAGACGCTTAACTGACTGAGCCACACACGAGCTTCACATCCCAGGTATCTTAAAAAAAAGAAAAAAAAAGTAGAGTACATTTTAAGCAAGACTTTACTGGAAGGGGGTATGGCATATCACCCCGTAAACTACATTTTGGTATTTGAACATCCCTGAAGTACTCTTTTGTTGATACTAAATTTATATTTTATATATATACAATTCAGGAAAAAAAAAGCAAAAAAAAATAGCATTTGCCATTATTTATTCTGTTTTCTTCAGTTCCAAGTTACATTGTATTTGACAAATATTCTTATTTTATTTTCTAGAAAGATATACTCTTTCCGACTTCAGCTACTTAAACTTTCATCTCCCTAGTCTCTATGTTACCTAAACACCATCCCTTTCTATGCCCTGATTCTTTCATCTTGTGAAACCATTTCTATTTATTTATTTATTTATTTCCTATTTTGATTTTTCAGAAATATTAACTGGGACAGAAGTATCTTTGATGATTGATATTGATAATCTGATCAAAAAGATATCTGTGATTATAAATGACTAAGTCAACATTCTTTTTACATATTTTAAACTTTTGTGAATTTGATTTTGTTAATTCTGCTACCAGAGCCATATCTTGGGAAAAAGAATAAAGTAAATAATTTCTGGACCCAAAAAGCTCTATATTTAAAGGATGAGCCTCTAAATACAGTATAGTAACCCAGCCAACCTGATTGCTTTCTCTCATTTTAAATATACAGATATATTTATTTTCTTTGAATGTTAATTTCTCAGGTACCTCGCTTTATGTTTTGAGTCTTTTTATTTAAATGTGCACATTCAACATACATGCAGAGCTTCAGTTTGACTGGTACTTATCACTTGGCTACCTTTGCTAATTGAGCCAGTCTAATCTGATTGGTTAGATAAGAAAACTTATGCCCTTCAGGTTGCTGAAGACCATGATGATTTTCCACTTAAAGATATTAGACTGTAAATTTGGCTTCTAAGGGCATCATTCAGATGTAGGAATATTCTTTCTTTTTTCTTATTTCTTAAAGAAACACATGAAGTATATGACCGATAAATATTTATTTAGAATATTTTACTGCTTTTGAATGTGCAAATGTGTTTATTAAAATTGTTCTCCTTAATGGTTGAAAATAAGTCTGAGGCAGTCTTTTTTTAAAAATCTTATTCTTTTTAGACCTATGTGCAGAAGCATCAGCTTAATTAAGAATTTATGATTGTCTAGTCCCAATTTATTATATCTGCACCAACTTTGGTTGCAAATTAGGATATTGGATTTGGTTTTGGTTTTATTTTTCTTTTCCTTTTCTTTTCTTTCTTTTTTTTTTTTTTTTTTTTTGCTTTTGTTTTTCTCATGTTCTGTACTTGGTCACAGAGTTTAGATATATCCACTCCCTCTCTATTCTCAACATGATGCACACAGTACATTGCTATATATGGGAAATATTATCTTTTCAGTCACAGCTTTCTATCTGCATTAGGAGAAAGTATTCCCTGCTCCTGGCTTTATGACCACTTGGAAGATTATTAAATTCTATAAAACTACAAAAATCAGTTGTAATTAAGAAAATAATTTTTCTCAAACACACATTAATCAGTTCACTTGAGGATTCCCATGTTGATTCAAGTATGTGTTACTCAATAATCCCCTACACATTTTTAGTAGAAGTTACCTTATCTGTGTCTGAATGAAATCTCTTAAAGCCAAGAAAAATCATTCAAGAACTTGTAAAAGTACAAAGAGACATAAGGAGTGATTATAATATAAGCAGATTTCTTTCCCTAACATTTTTTTAGACATCCCTGTGAATTTTTAATAAACATTTGTCAAAAAGCACAATGTGTTTCTTTTCAATAAGAAGCATTGTAGATAAATATTTTTTTCCTTAAAAATGAAAATCCTACATGGAAACTCTATCTGATGATATTTAGGACTTTTCAAGCCCTGTGGTTTTCTTTGTGTTTCCCTTTAAAGAAGCATTAATAATTACATAGAGTATTTTCATTTTAGCCTTAAAATCTGTTTTTGCTTCTTACTACTGATTTTATTCACACTCATATTCAACAACAACCTTACTTCAAAAAGATATGAATGTGTAATGGAAATTCAAAATCCCAGCCTCAGTTTTCAATCTATTTTAAAGACTTCTTATTTTCTATTACTATTTTAAAAGGTCAAATTAACTTAAAGTTTGCCTTTCATAATATATCTACAGTGCTCATATTTGGCATTATAAAACTGCAGAAAAAATAATAGTTAAGTAATTAAGTAAGTGAAAAAGGTCAATAAAATATTGATGAAACAAACTGCAATAACTTCAAAGTTTTAAAAGTAACTACAGGAAATGACACATGTTACTAAGAATTCTTAAACTTGTTAACTGAAAGATATATGATTGATCTGGTTATTGCATTAGCTGCTCATTGAATCCTTCTATAACTAACAGGTACATGAAGAGCATACATTTCAATTTTTAATTTATCCATAAGGTTTTAAACTCTTCAAATAAGAGGGTATCTTTATAATCTCTCTTTCCCACTTAAACAGAATACTGTAGACTTCATGTAAGATTCTTAGTAAAATATTAATATCTAACTAAGCAACCATATTATATGGTCACAAAGTAGTACTTTCATTAATTTATCTTCCCATGATCATAGCTTCTCCAAGTTTTACAGTTAGTATTATAATGCCCATCATAAGGTCCATGCTACTCATTCCCTTTCAACATTACGTGTCCCTAAATTTGTAAACATGTTCTTTTCCTTTTGCTTCCTGTTTACAAACTGGTCAGTTATTTTTCTGAGCTCATATTTTCCTCTTATTACAAAGACATCCAAATTCATTCAGCACACAAATTATCAGTTTTCTGACCTTTACCTTTAGAGCTGGAAGTTAATTTGTTCAAGTGACTACAAGCTCAAATTTCACCAACTATTTTGTCATTCTCTAAATGCTAACCATTTTTCCAGTCTCTGATAAAATTTTCTCTCTGGTCATTAAATGGTCACTTTGCCAGTGTCTCCTATTTTAGGTCACACATCTGAGTTATGGCAGCACACCAATTCTGGTATGAAATTCTTTATCAGTCAGGTTAATGTAGGCTGTACTGCATTGTCATCTGATCCCAAATAATTGTGGCTAAAATAACAACTATTCATTTCCTTCCCTCTATATAACCAATCTTAGCAAAAGGACTGTGTTCATTGTAAAGAATCAAGACTGATGTAGATACTATGTGTCAGTATGCTTCCATAATTATCATACAAAAGAGAAAACAATGCTGTTAATGGTAAGCAAATCCTGAAAGTTCTATCTGGAAATGCAATATGTCACTCCTGCTACCGTTTCATTAACTAAAACCACAGAAAACATTGTCAAGCCTAACTACAAAGGACAGGTTAAGTTTAATTAAACTCTTAGCCCAGAAAGAAGGGAGAACTAGAATGTTTGAGAACATCTCTAATGTTCATCAGGGATAAAAATAATAACAATATCATCTCAGTAGGAGGGTCAGGGAAGCTTTCTATGAAAAAGTTATAACCAAATGGATATTTTAAAACAAAACGCTAATTAAGAAAATAAAGAAGTGAAAAGAAAGTATTTTACAGAGGAAAACCATTTGCAAAACTCTGGGAAGGAAGGAATATGCTCCATTGGAGAAAAAGAAATCAAGTGTGACTATGAGGCAAAAAGAGAATGTCAAAACGGAAGTTGTGTTAAGGGTTTTCATCTTTGTCTTAAGAAAAAAAGGAGGACTTGATCCCAGGACTCTGCTCAGCAGGGACCCTGCTTCTCCCTCTCCCTCTGCCTGCAGCTTCCCTTGCTTGTGTTCTTTCTGTCAAATGAATAAATAAACTCTTTTAAAAAAAGAGGCTTCTGAAGGGCCACAGCAGTGACAAAAAGAATAAAATACTTAGGAATACACTTAACCAAGGATGCAAAAGACTTATATGTTGAAAATAACAAAACATTGCTGAAAAAAAGCTAATGAAGACACAAATAAATAGAAAGACATCCATGTTCATGTATTGGAGGACTTAATATTGGTAAGATGTCAATACTACCCAAAGTGATCTACAAATTCAATACAATCTCTATCACAATCCCAATGGCATTTTTTTTACAGAAATAGAAAATTTTATTTTATTTACATGGAATCTAAGGAATGCTGAATTCCAAAACAATCTTGAAAAAGAACAACAAAATTAGATGTCTCTCCCTTCCTGATTTCAAAATTTAATACAAAGTCATGGTGATCCAAATAGTACTGGCTTTAAGCCAAACATATACACCAGTAGAACAGAATAAAGAGATCAGAAATAAACTTGTGCAAATTTCAGGGGATTTTTGACAAGGATGTGAAGACCATTCAGTGGCGAAAGGATTCTCTTTTCAACAAATGGTGTTGGGAAAACTGGGTAACCACCTGCAAGAAAATGAAATTATACCCTATTGTACAACATATACAAAAATTAACTCAAAATAACTTAAATATAAGAGCTAAAACTATAAAACACTTAAAAACTGAGGAAACAACCTGATTAAAAAATGAGCAAAACTCTTGACATTTCTTTAAAGAAGATATACAGGGGCTCCTGGGTGGCTCTTATCAGACTCTTGGTTTCTGCTCAGGTCATGATCTCATGGGTTGTGGGATCAAGCCCCACGTTGAGCTCCACACTCATTGGGGCAGTCTGCTTGAATATTCTCTCCCTCTTCCCCTCCCGCAACTCATGGGCGTGCCCGCACACATGCGCTTTCTCTCTCAAATAAATAAATCTTTGAAAACAAAAAGATAAACAAATGGCCAATAAGCACATGGAGAAATGCTTAACATCACCAATCACTAGGGAAATACAAGACTAAACCACAATGTGCTACTGCTTCATGCTCATTAGAATGGTTATTAGAAGAAAAGAAAATAACAAGTATTGACAAGGATGTGGAAAAATTGAAACCCTTGCACACTGCTGGTAAGAATGTAAAATGTTGCAGTCACTGTGGAAAACTATATGGCAATTCCACAAAAAGTGTAAACATAGAATTATGGTATGATCCAGCAATTCCACTTCCAGGTATACACCCAAAATAATTGAAAACAGAACACAAGTATTTGTGCAACCTGTTCATGGTAAGATTATTCAAAATAGCCAAAAGAGAAGCAACCCAAGTGTCCATTGATGGGTGAAAGGGTAAACAAAATATGGCAGACATACAATGCAATATTATTCAGCCTTAAAAAGGAAGAAAATTCTGATATATGCTACAACATGGGTGAATCTTGAAGACATATGTTATCACAAAAAGACACAAAAAGATAGATATTATGTGATTCTATTTAGATGAGGTAACTAGAATAAATACAGTCATAAAGACAAAATGTAGAATGGTGGTTGCTGGGGGCTTTGGAGGGGAGAAAGAGGAACTTGAATTAATGAATAGAGAGTTTCAGCTGGGAAAGAAGAAAAAGTTCTGGATGAATGGTGGTGATGGTTGTGCAACAATGTGAATGTAATTCATACCACTGAACTACACATTTAAAATTGGTTAAAATGATAAATTTTATGTTATATATATGTATCCCTAATTATTCAAAATGGAAGCAGCATATTTTACCTTCCTACTTCTAAGTAATTATTAAAAACAAATTTTTCAGAAAGACTTCTCTGAAAATCATATTTCATTTCTTTTCTTTTTTTAAATTTTATTTTATTATGTTATGTTAATCACCATACATTACATCATTAGTTTTTGATGTAGTGTTCCATGATTCATTGTAATCATATTTCTTTTTTTAAAAGAATTTATTTATTTGAGAGAGAGTGAGAAAGAGAGTGCACAAGCAGGGGGAGGGGCAGAAGGAAAGAGAGAAGCAGACTCCATGCTGAGCAGGGAGCCCTGATGCAGGGCTTAATCCCCGGGACTCCAGGATCATAGCCTGAGCGAAAGGCAGATGCTTAACTGACTGAGTCACCCAAGTGCCCCATGAAAATTATATTTCTTTTTTAAAAATTACTTTATTGAGGTATGATTGACACAGAAAAAGCTATACATATTTAAAATATACAACTTGATGAGTTTGGGTATAAGTATACATCATTGAAACTATCACCACACCTTATGCCATATGCATATCCATCACCTCCAAAAGTTTTCACTTGCCCCTTTTATTTGTTGTTATTATTATCTGAATGTGTATGTGAGAAAGAGACAGAGACAGACAGAGGAGGAAACTTAAGATCTAGATCTACTCTCAGCAAATTTTTATATAAAATATAGCATTATTAACTATAGACACTATGTTGTACAGTAGACCTCTAGAGCCAATTCATCTTGCATAACTGAAACTTTGTACCCTTTGACTGCTATCTTCTTGTTTCTCCTTCCCCCGGCCCCTGGCAACCACCATTTTATGCACTGTTTCTATGAATTTGACTATTTCAATTTCTCTGCACTCAAAATTTATGTACCAAAATATATGTACAATTTAGTTATTATGTATAATTATATATATAAAATATATAAATATATATATAATAAATAATTGTTTCCCCTTCTATCTTCTAATTCAGTGACTCTTAAGCAAGCAATAGCATGTGAAGAGTATATACTTGCACACATATTTCTATGCTTAAACATACATATGAAAGGAGTATAAAACCACCCTAGTGAAAAAAATTCCATGGTACATCTGTATCAGTGGTTGATATTCTATTTTTAACATGAAAATTTCAGTCTTGGGATGCCTGGGTGGCTCAAGCAGTTAAATGTTTGCCTTTGGCTCAGGTCATGATCCCAGGGTCCTGGGACTGAATCCTGCATCAGGCTCCTTGCTCAGCGGGGAGCCTGCTTCTCCCTCTGCCTGCTGCTCCCTCTGCTTGTGCTCTCTCTCTCTGACAAATAAATAAATAAAATCTTTAAAAAAAATTTCAGCCTTCTTTATACTACTTTACACATCACTCTGCATTCTGTGGTACATTTTCCCCTCAATTTGTCTATATATAAAATGAAATAATCACCAGGACATTACATATAGTTACAAATCAATCTATGGCATGAACACCTTTGTAAGTGGAAATTAACTTATACAGAATATTAAAAGATGATGAGTACTTATGGAAAGGAAAGAGCATGACAAGGACAAAAGAAATCAGAGGTCATTGGCCAGGAAAAGGAAGTAAATTTTCAATAGGGTGGTCATGGTAAGATGTATTAAAATGTAAATGATTAAGCAGAGTCTTAAAGGTAATGGAATTAACCATAAAGATATAAAGAGGAGGGAAATATTAAGCTGAAGGTATAGCCATCTTAGGGTAAGACAGATTCCATGAAGAACAAATGGTATAGAGATGGAAAGACAGGTGATGAAGATGAGACAATACTGGTAAAAGATAGGGTGCAGTCATGTAGGCCCAGAGGCTGGAGAATGGACTTTGCTGTTATATTTTGATAAAATATGGGACAACTGAGATTTGGGGTGGAGACCTATGATGTAACACATTTCAAGGGGATCATTTTGGTTAGTATATTGAAAATAGACGGTAGGATGATGAATTTTGTGAGCAGAGTGCTTGCCTTTTCAGTAAAACCAATTGGTTGGAACATCTAGGTATCATTGAGCATTAACAATGTTATTTAATTCAGAACTGTTTAGAGCATAAATTTTAGAAGCTCCCTATGTAAACTGTTTCTAACAAATCAGGGAAGATGGATTAAGCTTTCTTTAAAAAGAGAGTGGTAGGTTGAGGCATCTGGGTGTTTCAGTTGGTTAAGTGTCAAACTCTTGACTTGGACTCAGGTCATGAACTCAAGGTCCTGGGATGGAGCCCTGGGTCAGGCTCTGTGCTCAGTGTGGAGTCCGCTTAAGATTCTCTCTCTTCCCCTCCCTCTGCTCCTCTTGCTCCTGCTCTTACGCTCTCTCAAATAAATTAAATTTAAATAAATAAATAGATACATACATACATACATACATACATACATGCATACATACATACATACAGAAGTAGTAGGGGCATCTGGCTGGCTCAGTCAGTAGAGAATCTTGGGATTATAAGTTTGATCCCCACATTGGGTGTAGAGTTTAAAAAAAAAGGTAGTGGATCTTTTAAAATAAATATATAAAGGGCGCCTGGGTGGCTCAGTTGTTTAAGCGACTGCCTTCGGCTCAGGTCATGATCCTGGAGTCCCAGGATCGAGTCCCACATCCGGCTCCCTGCTCAGCAGGGAGTCTGCTTCTCCCTCTGACCCTCTTCCCTCTCGTGCTCTCTATCTCTCATTCTCTCTCTCTCAAATAAATAAATAAATAAAATCTTAAAAAAAATAAATAAAATAGATATATAAATTGGTGATTCAGTTAGTCTCTAATAAATATTGCCCTTTTTCTTTTCTGTTTCTGAATGTTGGATTTTTAGGATCTTTCACATCTAGTATTTAGGCAAATTTTATAACTTTGCATTTTATATTCTTCAGACAGCTGCTCAGACTCTACTCAAGATATACCCTGTACACCTAAGAGAAGTCATTAATACCTCGTGGTCAATGAACAATAATTCCTCACTTTTTAAAATGGAATTCCCCCAATTTGAGTATAATGCTTTCTTACCAGAGGAGAGGAAAATAAGACAATTTCCTTTTGTTGATAGAAATGAATATAAATCCAATATATGTTTATTGAATATCTACTATATTCAATATGAATATTGAATATCTACTATGTATAAAGTATCAATCCAGTACATAATAATGTGAACAAAAAGCACTCCATCAAACATATACTGTTTTTACAGGACATATTTTATAAAGATATTATGTTGATAGGTCTCACTTACATTTCCTGTGCCTGAAATGCTTTTTCAAGCATTTCAAGCAAGAACAATAAAGGTTGTTCAAATATATTTGTGATACACTTCAGTGATTATAATGACATTAAGCAATTTTACTGTTTTCTCACCACCCCCACCTTAGGGAAGTTGTGGCAGGTTGAAGTCTAATGATATATAAAGACAAATCTAGAATCAATTGTCTCTTGAGACCCCTTTCCAATCAAGTACAGTAATAATAATTTTGATCTTAATTACAATGTTCTTTCCAGCCTACGTAATTCATAGACAAATGAAGTGTTAAAATTTCTAAAACACTTATATACAAAGATCTTTTCTTCGTCCCCATAAATTACAAAAGCTGTATCATTAGATGTTATTGACAAAGTCACCTCCTCATGCAAAATATGAATGAAAATAAAAGGCAAATTTGTTTTCATGGCATGAATGTATCTTTGACATTTCTCTAAGGTTTACAGATGTCATTACTAATAAAGAGATGTTAAAGAATAATGAGATCAAGGCCCTCATATTTTAAATGATGAATAAAATTTATGTCTCCGAGATCACAGAGGGCCACAATTGTGTAAATACACACAAATCACTGCATAAACCATGTTTGTGATCCCTATTCTCATGCATGACCTGTGCACATAAATTTCCAATCTCTTACTGGTATGCAGAAATCAATATTTGACGAGTAAGATTCTTCCATGACAAGTGAATCTTCTTATTTATTTTTCCCTGAATTGGAATGTATTATTGAAGTTTTAAGTGTTAAGTCCTTGAAAGGTTTCTTTTATTTCTACATATTTCTGAAAGAATGTTGGCAAGCACCCTAGTTTTAGTTGATTTCTAAACATAGCATTAATGCTCTTGCTGATTTAGAAAATATTTCCTTAGATACACTTTAGAAAATTATTTTACTGTTAATCTAATTAGCAAAAGAATATGGAGATATTTTACATTTATGATGAGATGGGGTAACTGTAAATAATTTTTAGGATAAATACTCTCAAGTTTAAAGGAAAAATACTATAGCAGTGGTCCAATCTTTGAAGTACCCACTGAAGTGTCTTGCATAGTGTGTCTAATTAACAGATTTATCTAGATCCTCTCTGTGCATGTGTCTATTACAGAACTCACACACATTTGTGAGGGCAAATTATTGTGTTTTTACAATCTCAGCTGAACCAAGGAAATAAAAGTAAGCAACTCACTTTTTCCTATTATGTATATATCTGAGTATGAATCAAAGATGAACATTTACTTTCTTCTATGTTTATTTATTTTTTTAAAAGATTTTATTTATTTATTTGAGAGAGAGAGAATGAGAGATAGAATGCACGAGAAGGAAGAGGGTCAGAGGGAGAAGCAGACTCCCTGCTGAGCAGGGAGCCCGATGCGGGACTCGATCTTCTATGTTTATTTAGAAGCAGTAATATAAAAACAAATTTCAGTACCTATGCATTCCTTGCCTGTGTTTTGTGAATGTTACTGTTTTTCCTTGAGCAAAAATCACATACATGAAAGTCTTGTCATTGATTAAATAGAGTTGAATAGATAGATTAGGCAAACCAGGAAATCCCAGTGCTGACACTGTGATGACAGTAGAGATCCTTCTCTTGGTAATAGAATGTCAGTGATATATGACATTTATGCCACAATTTAACTGATTTAAGTTTAATATCATTTAAACATTTTAAAAAATTAGTGATAGCTTCCTGGTCATTCCCCTTGGTACTAATGCAGCAGATCTACAGATAATTGGAAAAATAATTTTAGTAGAATTATTCATATCATATACTGCTACATTCAAAAAGAAATGTAAAGAAATACATTTAAGTAAATAATAAATAGCATGAATTGCATCAAGTTATATTTGAACATGTTTAAAAGAACATAAGAGAAAAGGCAAACAGCACTGACTAACATTTTAAAGTTTGAATTACATACACAGATTCTTATATCAATATATTTTTAAAGAATGTTTCTTGCCTCCCGGTCTAAAACACTCTTCCTTATTTCACAGAATTCATGGGATTTTCTCTTTCTTTAGGCTATTTTGATTTAGGGAAGTTGAGAAGGGTGTTGAATACAGAAGGCGTAAGTGCAGATGATTTAATTTGAATTGTTTCAACTTTAATGATTATATTATCATCTATATATGCCAACAACATATTTGGCATAAACACAAATACTGATGAAAGCAGAGATCTTTTTTTTTAAAACAGAAGAAGATTCCTTATTAAAATTTGAGTTTAAATCTCAGCAAAATATTTTCATCGTTTCATTTCATTTCTTATTACCCTAAACATATTTTTAAGTAACCAAATAGTTTTATCTATTCATCTTAAAATTTTATATTTTGTCTTCCATCATCCCTTGATTTTTTTGGACTATTATTTGTTAAATCTATTGCTATGCTATTCTTATTATTAAAATTGATAAAATAATGTAAATATATATGTATTTATATATATATATGCATATACTCGTATATAATGTTATGTATATCATATACACCCTCACCCACACACACAGTTAGTAACTAGGTCAGTATTCTTAGGTAATTCATGATGTGAGTTTCTTTCATCCAAGCTTTTTTTTATTATAACTGAGAAAAGAATTGGTATAACACATGGTGAACATAGCTAATATTTTTACATAAGATATATTAGTAGAGAATGTGTATTTTTTAAAAAAATTAAACACTTTGTATGACATCTCTTATATTATTAGGCAGTTTGAAGATATGGCCTATGGATTCTCATGGAATTTTAAAATTTAGTCACCCTACAGGTTGATAAACTCTACCTTATTTTTTAATTTAAATAATTCTCTGACTGACTTTTCTTTTTCTTTAAATAAGTAATGCATAATCACTGAAGTTAAAATAACAAAAATCCATATAAGCATTCAGAAGAAAATTAACATCATTCATAATAATACCAATTGCTAATCAATCTAGCAATGCTATTTAAGAAAAATATGCTGAATCCACAGTATTAAATACATATAATCATTAAAATGTTATAAATTCTTCTTCTTTAAATACTTCTCAGTTCTTGTAACTATTGATAGATACACAGCTGACAAAAGGCTAAAGAAAGAATCCTTATTTGTAAAACTGGAAAAATGTAAAACCTGTATAAATGTAATTGATGACATCTTAATTTTTATATAACATATGAAAAAGATAAATGTTCATTATTAATGGATTTTGCATATTTATGTTCATGTATTGTATATTCAATTTCTTAAATGTTAAATGGGAATATTATCAAGCATTAATTATGTAGATTATATTAAAAGCCAACTGGTGGAAACCTGAAGTTAGTACCATGAGGTCTTCTTCATCCTTTATCTTTCTTAAGAGATAAAAGGTATAATATTTTGCTACAAATTTTATTTTATTGAGTTCTTAAACTTTCTTCTTGTGCTGTACTATATACTCCATTTGAAAAACATAAGTGGAATAAACAACAAAAATTGTGTAACAGTAGTACTTTAAGCCACATATATTGAATAAGCTTTGTTTGTTGTTGGGTTGGTGGGTTGTTGTTGCTTTTTTTCCTCTTAAAATGAAATAGTAACCTTAATTAGTTATGACCAATTTTATTGAGTATTTTATAATATTCTTATAGGCTCATTAGATGCATCATCCTTAAACTATTTTGATTATATCCTTCATTTATTCATTCATACAGTATTTATTGAATGTTTATCATAAGCAAAGTAAGGTTTTAAGTACTTTTAACTTTTAAAGAAGGATAACATCATAATATGTAAATTTTTATTTTAATTATGTTTAACATACGTGTTATCTGCATTATGTTTATAAATACTTGAGACAGCTGGTTAAGACATTCAACTAAGTCCTTCAATATCTGTCTGCTATTAGAAGTTGCTAAATTTATTCAGATTTGACTTTGAGAAATAGTATATATTAGGACAATATATGAAGGAAAAGAATTAAGTCTTGGTGCTTCATGATCATTATGACACCTGAATGATTGTTGCAGTCTTGCCCATTCTTTTAAGTCAGGCTGGGGTTCACTATCTTATGGACCAATGCATAAAAGTAGCTGCTGGGCGCCTGGGTGGCTCAGTCGTTAAGCGTCTGCCTTCAGCTCAGGTCATGATCCCAGGGTCCTGGGATCGAGTCCCACATCGGGCTCCCTGCTCCGTGGGAAGCCTGCTTCTCCCTCTTCCACTCCCCCTGCTTCTGTTCCTGCTCTCGCTGTGTCTCTCTCTGTCAAATAAATAAATAAAATCTTAAAAAAAAAAAAAAGCTGCTAATTATTTATATACAGAAATATCCTACTACGTAAATAGAAGACAAATTTATTAAAGGTTTGCTCTGCTGCAAGAGCTTTATAGACTTTATTTTTTCTCTTACTCCTCATATTTGCAGTGAGACATTATTATTAGAAATCTGTACAAATGATGGTGTGCTTAGGGGGCTCAGTTGGTTAGGCAGCTGACTCTTAGTTTCAACTCATGTCATGATCTCTGGGTTGTGAGATCTAGCCCCGCATCAGGCTGTATGCTGGGCATGGAGCCTGCTTAAGATTTTCTCTTTCCCTCTTCTTCGGCCCCTACCTTAGAAAAAAGAAGTATGTACAGAAAGAAGGAAAGAAAGAAAAAAAAGGAGAAAGAAAGAAAAGAAAGAGGAAAGAAAGAAAAGAAAGAAAGAAAGAAAGAAAGAAAGAAAGAAAGAAAGAAAGAAAGAAAGAAAGAAAGAAAGAAAGGAAGGAAGGAAGGAAGGAAGGAAGGAAGGAAGGAAGGAAGGAAGGAAGGAAGGAAGGAAGGAAGGAAGGAAGAGAAAAAGAAATCTGTGCAAATGAGAAATGTGAGATTTCATAAAGATCTGTAACTTGTTCAGGATCTCATAGGAAAGAATTGGAATTCAAGCCAAAAATTGACTCCTTGCTTTTTGACTCCTCACTCTACTCAGCTACTTTTGAGTAGCTGTTTTGTTCTACAACTCTATACATATTAAAATCAAATATTCTGGAGTCTATTTATAAAATCTTTGTCTGTAGATATGTCAGTGCCCCTGCTAGTATCTTGTCCATTACCCTCTTCTATTTTATTTGTGACATTCATAAGAGTACATGTACACATACACATGTGCACATATATCACAAATGCTCAACAGAGATCAAATTAATCTACTGCTCATTTTTTTCTAATCTAAAATGTTAATACCTTTGTTTCAGTATAAAATATATTTCAGTTTATTCACAGACTTTGATTTTTATTATTTAGGTGGGTGTTATAGTTTGAAAGCATGCTTGGTTTATATAAACACTGGTAAAATTAGTGTTTCCAGTGAAATGTCTAACAGATAATAGAGTAGAGTAGAAACATTGCTTATAAAATTTAAGCCTATAAATGGAGGCCAAATCAACCCCTACATCCATTTTGTCTGATTTGCTTTTGCCTGTATAATTAGGCATCATATCTGCTGTATGTTCACTCACACAGAAAATAAGTATAGTTTCAATGAAGAGGAACTTCTTTTTCAGATATGGTTTCACTAGGCTATTTTCTTGCTCCAATTCAATAAATAGATATTTTTGTTCATATCATTAACAGCATGGCTAGCACATCAAGGGAGGAGGAAGGTTACCAGAATTTAATTTTGGAAATTTAACTATCAGTAGTTCTTCAGTAAAAGCTTGCTATTTCTTGTACTCTTCTTTTTTTACATGTAAGTGTAATTGCTTGTGGGCTGGAAATTCTGGTGTGTTGTGTGTGGGACACAAGTGCAAATCTAATTAACATACAAGAAGTTTAATGAAGATCAAAATATCTAAATGTAAAAATTATTGATTTAACCTAAATCAAGATCTAAAACTTCCACAAAGGTTAGTCTCAAAAACAAAACTAAAAAAAAAAAAATTATGCTTGATTAAATTGTTCTATCCATAACCAGGTTTACATGTTTGTTAACTGCATGTCTGGTTTATATTTCAACATGATGTCTGTCTGATTGACAGATACCTAATTTAACTAAATTGTCTAAATTGGCCTTCAAGTAGATTGAGAACACACAGTTGTCTAAATTGGCCTTCAAGTAGATTGAGAACGCCTGAGGAATCAGTGAGCTTTGATCAACTAAATCTATAGAAGATTGGAGTTATAATTTACCCTATACTCTTAAATTTATAATTCAGATTAATATTTAAGCAATACAGGGATGTAATATAATCCTGAGTAGTTGTTAGTGGATTTTTAACATTTTGTTATCAATGAATTAAAATCCATTGTGAATTTTTGTTTTTTAAGTATAATTAAAAGAATTTATATTTAATTTAAAATCTTAAAATTAGATCTGGATAGAGCCTTGTCATCTACAGAGTTCCATTTGTTTCTTCTGCAGAAGCCTGTAAATGAATTCACCTGTTGAATTCATTTTAATTAAACATTATACAAATGACACTAGCAATGTGACTTTTTCTGTATGAAGGACAATATAATTATGCACTAAGTTTCTCTTTCTAGGGGTTGCTAAATATTTTTAAATTCTTTTTTTCTGTATTAACTTTGAAAGATTGTTTTTTAAAAAAGCTGAACTAGTATGTTTTATCAGAAAACAACAACAAAAAGTACTTTTTGAATATTGCTAGTTAAAATATTGCCAGAATTATTCGTGTTTGAATGTATGTTTATTCCTTCTTGTCTTCACATCAGAAGAACTGGGTAGGAGCTTTTCTCATTCTCAGTTTTAAATCATTTAATTTCTCTAAAATAATAAAATGCAAGATTTTTTAAAATATAATTTTACTTTCTTAATTTCTTTTTCACTGCTCTGTTTGCCAAAGTCAGATGATTTACAGTATGGAAACGTTCTAGTTTCAAAATAGGAGGTTAAATATTACATAACAGATCAAGAAACCAACATAGAGAAAAATGATGCTGTTTGGGAATCTTAAATTATTATTTGTATGCTATGCTGTGAATAATTCTGATAAATCAAAATAATCATAGCATTATAAAATAAGTAATTATAATTGATTCATTAATAAATATTATCAATAATAATATTTATATTCATATCATCTTAGGCACTGTGATGAGTTCTTCGCATGAATTACTCCATTTGCTTCTTTACCAGAGATTTATGAAGAATGTAAAAATATCCAACATTATATATAAAATAAACTAACACAGCAGTGACTAATAGGCCAAAAATAAACCTAGTAAGTGGCTGAGTCAGTATTTTAACATAGCTCCTTGGACTCCAAAGTCAAATCTTAACCTTAATCTCAAATGTATATTGAGGTGCAATTCCTGCATCTATTAAATGAGAATCTTGAAATAGCTAATCTTTTAGGTTTCATTCCTATCTCAAAATTTATGGGCCAGTATCAAGAAAATTTAAAAGTATTTATATTTTATTTATTTCATTAGTTACTAGGAACTTTGCTATATACATAAAATATAAGAAAATGATCAAAGCAGAGTGATTGCTTTGGGTGGTCTCATAATTTCTACATGCTCTCAACAATAGAACAAGCATAGGATGACTTTTGAAGAAAGTTATGCATTAGAGCAGATTCTGCCAACTCTGTAGTAGAAATTACAGCCAGTAGAAAAAATTTAATTTAGGACTATGTGCATTACTTCATTTACTCCTTTCTCATATCCTTAGTAAGAGTATTTTCATATCCCAACTTTACAAATAAAGAAGTTAATACACACAAAGAGTTAGACCCCAAGAACACATCAGGATAAAATCATTTGGAAAGACAATGAAATGATTATTACAACATTTGGATTTGTGGTTAATTCTGAGAAAGAGGGGGAAAGATGAGATTGAAAAGGAACACACAGAAAAGTGCAATGGAATTGCAGAGGATTCTAATTTTAAAGTGGGGGCAATGCATGCACATTTGTTTATTATAATGCATCATAACTAACATAAATTACATTTATTCATTTATACATATTAACACATAATAAAAAGCATTAAAATGTCTTACCTTAACGTTCCCTTCTCTCATCATATCCTCATGCAGTCAGTCTTTACTTTATAATTGAACCGCCCAGCAAGATAGAATTTATTATTTTAAGTTCAATAAAGTGAAAGTCTTTGCTAATGCAATAAGACAGAAAAAAGGAAATAAAGGGTATACAGATTAGTAAGAAAGATATAAAATTGTCCTTGTTCACAAATGATGTCAACATCTATGTAGAATATTTGAAAAAAAAACTGACAAAAAACTAGAGCTAGTAAGTAAATATAGCAAGGTTGCAGTATGTAAGGTTAATATATAAAATATATTTTTAATTTACTATATACTATATAATAATACTATATACTAACAATAAAGAAGTGGATTTGAAATTTAAAAACATGATACCATTTACATTAGCAGCCCCCAAAATGAAATACTTAGGTATAAATCTAACAAAACATGTACAAGAGCTACATGAGGGGGCGCCTGGGTGGCTCAGTTGGTTAAGCGATTGCCTTCGGCTCAGGTCATGATCCTGGAGTCCCGGGATCGAGTCCCACATCGGGCTCCTTGCTCGGCAGGGAGTCTGCTTCTCCCCCTGACCCTCTTCCCTCTCACGCTCTCATTTTCTCTCTCTCTCAAATAAATAAATAAAATCTTTAAAAAAAAACTACATGAGGAAAACTAAAAAAACTCTGTTGGACAAAATCAAAGACTAAGTAAATGGAGAGATATTGTATGTTCATGGATTGGAAGATTCAATAATGTCCAGATGTCAGTTATTTTCAATGTAATCTATAAATTCCATGCTATACCAATCAAAATTCCAGCAAATTATTTTATGGACATCAACAAACTGATTCTAAAGTTTGATACAGCGGCAAAAGAACCAGAATAGACAATATAATATTGAAGCACAAGAATAAAGTTGGAGGATTGATGCTACCCTGCTTTAAGATTTATATAAAGCTACAATAACCAAGCTAGTGTGGTACTGACAAAAGAATAGACAAATAGATCCATGTAACAGAACACAGAGCCAAGAAATAGACCCCCATAAAGATAGTCAACTGATCTTTGGCAAAGAAGCAAAGGCAACACAATGGAGCAAATATAGTCTCTTCAACAAATTGTGCTGAGAAAACTGGACATCCATATGCAAAAACACAAATCTAGACACACCTTACACTCTTGACAAAAAATTAACACAAAATTGATTAACACAAAATTGATCTAAATGTAAAATTCAAAACTCTAAAACTCTTAGATGATAGCATAGGAAAAAAACATCAATGATCTTGGACGTGGTAATTACCATGCCTAACATGCAATACCAAAGATGTGACCCATCAAAGAAATAATAGATAAGCTGACTTCATTAAAATTAAAAAATTCTTCCTGCAAAAGACAATATCAAGAGAATTAGAATGCAAGCGACAGACTGGGCAAAAATATTTGCAAAAAACACATCCAATAAAGGGCTATTATCTAAAATACACAAAGAATTCTTTTTTCAACTTTAAGAATTTTAATTCCAGTACAGTTAACATACAGTGTTATATTACTTTCAGATGTACAATATAGTGATTCAATAATTCTATGCATTACTTGGTGCTCACCATGATAAAGGTACTCTTAATTCTCTTCACCTATTTCACCCATTCCCCAACCCACCTTCCCTCTGGTAACCATCAGTTTGTTCTCTATAGTTAAGAGACTGTGTTTTTTTTTTTTTTAAGATTTTATTTATTTATTTGAGAGAGAGAATGAGATAGAGAGAGAGCATGAGAGGGGAGAGGGTCAGAGGGAGAAGCAGACTCCCTACTGAGCAAGGAGCCTGATGTGGGACTCAATCCCGGAACTCCAGGATCATGACCTGAGCCAAAGGCAGTCGCTTAACCAACTGAGCCACCCAGGCGCCCAAGAGACTGTTTTGTTTTTTTTTTTTTTTGGTTTCTCTCTTTTCTCTTCCTTTGTTTCTTTGTTTTGTTTCTTAAATTCCACATATGACTGAGATCATATGGTGTTCTCTGACTGACTGATTTCACTTAGCATTATACCCTCTAGATCCACCCATGTTTTGAAAATGGCAAGCTTTCATCATTCTTTTCTATGGCCAAATGTATATATATATTCCATTATACCACATTTTCCTTATCCTTTCATCTATGGATGGGTACTTGGTGGACACCTTGGTTGCTTCCATAATCTGGCTATTGTAAATAATACTGTAATAAACATAGGGGTGCATATACTTTTTCAAATTAATATTTTCCTGTTCTTTGGGTAAATACACAGTAGTGGAATTATAGGATCATATGACAGTTCTATTTTTGATTTTTTGAACAACGCCCATACCATACAAAGAACTCTTAAAACTCAACAATAAGAAAACTTGATGAAAACTTTGGCAAAAATTTAAAAAAATTGGTCACAGACCTTTATAGAGACCTCAACAAAGAAGATATGCCAATGACAAATAAGTATACTTCATACACCATTAAGAAAATGCTAATTAAAACAACAATGAGACACTACTACATACTTACTAGAATGGCCAAAATCCAGAACAATGACAACACCAAATTCTGGTGAGGATGTGGAATAATGAAAACTCTCTTACATTGCTGGTGGGCTTACAAAATGGTACAAACACTTTGGTAGGTAGTATGGTAGTTTCTTACAGAATTAAACTTACTCTTACCATATCATCTAGCAACCATATTCCTTAGTATTTACCCAAAGAATTTGAGAGCTTATTTCTACACAAAACTTGTACATGAATGTTTATAGCAGCTTTATTCATAATTGTCAAATTTGGAAGCAACCAAAATGTTTCTCAGTAGGTAAATGGGTGAAGAAACTGTGGTATATCCAAACAATGAAATATTATTTGCCACTGAAAAGAGATGAAATATTAAGACATGGAAGAATTTTAAGTACAGATTACTAAGTGAAAAGCACTCTGAGAATGCTACCTGGTATATGATTCCAAATATATGACATTTGGAAAGGATAAAACTATGGTGATAGATCAGTGGTTGTCAGCAGTGGGAGGATGAGTGAGGGAAAGATGAACAGACACAACACAGAGGATTATTTAGGCAGGTGGAAATATCACGTATGATAACTATGGATATATGTTATTATACATTTGTCCAAACCCATAGAATGCACAATACCAGGAGTGAACCTTAAGATAACCTATGGACTGTGGGTGATTATGATGTGTCAATGTAGGTTCACTCTTAGTATTAAAAAAAAAAAAGCTCCATTTTGGTGAATGATGTTGATAATGGGAGAAGCTACACATGTGTGAGAACAAGGAGTATATGCAAAAATCTCTGTGTCTCCTTCTCAGTTTTGTTGTAAATCTAAAACGACTTTAAAAAACAAAGTTTAAAAAATTCAATAAAATCAGAGTGCATGGGTGGTGCAGTTGGTTAAGCAACTGACTCTTTGGTTTAGGCTCGGGTAGTGATCTCAAGGTCATAAGACCAAGCCCAGCTTTGGACTCCATGCGCAGCGCAGGGTCTGCTTAAGACTCTCCCTCTCCTTCTGTCACCCCCACCTCCATGCTGTCTCCCTCCCCCTCTAAAATAAATAAATAAAATCTTTTAAAGAATCCAATAAAATTGCATTGCATTATAAACTAGTTTTTGAAATATACTAATTTCTAACAATCTTTACATTCTAGCTTCACAGTTCTAAGTCCTACTAGAACCCTTGCCCCAACTAACAGTACATTTTGGGGGGCTCTTCACAAAATTGTAATGCAATGTATAGATAATTTCATTTATCTGTAAACACAATTTCAAACATAATCAATTGATATATATAAAAATGATAAAACCAAACAAATTTATAATAAAGTATTCATATTAATTATTGTACGTGACTAAAATAAAAAATATAATGATAATGAAGTAGTCATGTGCTTTCATCTATTTATGATGAGAAGGCACTCATTAAAAAGATATTTTTAAAAAGGGAGGATATAGTGGTAGAAACTAGAATAAAATGTAAGTTTAGAATAAATAATTTCAATGAGACATTTTTGTATATAGTAAGAAGGAAGGAGTAATGAGGAAAAAGAGAAATAGGGAAATCTTGTCAAGACAAATTACATACAAAGGAAATATAAAAAGTGAGAAAATATGCTATTCTTGGAAATAGGCCTTATTATAAATGTAATGATTATGATAAAGAACAGAGCAGTGACAAATTATCACAGAGAACATATCACCTATCTTGAAATCTCGCCATATCTGAGAAAGAGATTTAGCCTTAGATCCTTAAAAAGAATTTCAATGGCAGATCTCCCAACAGGCAAAGTGGGCAGAAAATGTTTACAAAAATCAACCAGGAATCATGAGGATGTAAAAGGTGGTAAATATCTGAACAGCATCAGGTGGAATAAATAAAAGACAATCCCCCAAAATATATATAAATGTAACTTGCAATTTTAATGACATACATTCCTATCTTGGCACTATAGGTATATATATATATATATATATATATATATATATATATATATATATATATATATACATATACACATATATGTTCAACTCTATTAAATAAAAGTAATAAATATATATTTTTTAAAACCTTAAAAATAGGGATGCCTGCTTGGCTCAGTCAGTTAAGCATCTGCCTTCAGCTGAGGTCAAGATCCCAGGGTCCTGAGAATGAGTCCTGCACTGGGCTGCTTGCTCAACAGGGATCCTGCTTCTCCCTCTGCCTCCCGCTCCCCCTGATTGTGCTTTCTCTCTCTCTCTCTCTCTGACAAATAAATAAATAAAATCTAAAAAAAATAATTAAAAATAAAAATAGAATGAAACCTTAAAAATAAGATTTAGGGTAATCCCTGAACTTTATAAGGCTCCACACATTTAGTAATATGTGTTAAATGCCATTGCTTTCATCTTTTTCATACAATTATTTTCACATTTTTCTGTAATTATGCTAGTGCAATATATGTATTCCAAACAAATAGATACTTTGAATGTTTATAATACATTAAGTATACAAAGTGTGGGCAGTCTATTCAATAAATTCAAGATAATTACTTATTTAATGTATTTAAATTCCCCTTTAGTAACATTCTCCTAAATTATTAAGCTTTGTTATGCAGGTTTATGTTAAACTCCTTTTGACCTATATTTTGAGTAGGTTGTTTGAACCCCCATGCATTCTGGAAAATTCTTCACTGTGAAAAGACCTTTCTGAGGATTATATGTCACCCAGCCCCTTCTTACCAACTTTCCAATAGTGCTCTACAATGATTATGACAACTGAAATTCCATCCACACATATCTACATTTCCTGCTAGTGTGCACTAGTGTTCTGATAAAAAAACAACACTGTTTCAATAATGAATACATGTAGACCCAACCTTGTTAATAATTTTTGTCCAGAGAAGGTTGCACAAGTCATTATTTAAACAAGTTCTCTCTATTCAGACAGGGCCTTATCTGTAAATTTTTTAATCCTTTATTCCAGGCCAATGATAATAATAATTTTGCTCAAGACTTGACATGTTGATATTACTTGATTCATTATTTAATTATATCTTTTTAATTTGGGGAAAATTCTATCTGAAAGATAATAAATCAGAGAGTAGAATTTAAAAATATTTTTAAAAAATCAATAGATGTCTTTTTTAGTGGTGTCTTTCTCTGGTTTTGGTATCAGGGTTATGCTGACCTCATAGAATGAAGTTTTTCTTCCTTTTCTATTTTTTGGGATAGTTTGAGAAGAATAGGTATTAACTCCTATTTAAATATTTGGTAGAATTCACCTATGAAGCCATCTGGTCATGGACTTTTGTTCAGTGGCAGTTTTTGATTACCGATTCAGTTTCTGTGAAGGTTATTGGTCTGTTCAAGTATTCTATTCCTGTTTCAGGTTTGGTAGTTTATATGTTCTAGGAGTTTATCCATTTCTTCCAGGTTGTCCAATTTGTTGACCTGTAGTTTTTTATAATATTCTCTTATAATTGTTTGTATTTCTGTGGTGTTAGTTGTGATTTCTCCTCTCTCATTTGTGATTTTATTTATTTGGGTCCTTTGTCTTTTCTAATCAAAAGTCTGTCTAGAGGTTTATCAATTTTATTGATTTTTTCCAAAAATCTGCTTCTGGTTTCATTGATCTATTCTATTGTTTTTTTAGTCTCTTTGTCATATATTTTGCTCTAATCCTTATTATTTCCTTCCTTATGCTGGCTTTAGGCTTCATTTATTGTTCTTTTTCTAGCTCTTTTAGGTATAAAGTTAAGTTGTTATTTGAGAATTTTCTTGCTCTTGAGGTAGGCCTGTATTGCTATATACTTCCCTCCTAGATCACTTTTGTTACATCCCAAAAGTTTTGGACCACTGTGTTTTCATTTTCATTTGTTTCCCTGTATTTTTTAAATTCCTTCTTTGATTTCCTGGTTGACCCATTCATTGTTTAGTAGCATGTTGTTTAACCTCCATGTATTTGTGGTCTTTCCAGGTCTTTTGTTGTGGTTGATTTCTTGTTTCATAGTGTTGTGACCAGAAAAGGTGCATACCCTGACCTCAATCCTTTCCTACCTGTTGAGGCCTGTTTTGTGACCTAATATGTGATCTATTCTGGAGACTGTTCCATGTGCACTTGAAAAGAATGTGTATTCTGTTGTTTTTGGATGGAATGTTCTGAATATGTCTATAAAGTCCACCTGGTCCAGTGTGTTGTTCAAAGCCATTGTTTCCTTATTCATTTTCTGTTTAGATGATCTGTCCTTTGATGTAAATGGAATGTTAAAGTCCCCTACTATTATTGTATTACTATCAATTCGTTCCTTCAGTTTTATTATCAATTGTTTTGTATATTTAGGTGCTCCTATGTTGGGTACATAAGTATTTACATTTGTTATATCTTCTTGTTGGATTGTCTCCTTTATGATTACATAGTAACCTTCTTTGTCTCTTGTTACAGTCTTTGTTTTAAAGTCTAGTTTGTCCAATATAAAAATGCCACTCTAGCTTTTTTTTGACATCCATTTGCATGATAAATGATTCTCCATCCCCTCACTCTCAATCTGTATGTGTCTTTAGGTATAAAATGAGTCTCTTGTAGGCAGAATATAGATGGTCTTCCCTACCCTATGTTTTATGATTAGAGCATTTAGTCCATTTATACTCCAAGTAATTATTGACAGATATGTATTCATTGCCATTTTATCACTAGTTTGCTCACTTTTTCAGGAGATTTTTCTCTGATCCTTTCTTGTCTTTGTTACTTTTGGTCTCTGTTTTCCACCCAAAGAGTTCCCTTTAATATTTCTTGAGGGGCTGGTTTAGTGGTCACAAACTCTTTAGCTTTTATTTGACTAGGAAACTCTTGATCTCTCCTTCTATTCTGAATGATAGCCTTGCTTTATAGAATATTCATGGTTGCAGATTTTTCACCACTCAGCACTGTGAGTATATCATTTTACTCTGTTCTGTCTTGCCAACTTTCTGCAGAGAAATCTCCAGGTAGCCTTATGAGTTTTCTCTTGTAAGTTAAGGATTCCTTTTGTCTTGCTGCTTTTAAGATTTTTTCTTTATCAATATATTTTTCCAAACTGAATTATAATTCTTCACATATTTTAGTTGATTTTCACAGACATTTTAAACATAACATAATCAAAATTGATTCTTGACACTGACCCCACTCAAATACCTAATCTAGACCTTGTTATCTCAGTAAATGGAACTATATCTACTCAGTTATAGAAGCCAGAAACTTGGAAGTAAGCCTTAATTTCTTACCATGGGTGCTCACAGAAGAAAACCTTGTGGGTTTTAGTCTTTCTTTCATCACTATTATCTTATAACTAGTAAAAAAAAAAAAAAAAAAACTCATCATGTTAAATCTTCCTATAAAAAATAAATTGCAGGGCGCCTGGGTGGCACAGTCAGTTAAGCATCTGCCTTCAGCTTGGGTCATGATCCCAGGGTCCTGGAATTGAGTCTCACATCAGGCTCACTGCTCCGTGGGGGGCCTGCTTCTCCCTCTCCCTCTGCTGCTCCTCCTGCTTGTGCTTTCTCTCTTTCTGTCAAATAAATAAATAAAACCTTTTAAAAAAATTAAAAATAAATAAATTGCATTTTTCTCTTATAGGAGTTATTTTCCTTCATGTCTTTCTATAAGATATGGATAGCTGGTCAAATTTATAGAAGAAATAAAATCTAAAAAACAATTCTTGCTTTTAATGAAAATCTGTCAAGTATTAGTGTTTAACAACAGCAACATAAAAGATTGAGGTGTTGTAGTATTTTGAATGCAGTATACTTTAGCAATTACTAAGTGGAATATATGGCCATGATATATAGCTTCATGTCAATGTCTAGATCTATATTCCTACAGCTCAAACATTTACCATGGTTCATGTATTAGTACAAGTGAAGTATCTAAATAATAATAGTAATAATTTATAATAAATAATCCAATAGTAATTTCTAATGATAATAACTTAAAATAATTTCCCCATGGAAATGAGTTACATACATTTTTAGGAAAAGTAAGTTTTCAGCCATCCTTTGAATATATGTTTACATATCCCTTTTTCTTTTTTAAATATGGTCAAAATTGAAGATCAAATACAAACATTTTTTGCCAGTGAAACTTGTATGTTTCAATTCAATAGCACACAGAGTTGAAATCTTAAGTTTTTGTTTGTTTATTTGTTTATGTCAGACATTGGCAGAAATGAATAGTTACTTTACAGGAAGTTTGGTCCTTTCATATACATATGTATTTTAGTAATATTTAAAAATTTTTTACAACTTGCTGTTGAGAAAATCTTTAAATCAAATAGGTGAAAACTTCAGTTTGGGTGAAATAGTGGTTTTCAATTCTTATCTGACTATATATTAAAATTTAAAAAAACCCTTTCTGCAAGAGATTAACATTTAGCCCCTTCTATGTTTAACAAGAATTTTACAACTCCTTTTAAGGTTTCAGCTTACTAATATAATTTATTTTTTTAAAGATTTTATTTATTTATTCATGAGAGACAGAGAGAGAGAGAGCAGAGGGAGAAGCAGGCTCCCAAGGAGCAGGGAGCCCGATGCGGGACCCGATCCCAGGACTCTGGGATCATGACCTGAGCTGAAGGCAGACACTTAACCATCTGAGCCACCCAGGCGCCCAACTAATATAATTTAATCAACACATTTTGCTCACAAAATTTTTTTTCTTTTTCTTTTTTTTTGAGTAGACATATGTTAGATTAGTACAATTTTTGGTTTGACTTTATGTTGTGAATTACTTAAAGTTTTTGAATCATTTAGTGGCCGAATTACAGCTGAATTCAGGAGCCTGTCAAATTTAGAAAAGGAGCCTCAAATAACTGGTAATCATATGAATAATGATAATGATATATCCTGACTATATATACCACTTAGTAAACTCCACTTAAGGAACAGGCTTTCATAAAAATGAACTGAGAAGTATGAGCACAAATCAAATGAAATCTGATTGCATCAACTTTTTCTTCTGTTGCTTCATGGCATATTATTGCATATAAATGTCAAGATAAAGAAAAAAAGGACAACAGTAGTCATTTTTCTGAATAGTTTGTAAATCAGTGGGAAAAATAATTTGAAGTCTGTTAATTCTGCCATACTTTGGGGAAGTGAGCCAGATTCTGGTCCCAGTTGGATTCTTGGAAATTCAACCAAATTAGCAATAGGAAGACAGAAAAAAAGCCTTGATGGTTCCAAATTCAATCAGATTAAAAAGTGACAGAAATGCTACTCTTAGTGGCTTAGGCACAAGAACTAATGTTCTAGTCCTCACTCAGTGACTTATTAGCTGGGCAGATTTCTCAAATTCTGTCCCTTGGCTTCCTCACCTGTAAAATGGAAGTGGTAATAATAGAAAAATCATTGCTCTTGTTTGAGTCAACTGAGTTATTACATATAAAGAACTCTGTAGAATATCTGGCCCATGGTAAGCACCCCAAAAAGAAATATGGGAGAATTGATATGACTAATAGCTAAAAATTAAATTGAAATATATTTTAATAAATCAAGTTGAAATGTACATTTGTATAATTTACTGTAGACTCAACTGAAGTCAGAAAAGAAAATATTTTATAAAACTCAACATAGCTAAGAATGTATGAACGTATGTAGCATAGCTAAGAATAAAGGTTTTATTAGTAGAAGATTGTGTGACATATCAAAATTAAATTATCTTATTTTTGACAGTTATATTTATACAATTCAAGGAATACTAAGTTCTGTGCTATAGTTTAATGGACTATTAATTTTGGGCATATGTATATGTACCTAATAAACACATACACACACATATACACAGTTTTTGCATTAATGGTTGAATAATATCCCATTGGATGGATGTATCAAATTTAAGAAGCCAGTCCCCTATATATACCTATATGTTTGTATATCTAAAATGTTTCCAATATTTAATTGGCTAATAAAATCAATGCACACATGTACACACTCAAAAATGAAAGTTCTTTATTGCCAAAATTACCTATAGTCCAATGTGTCATTTTTTTAAATCTTTTTAAATCTTTGTTAATCTCATTGGTAAAAAATGTTATATAACTCTAGTTTAACTTGCATTTACCTTATAACAAATGGGTTTTAATATTTCTTCATATGCTTGAATTTTTTCATTGATTGTTCAAATTACTCATTGCTCATATAATGGCAAATTTAGTCCTTCTTTGAGAAACTATTTATTGAACTACTATGTGTCAGATCCACTTGTAGGTGCTAAGGATATATCAGTAAACAAAATAGGTAAAAACTCCTGCACTTACAAAACTTACATTTTTCTATTGCATCATTGGCATTTTTCTTTTTGACTTGTAGGCTCTTTATCATGTTACATTTTCTCATTTTGTCATATATATCATATGCAATGATCCTCACAAATGTGTGGACTAATAGGGTAAAAGATGTTATTTGAAATAGCAAGCAAGATAATATCTGGTAATGAAACTAAAAAAGAAGAGGCGCAAAGTCTACAAAGACTTGAAAATGTTACTGTGGGAGAAAAACTTTAGACTTAAAAAAATAAAAGCATGCTATGCTATGTTAGAGATGAATATTACAGCTGCAAGTCTTCTATAAAGTGAACAAAACCCAAAAGTAATGATAAAACCCAATAAATAACAATAGGAATTTTGTTAGTGTACAAACAGATCCTAAAATTTCTATTAAATATATAAAAGACAAGAGAAACCAAGAAAATCTGAAGAAAAACTGATGGTAGATAACCAGCCCTGCAAAACGTCTCCATTTAATTCTACAGTGTGATGGTCTTTTTGTGTCCTCAAAAATTCATATGCTGAAATACTAACCCTCCATTAGGAGGTGGGCCTTTGGGAGGTCCCAAAGGGAGGGACCGTGAGGGCAGAGTTCTCATGAATGGGATTAGTGCCCTTATAAAAGCCCCAGAGATATCCCTAGCCCCTTCCACCACTTAAGGACACAGCACGATGATGCTGGCTATGTGCAGGAAGAGGGCCTTCCCCAGAATGCGAGCATGCTGGTACATTAACCTTGGACTTTCCAACCTTCAGAACGTAATAAATACATTTCTCTTGTTTATAATAGACCCGATGTGTGGTATTTTGTTATAGCAGCCCAAACAGGCTCAGACAACAGGTTAGCCCCAGTTGAAACCATATGGACACTGGTAGATGGCTGTGAACTACTACAAACTCAATCAAGTAGTCTTCTAGTAGCTCTAATTCAGACATGGTATCTTTGGAAGAGAAGATCATTATGACCCAGATGTATGGTATGTGAACACTGATTTGGCAAATGCTTTCTTTTTTTTTTTTTCCCCCAATCAAAGAAAATGAATGGGAAACTCTCGGCATTTACATTCCATGGACAGGAATATACATTGACAGTTTTGTTTCAGGGGTATGTTAATTCTTTTGCCCTCTGTCATAACATAGTCTGTCTACAGACTACTACAGACTGCAGACTACTACAGATCTGTACTCTGAGTATCCTCCAAATATGACATTGATCCCCTTTATTAATGATACTATACCATGCTGGATGAATAGGAAGTGGTTTATGTGGGAGGCCTCTATAAGACATCTGAATTCCAGAAAGTGGGAAATTAACTCTAGAAAAATTCAAGGGCAGGCCACATCTGATCTAGTGATCAGATATATAAGAGGACATCCTTTCCAAAGTTAAAGACAAATGTTTCCATCTTTCAATTCCTAACCAAAGAGATAAGCACACTGCCTAGAGGACCCGTTTGAATTCTGAAAACAGCATATTCCACAAGCAGGAATTCTCTGCTAAGAAACCAGATTATGTGAAAGGCAGCTAGCTTTGAGAGGATCCCCAAGAAGGAAAGGACCCTATCACATGTCTAGGCTGTGGTGTAAGTAGCCCTAATGCTTGGACCCTACAATTCAGCAGACCCTAAGCTATGAGATGCCATGTGGAGTTTATACTAAGCTCCAGTGGGAAAACCATGGGAGTTGATCACTATTAACTGACAACTCTCTCTCATCATTTGCATCTTGAAACCCTCATCTGTGATGATAATTTATTGAGTGTGGCATAAAATACACATGCTTAATAAACACTGGTTTGAAAAAAACCAAATGGGTACATTAATGAATGGATAACACTGGTTTGATGATTTTTTTTAAAGATTTATTTATTATTTATTTTGAGAGAGTGAGAATGAGAGAGAGAGAGTACATGAGAGGGAGGAGGGTCAGAGGGAGAAGCAGACTCCCTGCTGAGCAGGGAGCCCGATGCGGGACTCGATCCTGGGACTCCAGGATCATGACCTGAGCCGAAGGCAGTCACTTAACCAACTGAGCCACCCAGGTTTGATGATTTTGTAACGCATCAACATAGCTAAGCTAAACTACATTATCTGATTTCTCTTTCTTCTAAGTTTCCAGTTTAGGTGGACCACAAGAGATTCTTGTGGAGGGCAGAAGGGATGAAGTGGCCCTTTTCCAGTGGGCACATATTGCTCCTGATTTGCTGACATACCTTGCTCCATGAGGCAGCATCTGGAGCCGCAGTTGCTCTACTTGCCCTGGATTCTTAGTTTTTCTGATTCCTGAGCCAGATGTGTGTGTTTCTCAATTGAAAAAGGGAATGTTCTTCTGAGGAATATTTTTCACCAAGGTTTGAGGCACCAAGGACAGACACAAATCTCAATTTACCTTCTTAGGATCCCAGGCTGTGCTTGCAGAGTTCCAACACACCACTAATCCTCTCTTCCTTATATACGCACACACACACACACACACACACACATCATGTATATCCATTTGGTTCTACTTCTCTGGTTGAATGCCAAATGATACAATCAACAACACTATAAATGTTTCAAATAGATGGTACTTCCTCTACAGTGTTAGTAGGAAATTTAATTAGTACAATTGTTAACAATGTAAGACAGATTACATTACTCTTTTCTACTTACAGTGACTTACAAGGCCCTCTATGATCTGATCCTCCCTACCTCTCGCACCTCACCTTCCCCCATTCTTCCTTACTCTAGGTCACCCCCAGTTATAATGACCTCTTCAAATAGAACACACACCCCTTGGCTCAGAGCCTTTGCATCTGATGGTTTCTTTTCTCCAGAGCCCAGTTCTCCCAGATACCCATCCTCAAGGTTCCATCTCTCCTCACTTATGTAGCAGCTCCAATGGCATCTCTCTGGGAGGACTTCCCTAACCACCCGTGTAAAATAGCAACTCCGCTTTCATTCATTTTTCTCCATAGCATTTATCTCTATTTTACAAATGATATGTATATTTGTTTACTTATTATATTTTGTCTAACTAGAATGAAAACTCCAGTAAAATGTGGATATTGTCTATTGTTTTTTGTTGTATCCTCAGTGGCTACAGCAGTATCTAGTACATAGTAAGTGTTTCATGATGATTTTATTGAACAAATGAATGAATAACAATATGAATCAAAATTATAAATAAGGATACTTTCTTTGAGGCTACAGTTTTGCCACTATGACTTTGATCTAAAATACCAGAGTCTTGGGGCGCCTGGGTGGCTCAGTCTTTAAACATCTGCCTTCGGCTCAGGTCAGGATTCCAGGGTCCTGGGATCGAGCCCCGCATTGGGATCCCTGCTCAGCGGGAAGCCTGCTTCTCCCTCTCCCACTCCCCCTGATTGTGTTCTCCCTCTCACTGCATCTCTCTCTGTCAAATAAATAAATAAAATCTTTAAAAATAACAAATAATATAAAATACCAGAGTCTCAAAATTTACCTACAAGGATGAAATTGTAGCACAATTGTAATAGTAAAAAACGAAAGGACAATACTAGTCATCAGTGAAGTATTGTGCACCTGATCCACCTATGATGAAATTTAAGTGGCTTCTTAATGACAGAGGAACATTTCCTTGCTATTTTGTTTAGTGAAGAAAGCAATCTACATCAAAGTGTGTAAGGGCATTCAGAATGTGAAGTGAAAATGTTTCTTTAGTTTGTACAATTCTATACTGGCTATCTGATTTTTATTATGCTCTCATATTTCTTTTACAGTTGAATTCTTCATATAGGCTTACTTAAAACACACACAGACACACAAACTCTAAATCTATTGGCCTAGCACGAATGCCGATAACAGTTGTGCTGAAAATAATTATGAGATGAACTCCCTGAGAACAGGACAATGTTTTATTCTCTGCTTTATCCCCAGCACTCAGAACGCCAGCATTTCGTCCCAGACTAGGTATTTAACAGATGTTTGTTGATTGAATTGTTGGAAGATGAGTCCCATATATTATATATCATAGAAAGTTTTTTCTCATATTAAGACTTTGCTTTTACTTTCATTTTCATTAAAACACACACACACACAGACACACACACAACACAGGCACAATGGTTGTTCTGTTCTCTAGATAAAAAATCACTAGCTGTGGAGAAGTCCCAGGAGATAAAATGCAGTGACTACAAATACAGCAAAGCTCCCAGGGGAACTTTGACTCAATTTTCCAAGAGTGGCAGAGAAAAAAGAACCGAGGTCTGTCAAGTTCCAGAAAAGAACCAGCCCAGCCAGTCCCCGGAGAAATGGCAGGAGAACGGGCATTACTTTTGTAGTTTTTGAAGCCCACCTCCCCCAAAGGACTACCGCCGGCACTGCCCATTTAACTGCTCCATGACCTGCTTTGAAGGAAGAAATTCAGGAAAGGTGAACGCCAGCTTGAAGTCTCCAAACGCAGCGTTCGTGGGGACCCGATCAAAAAGGAAAGAAATCATTTCAGGTTTGAGGGACTGCCGCTGAGCTACTGAGACTAGGGGAGTCTAAAAGGACAGTGGATTTAAATAGCAGAAGTTACCGTTTCATTCTGCCACCTTTGCAGGAAAATTCATTTCAAGACTGTGACAAATATTTCACACCTTACAGATCCTTAAAGTGTTTTACCGATTTTATTCTCTGAGGGCCTGAGATGCTTGTACCAGGCTTCTGTTTTCCTTTTGGGTCTACACTGTAACCACTCTGATAGAATAAAATGATGAAATTGTTTGCTGTCACATCACCAAAGAAATTACAGAAAAGTACTATATTTAGAACTATATCATATTATATTTATTTGCTATATTGTAAACTGAATTAAAACTATATAAAAACCTTTAATAAATCTAATACCAAGTAATATATTACTTTTTCTATTTAATTAATAAGAACAATTAATGACCTACAATTTTTTAACAGAAGTAATAATTCCTCTGAGCAAATAAAGCACATTCTGACTAAATCTTCTAAAATTTACTGTTTGGTGTGAAAAGCTATAATTGTAAATGTCTGAAATTAAAATGCCAGGCATTATTTAAGTGCTGCAATATATCTTAAAAATCTAAGTATTTTAAAGAATTCTATTGGCTATCCAATATTTTGAGAGAACATGAACTATTTCGTCATTCCCACCATTAGAAAAATTATATTCTATTATTTTACCATAATTTCAAGATGACTTTATTTTAAAATCAAATTACATGTAATGGAAATAGTTTTAAATGTTTATTAACATATATTTACATTTTATTTCATTAAATTACTAAAGTCTCTGCCCAATAACAGTTTTCACTGGAAGAAATGTTTATGCTAAAATTGTTTCATTTGTCAGTATGATTTCCTTTTTTAGTTACCTTTTGTGCCATTTCATGCCATTCCCACATCATCTCCTTATCATTTTTTTCCTGTTAGTAATGAAGCATATGAACTTAAATAAGTTAAGGGAAATATGAATAATCAAAGCTACAGCATTTTTTCTAATGATGCCAATTTTCCCACAACTTGAACATTTATGGACATACAAATTCCAAATCACATACTCACATTCAATTGATATTAAAATAAAATGTAATTGGGGTACTGGGGTGGCTCAGTGGGTTAAGCATCTGCCTTCAGCTCAGGTCATGATCCCAGGGTCCTGGGATTAAGCCCTGCATCAGGGTCCCTGCTCACTGGAGAGTCCGCTTCTCCCTCTGCCTGCCACTCTCCCTGCTTGGGTGTTCTCTTTCTCTCAAATAAATAAAATCTTAAAAATAAATAAATAAATAAAGTAAAATGTAATTTTAAGTAGGGTTCTGAGCAGTTTACAGTCATGCAATATAAATCAAGACATTTTATAAAACTATTAATATTTAAAAAATAATAATTAAAAATCCATTAAAAGTGAAATAACACACTTTAGTATTTGTATACAAAACCTATCACAATTTTCTATGATATACTTATTCTAAAATTGAGGAAACTAGAGGCTCATCAAAATATCTGACATTTGGTTTACAACCATCAATGACGGCCTAAATCTTGTATTTCTCCATTTATCTACTTTTTCCAAAATAAATCGACTTAACCCAAATTTCAAAATATTAAAATCCAGCAGTAAATTTAATCATAATATAAATTTCACACACTTTCCATTCTCTCAAAATATTACTGATAGTCCTGAAATGTACCATTTATAGGCAAAAATTAGGTGAGGTTGAATATATCTCTGAGAATAAAACAAAACAGAAATGATTTACTAGTGGCGGAAATGTGGTTACTGTTTTAAAATTTCATTGTCATTCGGCAGATATGTTTGGGCTGAAGTCACATTGCCTCCTGTAAAAAAAATGTACATCTTAAAGATGGTACCTCTCTGCTCTGACGGCTTCCTAACATTTCTCATTTTATCACTTGGCCCTTTATCATTAGCACCAGTCTCTCAAACCTGGGTATGAGTTCCATGAGGCTTAGAAACATCTCACACTCATCTTTATAACAATCCTCTCTCACAGTGAGAGCATGTGGATCGCATGCACTCAATAAAACAATTTAAATCAATGCTGGTCAAAATGAGTTAAGGGTGTTGGGGGAATTTCCTGGGAAACAGACTACCCCCAAAGTGAACAAAGATAATAATAAAATGTGTGTAGTTAAAAGAAAAAGGACTAGCTTATGTTTCCTGTCAAGATGGTAAAGTAGCATTGCTCCTGCTTTCTTTTCCAAAATCTACTCTTGGCCAGAAAAAAATAACAAACTCTGGGAAATCTTTAGGGAGATTGAGAATAGACATTAACTCTTGCAGAAAAAGCCTAAGTTAGGGGGTGGCAATAGCAATGCATTGTAGGAAATTTATTATTCTGTTCATGGTTTCCTAATTATCATGTGAGAATCACTGCCTGACCCTTTGACAGAGAAGTCAGGAAAAAGCAGACCGCATATTTCAGTGGGATTCAGGAGACTGTAAGAACTCTAACACAAGGAGAAATTAATGAAATATTTTGGACTTGCCCGCAACTTGGCAATGACTAGTGAAAACTTGTCCAACTCTGCCTTGCCAGTTTCCTAAGGTAGGCAGATTACAAACTGGAAAAGATGTCACTTTCCTCCTGACTTTTAATTTAAGAGTTTACAGGTGATACATCCTCTGGCCATGACAGAGTAACAGAGACCAAACTTAGCCCTCACCCTTTCTCCTTAAACAACAACAGCAACAACTGGAAAAAAATATATGAATATATAAAAAAGTGATTTTCAAACATTTCAGAACAGGAGTGATTTCTGAAAGAAAAGAAACAAGCGAGCCTTCCAATTGCACTGGCTTATGATGTAGAGTCTCAGGACTGTGGCGCAGGGAGGTGAAACCAAATAGAGCCCAAAGCCTCCTTAGGTTACATAGGCAGAGTTGAAAGAGGCAGAAGCTAAAATTCAGGGGGGTGGGAGAGGAAGTGGGCAGGGAGCAGAGTCTTGGAGAGAACAGAGCTGCAGAGAGAAAGGGCTCTGAAGACCTTCGGAGGGTTCTCTTCAAGTCTTTAGCTGAGTACTTATTTAATTTTATTAATAACTACCAAGGCCAGGGAAAGAACCAACAGAAAAGAGCCGAGAATTCACCCAAAATTTCACCCAAGGCCTGGAATAGTGTGTGGTTCCACCAGCTGGAGTGGAAAGCTACCCCAAGGAAAATGAAAATATATGATCACATAAAGACTTATATTTGAATGTCCACAGCAGGTTTTTTTCTAATAGTCCCAGATGGGAAATAACCCAATATCCACCAATGGGTGAATAGATAACAAATTGTGATATGTCCATACAATGAAATACTAAGCAGCTATAAAAATGAATAAAATGTCAATATAGACTACCATGTGGATGAAACTTAAAGCCACTATCCTGGGTGAAAGCAGACAGACATACTGTAAGATTTTATTAATATGAAGTTCTGGAAAATGCAAACTGATCTACAGTGATAGAAAACAATCATCAGTTCTCTAAAGGATAGATTTTGAAGGAGAAAAGAATTATAAGAGGTCATTAGGAAACTTAGGGCAGGGTGGAATTGTGCACTAGCCTAATTTTGATGCTATATTTAGGTTGTACATATATATTAATATTCACTAAGGTTAATATTTATTTTAAATATATGCTGTTCATTTTATATTACTTACTGTTTTTATGGATTTGTTAATTATGCCTAAAATTTTACCTTAAACAGCTGTAAAATATAATAGATGCAATGGAGAAAGGCTATATTTTATTTTACATCTATTATAAGTTTCTGATGAGAAAGGTTAGATTATTTTGTTAATAAAGTAGTTGCTACCACAATGGTAATATGAATTTGTCAATTTCAATTCACAGGTGTTCTACAATTTATCATCCTTCGACGAGGCTCTAGAATCAATTAGGATAGCAGGCACCATGACCCATAAAATAGAAAATATAACATTGAACCTGCTAGTAACGAGATTTCACAAGCACATTTAATTCACAAACATGAACTTTACGGGGAAAAAAGAATACTGCCTTCAAATGGTTTTGTGAAAAAGCATTTTTTCTAAATATCTTTCTGTCGCATTCTTGCCTTGAATATTTTTTATTAAAAAAAGTACAATTGCTGATTTGTTTTCCATTTAGCAAATGTACTGGCAACTTCTCTGTTAATATTATTCCAACTTTGCAAAGAATGCTTTCTAACCTACATGATTTTTCTGCTGACAGATATGCAATTCCAAGTCAAACAATTATTTTGTTTATTAACATTTACATCTAATAAAAATGTAGCAACTTCATAAATCATAAGTAAATAAGAGTACAAGATATGATTATATTTGCATTTAATTCCTCCTCACAGGATTTTTTAAAAGAAGTCATTGTACTTTGTACATATTATTATCAATATCATGAATTATAATGATAGTGCCTGATGGGACAAAACTTCTAGAAAGGGCTTCCTAATCTACTAAGTTACATAAAAGGGTACATATGACTAATTATTTAAGCTATTCATATCTTAATAAGATTTGGCCATAATAAGTAATATGTAAAGAAAATTAACAGAAATTTAGAAAATTAGTAGCTGAATTGGATCCTTTGATATTGACCAGGAAAAGCAAAATCTTTATTGTCTTATTTCCCTTTACAAACAACTAGGACTTTCCATAATGCATCATCAAAAAGGACACACGAAGGATTGAAGTGTAACCAATTTGAGAGAAAACAAGTTGTTTTCTTCACTGTGGTGTGAAATTATTAAACACAAAATTCATATTTTTAGCTGCAACTTCATTAACAATATTTGACTACATGTCATCTATGTGCCAACATGTTTTTTTTTTTTCTTCCTAATTTGCATCCTACCCATATAACTCATTTAGGTCAATAAGTCGTCTCTCAAATGAAACCAGAGCCAAACAAACTTGTTTGGGAATGTACACAAGCCCATTCTTCTTCAGGTGCTTCCTTTCCCAGAGATTTCATCCTTTTTGGCTTCCCTGCAGAATTACAGCACGATTTTGCATTCTATAGCTCCATCTTGTGTTATGCGGTTCTTTAAAATCACTGCCTCTTTTTTTTTTTCCCCCGAGCTGGATAATTATATTTCTGCTCTTTGAGGACAGTAAACAATGACAAGATGGGCTAAATGTAAATACTTGGACAAATATTCTGAACAAGTGTTAATAACAGCCAGATGGGATCTGAAAGTAAGGGGCAATGCACGTGCGGTTCTTTCAATCAAGCTCACTGTACCCGCGGAGTCTCATGGCAACACTGGCCTAACATTGACTGTAGCTCCTTTTCTCCCAGTTCACGTGGGACAAGCACCATCAGCCGTGCATTACACTGACCAGGTGCTTCGGTAAGCAGCTGTAGATGCCACTGATTCTTTCTCTTTTTACCCATTCTTTTTAAAACAAAATTGGTCTTGGGCGCCTGAGTGGCTCAGTTGGTTAAACGACTGCCTTCCGCTCGGGTTGTGATCCTGGAGTCCAGGGATCCAGTCCCACATTGGGCTCCCCCTCCTCTGTGGGGAGCCCGCTTCTCCCTCTGCCTCTGTCTGCCACTCCCCCTGCTTGTGCTTACTCTGTGTGTGTGTGTGTGTGTCAAATAAATAAATAAAATCTTAAAAAAAAAAAATGGTCTTGACAGTGGATCTTTATAACTGGCGTTGCCCATCTTGTAGTGTTTTCATTTTGTTCTACCCGACATGCTGGTTAGCTTGAGAAATTAGCATTGTTCTGAGATTTTTGGTTTTTGCTAGTGTGTTTACCAAGTTAAGATAACATTAAAAGGCGTATACAGTTTAGGAAACACAACCTGAAAATCCTTGAGACAGGGCCACTTCAGAGAAAAGCTGAAAGCACAGATTTTTGTTAGTGGAGCATGAAGATGACTAAGAAAATGACCTCAATCCAGCATCTTAAGCAATCCAACTGTGGTAACAATAGAAAGTGCTACCGGCAAATTGTATGCTCTTTCCTTAATATTCCAATTTTCTTTTAATTGCATATAATTGCATTTGTGTTCCTTAAAAAGTCATTCATGGACAATTATATATCTATAGAATGAGCTTTTTATAAGAGTAATATAACTGTATTATTAGCAGTTAAAATATGAACACTCTTGCTACCAAAATTCAAAAAAAAATTTGTACAATTTAAAGCACATTCTGAATACTAATTTTGTTTTATATAAAGCAATCATTATATCATATAGCTAATATCAACTGCCAGGGAAAAAAACCAAACCATTCCAGTAAAATGTAATCCCATTTGTCAAGTAGGTAGTGTTGTTGCTTAAATGTGCCTGTATGTTGTATATGGGAAGACATCTAATGGTTTTGCCTAATTCCTGAGAGGATAGTGGATTAACCCAGATAAGAAATATTGCTTGTTGTGATACTTTTTTGTACTTCAAAGTCTGAGCTGTATTAAAAGATAACTCCTGGCATGTAAATATTTCATGTAATCATCTATTCCCCTTTTCATTGAGTCATTAACAAATTACAGAATAATCTTTGAACACTGTGTGTGGCAGTGTGTGTGGTTGTGGTAGATGTGGGTGTAGTACAAGTGTGTGGATGTGTGTTTGTGTGTCATTGTGTGATTATTGTGAGGAGACAATAAATTCATTATTTTCTGTGATAAATTGTTGACTTAACAATTTATTGTAAATTACTGTTTATAACTTTGGCACAAATAATTGGATGAATATCCCTAAACGCCTTCAAATTTTCAATGTTTCATGATACCATTCTCATTGCTTGCAAGTTACTTCCAATAAATACTGCTTAGATTGTAATTACTTTTCTCTACATAAGGCTTTTATGTTGTTTAAAATACTAGTGAAAATTTAGAAATATATGTGCCATTTTATTTAAGGGGTGCTTGGTAATCGTATTAAGGCAATGACATACTTCAGTGATTTATTTCTGATTTAAAATTTGTCCCTCATCTACCTGCAAAAGCAATTGAAGCAACTCACATTAAATTATAGTGCTAGATGATTCCATTAAATAGTAAAACAGAACAGATATAGTCTCTCCGAAGAATTCCTAGTAATCAAGAATTACCAATAAATGAAATTCAGTTTAACTTTGTGAGAAAGAAAGGTTGGATCTAATTCTGTAGGAATATATGCATTATTTTGGGTGTATGTATATTTCTCATTCTTGTCTTAAATTTGCTATGCATTTATAGGAACTCTACACAGATAACCATAACGAAAATTTATATTAAAATTTTGAAGTGTGGAGAGAATGGCATTAAACTAATAAAAACTTTTATATCTGGTCAAGGCAGCAATATGGATGAAAAGAAACAGAGATTCTGACAAAAGTGACAAAAGGGGAACAGAGTCTGTTCTATGAGATGCTAAAAGAGCTCATGAAAACAGTGACCCCTACTCTACTTAAATAAGACCTCCAAAATAACCCCACCGTTTTTCACATAGACATGGACCTTTACTAACATTTTATAGTAATGTTGATAATACTCGTTGAGTTTAATTTTCATCTTCACATTTCACAGAGAAAATTACACAACTTTCAGAAACATGAATAAACAATCCTGTTCTTCGAATACTTAGTATTTAAACTATTCTTGTTTCTAAATCTAAGAAAGCAAAGCAAGCTAATTAAGTAAATTATGACCCAAAACCCTCACATATAACCATTGGAATGCATACATGGAGGTCAAGTGATTCTTGGTAGAGCATGCTGAGCCTTCCTTTGACCTGCTATTGTCAAGTTCTGCTGAGACTAGAACTTCTCCTAACCGTACTGTATTGTGCAGGGGGAGAACAATGAATAATACTTTGCTGCTTCTTTTAACACATCTACTATTCTGAAGTACTTTAGATTTCTCATCTTGAATCAATTATTTTAAATTTTATCAATTTTCCTGGGATATAACTTGGAAAACACACTCAAAAGACTTAGAGTAACTCCACAGTGCACATAACTTAAATCATCCAACATGTTACAATTGCTTCTCTTTCATTTTTTTAATTATTCTTCTTCAAGTAACATGTTTTAGTGCCTCCAATGTTAGAAATATTAAGAAAGAGTCAAAACAAATGCATATGTAATACACATTTTGTGTTTAGGGATTCATAATCTAGCTGAGGAAAGAAAGATGTACACATGCACAAAAATACAGGTATTTGGTGATTTTTTAAATTGTAATATGCTTGAACAATATCATAGCCTCAGAAAATAAGCTAAGTTCTGGGTGAGAATAATCAGAAAGACTATTCTATATTCTATAGATATGTCATTTGAAGTTAGGTCCTTTATGTTTTTGGTTTTTTTTTTTTTAAGGATTTAGGGGAATTCACCTCCTCAATTGATACGTATAAATGGTAACTGATGCAGAACAATCTCAAATATAAACATATTGAGGTATAGATTTGTTTCTTACTAGTTTGTTTATTAATAAAGAGCATTTTTTCCAGTTTTCCTTTAACGTGAGGTGTTGTTACAAAAGTATTCACACTGACTCTTCTCTCTATCCATTCAGATATGTACGAAATACCCCAGGATTTTCAGGTGGCTGTTTGATAGCCTAGCCATAATCAACAATAACCCATGAGTGCATACACACACCATTTACTATTAACCTTGGAAATTCAATGTAATCAATGGTTCCGAAACAGATTTCCTGTGGAATATCATTTAAAAAAAAAAAAGATAAAGTTTACATTTGGTAGCAAAGAATCACTTTCTAGTGATAATTTTATTTACATAGCCAGAGCATTTTGAACTAAATTCTTAGTTTAAAAAAAATATGTCTTGTGTATTACTTTAGAGGCTGTAGGTCTTAATTATCCTTTTCAGTTTTCACTAGAAAATGTCTCTATGGGGTTGTAAAAATTTCTTAAGCTAAACAACTGCTGAATCATTTTCTTCTTTAATTAGTCAGCCTTTTAGTTTTCTCTTATATAAAACAGCATTTTCTTCAGAGGTTGAGTAAAATTCTTATTCCATTTAAACATTTCAGGTTACTGCTGCTTTAAAAAAATGAGAATGGAATAATAAACAAAAATTGCTTTGTTGTTTTATTATATCGACCATATATCTGTTTTTTCTATAAATAACTTAAAACACTTTAAATTGATATTCTGAAAAAAGCCCATTTCTTTTATTTTTTTTAATTTTTCTTTTTAGGGATTTATTCCCCCCTTTTATTTTTTTGTTAATCAAATTATTATTTATTTATTTGTTTTAATTTTTTTCTTAAATTTTTTATTGTTATGTTAATCACCATTCATTACATCATTAGTTTTTGATGTATTGTTCCATGTTTCATTGTTTGTGCATAACACCCAGTGCTCCACGCAGAACATGCCCTCTTTAATACCCATCACCAGGCTAACCCATACCCCAACCCCCCTCCCTTCTAGAACCCTCAGTTTGTTTTTCAGAGTCGATTGTCTCTCATGGTTCATCTCCCCTTCCTATTTACTCCCCTTCATTCTTCCCCTCCTGCTATCTTCTTTTTTTTTTTTTTTTTAACATATATTGCATTATTTGTTTCAGAGGTACAGATCTGTGATTCAACAGTCTTGCAAAATTCACAGCACTTACTATAGCACATACCCTATCCAATGTCTATCACCCAGCCACCCCATCCCTCCCACCCCACCCCCACTCCAGCTACCCTCAGTTTGTTTCCTGAGATTAAGAATTCATCATATCGGGCACCTGGGTGGCTCAGTTGGTTAAGCGACTGCCTTCGGCTCAGGTCATGATCCTGGAGTCCCGGGATTGAGTCCCACGTCGGGTTCCCTACTCAGCGGGGAGTCTGCTTCTCCCTCTGACCGTCTTCCCTCTCGTGTTCTCTATCTCTTATTCTCTCTCTCTCAAATAAATAAATAAACTTTTTTTTAAAAAAAAGAATTCATCATATCACTGAGGTCAGATGACACATGTCTTTCTCTGATTGACTTATTTCACTCAGCATAACACGTTCCAGTTCCATGCCCATCGTTGCAAATGGCAAAATCTCATTCCTTTTGATGGCTGTATAATATTCCATTGTGCATATATACCACATCTTCTTTATCTATTCGTCTGTCGATGGATATTTTGGCTCTTTCCACAGTTTGGCTATTGTGGACATTGCTGCTATAAACATCGGGGTGCATGTACCCCTTTGGGTCCCTACATTTGTATCTCTGTGGTAAATACCCAGTGGTGCAATTTCTGGATCATATGGTAGCTGTATTTTCAACTTTTTGAGGAACCTCCATACTGTTTTCCAGAGTGGCTGCACCAGCTTGCATTCCCACCAACAGTGTAGGAGGGTTCCACTTTCTCCACATCCCCGCCAACATCTGTCATTTCCTGACTTGTTAATTTTAGCCATTCTGACTGGTGTGAGGTGATATCTCATTGAGGTTTTGATTTGGATTTCCCTGATGCCGAGCGATGTTGAGCACTTTTTCATGAGTCTGTTGGCCATTTGGATGTCTTCTTTGGAAAAATGTCTGTTCATGTCTTCTGCCCATTTCTTGATTGGATTATTTGTTCTTTGGGGTTGAATTTGATAATTTCTTTATAGATTTTGGATACTAGCCCTTTATCTGATATGTCATTTGCAAATATTTTCTCCCATTCTGTTGGTTGTCTTTTGGTTTTGTTTACTGTTTCTTTTGCTGTGCAAAAGCTTTTTATCTTGATGAAATCCCAATAGTTCATTTTTACCCTTGCTTCCCTTGCTTTTGGCGATGTTTCTAGGAAGAAGTTGCTGCCGTTGAGGTCGAAGAGGTTGCTGCCTGTGATCTCCTTTAGGATTTTGTTGGACTCCTGTCTCACATTTAGGTCTTTCAAACATTTGGAGTCTATTTTTTTGTGTGGTGTAAAGCAATGGTCCAGTTTCATTCTTCTGCATGTGGTTGTCCAATTTTCGCAACACCATTTGTTGAAGAGACTGTCTTTTATCCATTGGACATTCTTTCCTGCTTTGTCAAAGATTAGTTGACCATAGAGTTGAGGGTCCATTTCTGGGCTCTCTATTCTGTTCCATTGATCTATGTGTCTGTTTTTGTGCCAGTACCCTACTGTCTTGATAACAGCTCTGGAAGTCCGGAATTGTGATGGCGCCAGCTTTGCTTTTCTTTTTCAACATTCCTCTGGCTATTCGGGGTCTCTTCTGGTTCCATACAAATTTTAGGATTATTTGTTCCATTTCTTTGAAAAAAGTGGATGGTATTTTGATGGGGATTGCATTGAATGTGTAGATTGCTCTAGGTAGCATTGACATCTTCACAATATTTGTTCTTCCAATCCATGAGCATGGAACATTTTTCCATTTCTTTGTGTCTTCCTCAGTTTCTTTCATGAGTATTTGATAGTTTTTGGAGTACAGATCCTTTGCCTCTTTGGTTAGATTTATTCCTAGGTATCTTATGGTTTTGGGTGCAATTGTAAATGGAATTGACTCCTTAATTTCTCTCTCTTCTGTCTTGTTGGTGGTGTATAGGAATGCCACTGATTTCTGTGCATTGATTTTATATCCTGCCACTTTACTGAATTCCTGTATGAGTTCTAGCAGTTTTGGGGTGGAGTCTTTTGGGTTTTCCACATAAAGTATCATATCATCTGCAAAGAGTGAGAGTTTGACTTCCTCTTTGCCGATTTGGATGCCTTTGATTTCTTTTTGTTGTCTGATTGCTGTGGCTAGGACTTCTAATACCATGTTGAATAGCAGTGCTGATAGTGGACATCCCTGCCGCGTTCCTGACCTTAGGGGAAAGCTCTCAGCTTTTCCCCATTGAGAATGATATTCGCTGTAGGTTTTTCATAGATGGCTTTTATGATATTGAGGTATGTACCCTCTATCCCTATACTCTGAAGAGTTTTGATCAAGAAAGGATGTTGTACTTTGTCAAATGCTTTTTCTGCATCTATTGAGAGGATCATATGATTCTTGTACTTTCTTTTGTTAATATATTGTTATCACGTTGATTGATTTGTGGATGTTGAACCAACCTTGCAGCCCAGGGATAAATCCCACTTGGTCATGGTGAATAATCCTTTTAATGTACTGTTGGATCCTATTGGCTAGTATTTTGGTGAGAATTTTTGCATCCATGGTCATCAAGGATATTGGTCTGTAATTCTCCTTTTTGATGGGTTCTTTGGTTTTAGGATTAAGGTAATGGTGGCCTCATAAAATGAGTTTGGAAATTTTCCTTCCATTTCCATTTTTTGGAACAGTTTCAGGAGAATAGGTATTAATTCTTCTTTAAATGTTTGGTAGAATTCCCCTGGGAAGCCATCTGGCCCTGGGTTTTGTTTGTTGGGAGATTTTTGATGACTGCTTCAATTTCCTTAGTGGTTATAGGTCTGTTCAGGTTTTCTATTTCTTCCTGGTTCAGTTTTGGTAGTTTGCTGGCATAGAGTTGCTCATAATATGTCTTATAATTGTTTGTATTTCTTTGGTGTTGGTTGTGATCTCTCCTCTTTCATTCATGATTTTGTTGATTTGGGTCATTTCTCTTTTCTTTTTGATAAGTCTGGACAGGGGTTTATCAATCTTGTTAATTCTTTCAAAGAACCAGCTTCTAGTTGTGTTGATCTGTTCTACTGTTCTTTTGGTTTCTATTTCATTGATTTCTGCTCTGCTCTTTATGATTTCTCTTCTCCTGCTGGGTTTAGGCTTTATTTGCTGTTTTTTCTCTAGCTCCTTTAGGTGTAGGGTTAGGTTGTGTATTTGAGACCTTTCTTGTTTCTTGAGAAAGGCTTGTATTGCTATATACTTTCCTCTTAGGACTGCCTTTGCTGCATCCCAAAGATTTTGAACAGTTGTGTTTTCATTTTCATTGGTTTCCATGAATTTTTTTAATTCTTCTAAGCCCATTTCTTTTAAAATACACATTTAAGTATTATTAAAATATGGCCCTTGTTGTTTTTCAACACTCAGGTATGAAAATCTGATTTAATGAAATAATTTACATCATCTTCATCTTGTTTTCTTAGAGTAACTTAATTTTAAATATATGCAGAATATGAAGGGACACAAATTGCTCAATATATTTTGGAAATCTTGCCTTAAAAATACCTACTATGAAAAAAAAAATACCTACTATGCAAGTTAAATATAATGCCAAGATAACATTTTGAAAATATTTACTAAGATTCATGACAAAAACTTGCAACATAATCTTAGCTTTGACAAAAAAAAAAATGGAACTGGATCTAAAATGAAAACATACTATTTGATTTGACATATACAATTTTGGAAAGTAATTATTTTTTTAGAATTCTGTAGTTTGTTTTTCTTCTCCACTGGAGAACTTTATGTGACCATCCAGGAAGGTACTTTCATTCCTTTTCACAGGGCCTAAAACACAGTAGTCATTCAATAAGTGTTTCTTGATTACATGGGGGAAAAAAGAATGAATTTGTAACATATAGTTACTTATTTTTAAATTAATAAACTTTGTTTTTTGAGAAGTTTTAGGTTTATAGAAGAATTGAGGAGAAAGTATAGAAAGTTCCCACATAGCTCCTTCTCTTGCCCCCATCCCCAATTTCCTCTATTTTTAAGATGTTCCTTTAGCGTGGTACATTTGTTAGAATTGATGAGCCAATATTAATATATTACTAGTGAATCGCTTCACCTGCTGCCATGTGGTACAAAATTTTACATATAGCTTGCATTAAGGACTTTATCTGAACTTCCAGTTAAGGATAATGTCACTCTGAGTGATAGGCTGAGTGGGAAGAAAGGCAAATAAAAGGAATTGTATAAGACATACAAAAGATAAACTGAAAAAGAGGACCCTCAATTATCAAAAGAACTTGAATTTTGAATTTCAAGCAAAGAGCATATAATTTAGAATTCCTATTATAAAACCTTCTATACTGTTTTAGTTAGCTCAAGCTACCATACAGAATACCATAGACAGGGTGACTTAAACAAAATACATGTATTTCTCACAGTTCTGGAGCCTGGAACATCCAAGATCAAGGGGCTGGCAAGCCAGGTTGCATTCTGAAGCCTCCTCTCTTGGCTATGTAAGCAGTCTCCATCTCACTGTGTGCTCACATGACCTTTTCTTTGTGTGCACCTAGAGAAAGAGCTTTCTAGTATCTCTTCTTAGAAAGACATTAATCTTGGCAAATCAGGGCCCCACCCTTGTGACCTAATTTAATCTTTGTTATCTCCAAAAGATCCTATCTTCAAATACAGTTACATTGGGTGCATATGAATTTTGGGGAGACACAATTTAGCCAATAGAACATAACAAATTCCAGATTAGGGTAAAGCTGTCTATACATTTAAAGGCCATTTGTTAGATCTATAGCATATAGATCACAGTGTTCCCCATGGAAGACAGAATGAGCTTATAAGGATTTCTCTCTTTCTGACCTTCAGTTTGGTTTAACAGTTGTCCTCAATGACTATTCCCAGTTTAGTGAAGATAGACCATAAGAATCATCCGTAGTATAGTGAAGCAGAAAAAAACTGATGTAGTAGCAGTGTTATAGAAGCTAATCATATGGCACCCATCTAAAAGGAGATTACAAGAAGAAATTTTAAATGACACACCCCCTTATTTTTGAAACTGCCACATGGTTTACAGAGCTGCCAGTAAACTATAATCCAGACAAGTGAAACTTCCAAGGTGTGTAGTCAGTAATGCTTTAAACAAAGGGGCCCAGGTATGGTTTCCAAGTGAAGCAGAGTGCACATTTGAAGCAGATTCCCACGTCTACTCCAGGGAATGAAGGAATTCTACCCAGAACAAGAATAATGTCAAAAGATGACATTCTCTTTTACAAGAGTAAACCAGTTTACTTGTATTTTAATTAATATATTTTGTAAGTTCTTACTTGATAAGCATGCAAAAGTCAAATGAATGAGATGCGCTGTATATAATTTTACAGCTGTGGCAGAATCTTTTTACCTTTCCTGAACTATGATCCTTCTGAGCATAGTATGTAGAAAAATAATTCTGCTAATATTGCTTAGCATTTTTCCTTAACTGAAATTAATTGACTTCTAATAGACTAGGGCATGGTTTTCACATAGTATGAAAAGTTCCAATGATTATAAATCATGTAATGAATCATTTTCAGATTGTCAAAGTTACTAGACACATATTTCAGTACATGTATTTAGCCTCTAATATATAGCAGAACTATGCCATATACTTTTATATGTATTATTCCATCTAATACATTCAAAACCATATTTAATAGATATTGCCTCCCAGAATTTAGTTTATATAAGGCAGAAATATTTTTATTATATTAAATTGTTAAATTTGTCAACATATATATATATTTTCTAAGTAGAATATATATATATTTACATACATAAAACATATGTAATTAGAATATATATATTCCACTCAGAAAAACAGAAATAGCCAATTAAAATATTTGAAAATAACCTACAATATATTATCTCAAATTATTAACATTTACCCATATACACTTAAGTCTTATCTGCTTGTTTAATAGAGTTATTGTTTAAATGCAGTTTAAATTTTATAGCACTATTCATCCTAGCATTTATCCAACTTTTCAACTTAACACTTATTAACATATTGCCATACCATTATTATAATGAACATTGTCACTTTTAATATGCTTTTTAGATGCTAGGTAGGTGTTAAAGAATGTACCACAGTTTAAAGAATTTTTAAAGGTTGTATTTATTTATTTATTTGAGAGAGAGCATGAGCAAGGGAGAGGGGCAGAGGGAGAGGGAAAAGCAGATTCTCCACTGAGGAGGGAATCCCATGCAGGGCTTGATCCCAGGACCCTTGGATCATGATCTGAGCCAAAGGCACACACTTAACCAACTGAGGTACCCAGGCACCCCTGTACCACAGTTTATATAACCAACACTCACTTGGGAGAATTCAGATTATTTCAACTTTTTGCTATCATAAAAAGTTTCTATGATAACTATTTTATTCTAATTTATTTCCTGAGGTTAATTTGGAAAAGGTATTAATAAACCAAGAAAAATCACATTTGAAATATAATACATATTTTCAAACTGTCCTTCAAAAAGGCCACCCATTTTTTTTTTTTTCCCCAGGAGTCACTAATACTTGCTGAGATAATGAGATTCTTGATCTTAGAAAGAATTTGCAAAATGTAACATAATGGATATCACATCATAGTGGAAATAAATAGTCACTGCTGGCTACCACATCCTGGTCAGCATCTCTTTAATTCTGCAGTAAGGATAAACCCAGAATAAAGCTAACCAAAATAGGCCATCTCTGCATAAGACAAAGGAAATATTAAACCTCATCAATGCTCTGGGGTATATTCAGCAATATAAAGACAAACAGGAGAAATGTCATTCGACATTTTCATGTATCTTTTTTTGGAAGTCAAGGTAATTAAAATGATATTAGTGTTTAATTTGGGAGCAAAATCTCCACTTGTATGTAGAAATGTGTGATAATGTTTAAATGTGTGAATCTATTGAATTAAGGTTCTGTGTCATCTAACCAGAAAACTATTTTTCTTTTCCTGGGCTGCTTGTGAAAATTGTTTAGGGTCCCTTCTATGCTTCTGTAACACCCACTGAAACTATCCCTTCCCATGGCAGTCTCACTAAGTACAATGTAGCCTCAGGGAAAATGCTTAGTACTATTTTTGGGTGTCTCTAATGCCCAGTGCTGGTAAATGATCAATAGATGAAAAATGATTGTGCATTTTCTCCTTGCGTTATTTTTCTCCACATCACTTACTATCTCCAATACTTTGTATAGTTTTCTTCATGACCTCTCTAACCACTGACCCCAATTTAGACCATAAGCTCTGTGAAGACATGAATTTTTGTTTGTTTTTTTCACTACTCTAATACTACTTAGAATAATGCTAAGCACACAGATATGCTGGTTATTTTAAAAATTAATTGAAAAATAAAACACTATAAATTGAATGATTAAATACATACGTGATCTGGCATCTTAAAGATATTTATTGATTTATTTATTTATTTGAGAGAGAGCGAGAGAGAGAGCACACAAGCAGGGGGTGGGACAGAGGGAAAAGCAGACTGCCTCCTGAGCATGGAGTCTGATGTGGGACTCAATTCCAGGATCCCAAGATCATGACCTGAGCCAAAGTCAGACACTTAACTGACTGAGTCACCCAGGTGCTCCTGACCTGGCATTTTAAAAGAATATCTGGAAATATAATTCTATGTAGATTTTTAAAATTCAATTTATTTAAACTAAACAAAACCAAAAACAGTTCACTCATATCTACCATTTCCTACCCCCACCTCTGGCAACCATCCATTTGTTCTCTGTATATATGAGCTTGGTATATATGTATGTATGTAGGTAGGTAGGTAGGTAGGTAGGTATTTATTTATTCAGATTTTCTGCCCATTTTTACTATACTATACTAATATAATGCAATGTCTATTTAAATATTCTTGAATGTATAAATAAGTATGGTCTTGATAATTATATAATTCATTTAAGGAGACAGTATATTATATACTACTATATACTAGGCCCTTTTCTTTTTTAAAGATTTTTTTTTATTTAATTATTTGACAGAGAGAGACACAGCAAGAGAGGGAACACGAGCCAGGGGAGTGGAAGAGGGAGAAGAAGGCTTCCAGCTGAGCAGGGAGCCCAATGCGGGGTTAGATCTCAGGATCCTGGGACCATGACCTGAGCTGAAGGCAGACGTTTAACGACTGAGCCACCCAGGCACCCCAACTACTAGGCCCTTTTCAAACCTTATATTTACCAAGCAGGTATTACTAATAAGAAACACATAGTAAGTAATTGTGACATAATTTTGTTAAATTTTTGATTGCCACATACCAGTTAATTACATTTGTGTAGCTAAATAAGCAAAAAATAAAAGAAATTTGTAGATAGTAAAACTGATAGTCTGGCATATTAGATATCTAGAAAATGTTACACTCACCATCAAATTATTGTTCTAGGTCAGAAACTAGGTCTTTTTGGTCATTGGTATGCATATTCCTTTCTTTATGCAACACTGCCTCAACAATGTAGCTAGCCTAAGGTAAGAATTAATAATATGGAGGTGCACCTGGGTGGCTCAGTCATTAAGTGTCTGCCTTCAGCTCAGGTCATGGTCCCAGGGTCCTGGGATCTAGCCCCACATCGGGATCCCTGCTCCGTGGGAAGCCTGCTTTCTCCCACTCCCCATGTTTGTGTTCCCTCTCTTGCTGGGTCTCTCTCTGTCAAATAAATAAATAAATAAATCTTTATTAAAAAAAAGAACTAATGATATGGAAAGAGTTATTTTGGACATATACATATGTTTTAAACATGTATGAAATTTTTATAAATGCTTTCTGCAAGAAAAGGAACATATAGTAAGTAATTGTGACACAATTTTGTAAAAGTTTTAATTACCGTGTGCCATTTAATGACATTCATTCAAACAGAAATTTTTTTGAAATATACAAAATTGTCTTCAAATAACTTCTAATCATGTGGACTAAGGTGAAAATCTCTGTGGGATAAGACTTTAGTGTGGCTCTCATATTCCCCACCTTCTGGTGATAATGCCTTTGTGCTCTCCCTTACATGTACCATTAAGTAATGAATGAATATGGGACTATGTGATTATGTGTTCATGACAACATTACATGAGATTGAAGCCCATCTTTGCTAGGAAACTCTTTACTGGCTTTGAAGAAACAAACTTCCATGTTGTGAGCTGCCACAAGGAAAAGGCCACACAGCAAGAAACTGAGGGTGGCTACCACACACAGCCAACAGGAAACTGAGGCCCTGAGTCCAATAGGCTTTCAGGTACTCACTAAATACTGTCAAGAACCACTTGAGCTTGGGCAAAGATACATTCCCCAGTCGGGCCTCAGATGAAACCACAGTCCTGGCCAACACCTTGATTTCAGTCTTTTAAGATCCTGATGCAGAAAACTCAGCTAACTCCTGCCCAGGCTCTTGACCCATAGAAAATAGGAAATAGGGGTGCCTGGGTGGCTCAGTCCTTAAGCGTCTGTCTTCAGTTCAGGTCATTGATCCCAGGGTCCTGGGATCAAGCCCCATGTCAGGCTCCCTGTTCGGTGGGAAGCCTGCTTCTCCCTCTCCCACTCCCCCTGCTTGTGTTCCTTCTTCCACTGTGTCTCTCTCTGTCAAATAAATAAAAAATAAAATCTTAAAAAAAAGAACAAATTTGCCTTATTTTAGCTGAAAAGTTTGTACTGTTATTATTATTGCAATAGAGAACTAATATAATCTCATTTATACTCTTTGTACCATATCATGGGATTTCTGACTTAACAGTAATTTTGGTTAAAAAAATAAGAGACTTACCTACACACATACACAGTTATATACATGTGTGCCCACACCTACACAGACATGCAGCATATGCCCTTATACAAATGTTTGCTTCAAAGAGAGATATATTTGACACTTAAGTAAAATATTTGTTTTAAAATATGCATTATTCAAATAATGCAGGTAGGACTCTTTTTGTCTAAGTTTCTGAGCTGAAAAAATGAATTTTTAGAAGTAATGAGAAACCTGGGTACATCTCTCTAGTAAATTGGTCAGTGTTGAGGGCCTGAGGCTTTGCCAATTACTAGCTTCCAGAAAATGCCAACTTCAGAGGTCAGCATTATTATTACAGTCTATGAAAATATAAAAATGTTTTAAAATCCTTTCTGTGTGATGAAAGGTTAAAAGCTGAAGTATGTGTTGCCATGGCAACAGTGTTTTGTTTCTAGAATTTGTCTTTTCTAGAATTTGTCCTTTGGTAGAAAAGAACCTCTTCAATCTTAATGTCATATTATAGTGGTAGTTTTCATTAGTGAAATAATATTTGTTCATTTTTCAATAAGAAGTATAAAGTGTTCCATTGCTCATTTTGTCCGTGCATTTAATGACATTGCTGGGCTTGTTACTTAAATACATCTACAGAAAATGAATATGTACTGGTTAATCCAATTGAATCCATGTAAATACACTATTGCAGCTCTAAATATTGGCAAATATAACAAATTTTCACTAATATAAAGAATGGAATGTTTTAGATAATATTCTGCTTCATAGCCATTTACTATGGTACAAGGACTACTTTATTTCCCTATTTTTCAGACTTTCTGATAAACTGTATTGTTCAGGATAAGATAGGCTTTGCAGATGTAACAATTGACTTTAACACCGAAGTGGCTTAAAACATTAAACACTTATTTCTTGCTCTCACAAAACCACCTAGGATCCAAATTCTCCAATATATTTGGGTGCCATGAAATACTTCAATGATTGAGGTCATTTTTCTCTGGGATTGTACCATCTCCACACAAAGCCTTATGGTTGCCCTAGCAAAGGAAGTGATTGCTGGAGTGTTCTGCAAAGCAACACACCTCTATTCTACTCAAAGGCCTTCAGCTATAACTTGTTTCATGGCCCTGCCTCATTGCAAGAAGGCTACAACAATAGGGAGGCATTGCCTACAACTACCTCGGGGCTCCCCGGTGTCCCGGGTCGACCAACACTCCCGTCGCGGGGCCGCGGGGCCTCGGGGCCTGGGGGCCTGGGGGCCTGGGGACCGAGGGAACTATTAGTAACCCTCCTACATCTATCATCCAGGTAAAATATTCACTCACTCCCTGTGCCTTCACACCATGGGAGGATTCTTTTTCTCTTTGCTAACCACCCACAAACCTCTCCTCTGGATTGCAATGTCCATCTCATCAATCTTGAATCTGCAATGCCCATCTCATTAATCATAGACTATAGCCAATATTTTTCTACAATAGTCTAACACCCACAAATACCATTAACCCAATTCAGTCTTCTGCATTAATAAAATCATATGAATTTTTAGAATGCTGAATATGAATAAGTAATTAAGAGAAATGATGCATTAGTTAGTTATTTAGTGAAAGAACCAGTATTTTCTGGCCCCCTGGAGGGTAATCCAAGGCTGTGTTCCTTCCTAGTATCATTATCATTACAAGTATTATCTCAATTCCTGTTGCCCTTATTCAGTGATTTCTTCACATGATGTGGTACTAGGAAATGCACAAAGACAATAAGTACTCAGGGTCTCTGAATTTTCAATGTCTTGTCATATACATATATATAACATTGAAAATGCATCCAGTATATGGCTAATGTTTGTTAATACTCTTATAATTGGTTCATAAGTCAGCAACCACCCACAATAAAAATAATTTCATTACTTTTTTCTGGTTATCTTTTTTTCATATTCCTTAAAATGGAATATATAATTTGCTTCATAATTCTGTGAACTTTTACAACTATTTCTTTCCTTCAGTTTAGATTTCTCTTTTTTGGGGGAGCTAACAAATCTATTCCATTTAAAAAACTCAGTCAATGTTTTAATGCCACTTAACTAGAAAGGTTCTTCTGCCCCACCAGTCCCTTACCTATGCTGCCATAATAATACCATGTGCATTATTACATAATTCATCAGACTGTATTATTCTCACTTTTACTCTGATGTCTCTGTTTCCCTCTCTCACCTCCATTTTTTTAAGCCTTCCTATACTATAAAGAAAATAGAATTTGAAGACTAGGTGTGTTTTTAGAGACAGTATAGTTTACAGTACTTATACCATCAACTGTGATAGCTAAAGAGTTGTTCACAGTGTTTATGCATAGTTAAGTGCTCAATAAATGCTATCTTTCATTACTACTAAAAGAGAACTATCTTTCATTACGACTAAAAGAAAATCATAATGTTTGGAAATAGAAAACACTGTAAGTTACAATGATATAGACTTGGTCTATCACTTGGTTTTATTTTGACTTATTCACAGGTACTATCTTTCAAATACTATAACTCTTCATTAGACAATTCTTTTTTTTTCATTTAAAGATTTTATTCATTTATTTGAAAGAGAGAGAGTGACAGCACAAGTGAGGGTGAAGGGCAGTGGGAGAGGGAGAAACAGACTCCTCGCTGATTAGGAAGCTTAACGCAGGCTGGATCTCAGGACACTGAGATCATGACCTGAGCCGAAGGCAGAGGCTTAAGGATCTGAGCCACCCAGGTGCCACTCATTAGACGATTCTCACAACATTAAAATACTAACCATGACAAATACAAAATTCTAGGCTTGCGATTACTTGGTTCCAATTATTTGTCTGGCAGGTGAGATCAACACTATGAATGGAGGAGGTATGGAATTACACCTGCAAATTCTCTTCTGGTGAACAAGTTGAGAACTTTGAAGAAAAGAATGTGTGATGTGAAATAATTGCAAATAGTAACAGAAGTAAGTAGAAGGTAAATTATTTTGAGCTTTTTTTTTTAATTGGTAGGTTGCTACCACAGCTGCAAGAGCATCAACAAAATATTTCCTCAAAATACAGAACTTACACGTTTTCTGAGCTCCCTGATGTTTGCAATCTATTCCAGTCTAAATGTTCTCTAATTTTACATCAATCATCTAATGATCTAGATTGCCCATTGCTTCCAGCCCTCTTTTCATGTTTTATTTGGTTAAAGGAAAATCAGCTTTACATTGTGAAAATGCATACTGTTAGTGAATTGTGAAATTGTGAGGAATTGTGCTATAATGACTACATATTGGCTTTCCACGAACATGTTGCTTCAACGTGGGAAGATCTGCCAGGGAAATAAGTTTCTCTCCTCAGTAGTCCATCGTTACAGCAACAATTGTGGAAATCAAGTGAGATGTGGAGCCATTTTGATTGCCTTAAATGGCACATTTATACACGCCAGCAAGAATCTATGCCTCTATATAAATTGAAAGAGGAAAATGAAACAGTCTGTGGATGTAGAGTCTCTCGGGTTGAACGTAGGTGGATCAGCTTGTACTTAACATCTGTTCAGGCTGGAAATGCAGGGGAAGCTTAATATGTTTACTCAATCATACTGATTTCCTGGGTGCCAAGGCAGAAAATCTAAAACATATGACTTCTGTTCACACTATGAGGGAGCTGTTTAGAACAAAGGTGATGATCCTGGAAGAAAATGTGGAGATGCTATCTCGGGTGCCAGCACAGTTGGAATTCTTTGCTGCCAGCAATCAACAGCCCTTAAACATCAACACTGTGAGATTTTTGTCAACTAGTGTACAGGGCAACCTCTAAAAACATTTAGGAAGGGATAGGAAACAAAACTGGCATGTTTCTTACATATCAAAAGAATATCAACATATGGTCTCCAAGCCCTTTAAATCCACCCTCCCACCAACACACACACACACACAACTCAATACAAAGTTATAATGCATTTAATGTAGCATTCCAATCCAGGTAATTGTGAAACTAAATTTCAGACTCCTTTTTGGAAAACTTCCCTGTGCTCATAAACACTATAGTTAGTTAATATGTTGCTAATGGCATCAAAAGAGGAAGTCACAACGAATGCAATTTGTATATAATCTTCTTTCCATCAAAATGTTGTAAAGCAATCATAAAACAAAAATTAATGTTAGAGGAAAGTCCTACCAGATTTCATATATATATATATATATATATATATATATATATATTTTTGTTTGTTTGTTTGTTTGTTTGTTTGTTTACAAATACACTTTGGCTCTGATTGGTAAAAAGTAAGTTTGTGCAATGCCCGTGGTTTGTTTCCTGTGGTTGTTATTCAATTTAATTTCACACTCTCCAAATCGCTCTTGTTTTGGTTAGTAAAACAAGACAGTAGCTACAATTCAGTGGGATTAAGTGCTTTACTATATTCCATAAATTATACTGAGATCAGAGGGAGGGGCTGGTGATTCTGCTTGGAAGAATACAGAAAGGTGTCACAGAGTCAGCCTCTGAATTGGATCTTAAAGGATAAGTGGAAATTCACTGACTGGAGAGAAGAAAATAACCTACTGATGGAAGGGCCTTTGGAAATGTCAAGGATGCATTCAAAGGCATGGGAATTTCAATTATAGTATTCAGTTGGAATTAAGTGCATGTTGGGTACAGAGATAACATGGAAAAGACACAGGGTTGAAAAGTTAGACCAGAGATTATTGTCAAGAGCTGTTGACATCAAACTAAGATTACATTTTATTGAAGAGGCCCGTGGTCTGCCAAGTAGCATGTAACTTTCTCCTTTTTCCCAACATTTTGCCTTCTATATCGTCTTCCTCCTTGTGAAAGACTCCACCACCCTTGTCCACCCTTTACTTTTTATACCATATCAACAGCACTCTTGACACTTTTACTAGGAAGGAGCTTTAGATGAGAACATTCTGAGAAGCACATTCAAGATAAATATTACATATGTTGTATTTTAAATGGGAACGCATGGATGGATACCTTTATAAAGTAATATAATGAATCTGTATATGTGAGAGTCAGAGTATAAGTAGACAGTACAAAGGCAGCAAAAGGAGGGTTTTTGCTACTTCTACACAGTACTCAAACTATTTATATTTAGTAATCACCTCCTATGTCTAGTAGAGTGATCTAATGAGACAATGCCTTTTAAGAGCATGGCTTACAGAATACTGGTTAAGATAGATATATTGTGGGGCACGTGGGTGGCTCAGTCGGTTAAGCATCTGCCTTCGGCTCAGGTCATGATCTCGGGGTCCTGGGATCGAGCCCCGCACCAGGCTCCCTGCTCAGTGGGGAGCCTGCTTCTCCCTCTCCCTCTGCCCCTTACCCCCACTCATGCTCTCTCTTTCTCTCTCTCCTCTCTCTCAAATAAATAAATAAAATCTTTAAAAAAGTAGATATTATATTGTATAAATAAAATACAATATAATTATGAGGCAGCATTATCACACAGAAGCTCTATATAATATTTGTTTTCTTAAAAGCCTACCTAACATTTTAGGTATTCAGTTGATGGCTTGATAAAAATCACAAAGAAGAATGACATCCTTTAAGGACATACCTGGTAGAAGCATACTGTTTTTGTACTTACATATTTAAATATCATATGAATTTGTTTAATAAGCTGAGAGAAAAAAATTAAAATTTAAATTATGTAGGGGTGTTATGTGATATCTATGGATATCACCCTTCCAAACTGGGTGCATGTATTTATCTTAAAAAGGGTATAATGGGGTAAAGAAAATAATTATAGAAAAATAAGGAATCTATAAATGATAACAGATTATCTCTTTCTCTGTCATTACATTTATGAGTGGTTCTCATATTTACTGAAATATAGTCAAAGAATAATACTGGTTTTGTAACTCTGGAAAATACTGACCACAAGATTTAACATTAAAATCAAGCAGGATTTTTCCTAAAGGAGTTTCTATTTGAAATTTTACCTCATTTGAACTTAATCTTAGTGAAAGTCAGGCATATAATCACTTAAATTAACAAGTAATGATGGAACATTAATTGTATCTTTTTAACTGAGTTAAAAGTTAAAATGTTTTGAGGTAGGCACAAATTAGCTTAATCCTGATGTCTTCCCTACAAACTACATGAAAAATTAAGGTAAATTTTCAAGACTATACATAAGCCTCTGCTATTGTCAGTTTATTTAGAATCTTAGAGTGCTTGTGGCTTAGCCAGTTAAGTGTCTGCCTTTTGCTCAGGTCATGATCTCAGTGTCCTGGGATCAAGTCCTGAGTGGGGCTCCCTGCTCAGTGGGGGGTCTGCTTCTCCCTCTCCCTGTACCCCTCCTCGCCCTCGTGGTTTCATGAGAGTATGTGTGCTCTCTCTCAAATAAATAAATAAAATATTTTTAAAAAATAATAAAATAAATACATAGAATCTTAAATGATTGCTTTATTTTATAGAAAATTTAAACCGTAAGAAAAAGAATGAAAGCCTTTTTAACAATTTTATCCACTGTTGGGCTAATCCTAAATCTAAAAACTCCATAGCATACATAGGACCCACATATTCCAATATTGAACTGAAATAGGTCCCAATGAAAAACAATAGTTTTCAAGATTCCATGGTGTGTGTTGCGGGGGTAGGGGGATGTCAATACTAACTGCAGTGCTTGTGAGACATCAATTTGCAGCAAGGATTAGCCAGAGAAAATATCCTGTGGCAACAAAAACAGGATGTGCCTGTGGCTTCCAGTCACATACAAAGAAATGTACACGAGGCAAATCAAAACTGAACTAGTGCACATGTGCATTGGGTTTAAGGGCAATTAGATCACCAGGCTAAATACACATGATATTTTTCTTTCTTCCTCCCACCTTTGAAACAATATCAGTTTTTTTTATATATACATATCTCAATAGACAAACTCATAGCAAATCTTTAATAAAATGAGTTTCATTTTAAAAGAATATCACTTTAAATGCTGTTCTTGGAATTTATAAACTCTATGTTTGAAGTCTAATTTTGAAAATGGCTCCAATTTTTAATTGAGAGAAATTTTCTATATACTTAATCCAAAATAACATATTACAAGAGTTATGTATTTCTTTGAAAATGTGTTTCTTTATTTTTTTTACATTTTTAAAATTTTATTGTTATGTTAATCACCATAGATTACATCATTAGTTTTTGATGTGGTGTTCCATGATTCATTGTTTGTGCATAACACCCAGTGATCCATTCAGTACATGCCCTTTGTAATACCCATCACCAGGCTCTGGAAAACAGTATGGAGGTTCCTCAAAAAGTTGAAAGTAGAGCTACCATACGACCCAGCAATTGCACTACTGGGTATTTACCCCAAAGATACAAATGTAGGGATCCGAAGGGGCACGTGCATCCCGACATTTATAGCAGCAATGTCCACAATAGCCAAACTATGGAAAGAGCCTAGATGTCCATTGACAGATGAATGGATAAAGAAGATGTGGTATACACACACACACACACACACACACACACACACACACACACACACACTGGAATATTATGCAGCCATCAAAAGGAATGAAATCTTGCCATTTGCAACGATGTGGATGGAACTGGAGGATATTATGCTGAGTGAAATAAGTCAATCAGAGAAAATGTGTTTCTTTAAATGACAAATAAGTTGTATTTACAGATGTGCTCCTAGAAGGGACACTTACCTATAGGTAACTCAAAATTAACAGGAGCAGAGAATTAGAGAGAGAGAGACACAGAAAGAAAGAGACAGGAAGTCAGAGAGACAGAGAAACAGAGACAGTGAGAGATTACCATAGTAATAAACTTCAGAATGAAAAACAGAATTTTATGCCTTCTTCACCAACACAGACTGTTGCCTCTGTACCGTCTTATAACTGCAAATGAAGAACTAAAGGCCCTCTCCTAAATCCAATAAAATCCAGTGATTGAAAGGTAAATTTTAGAACATTAGTATATCTCTACATAATACTTAAGCTGAAATTTGGCAAAAAATGACATGTTAAACAGGATTTAGAGTGGTATAACCATATAAAATGTATATGTTAATTTGATTTTTTTTCCCACATAAGGACAAAAGATATCCTCAAACACTTCTGTTCTTCTATTTAAGTGGTAAAGTTGAAAACATGAGGCTTTTCTTAACCAACTTCCCTCAAATTATCGGTATTTTTTGTAAGGATATTCTTTTCAACCCTTATACCATAGAGATTTGCACTATTTTGACAAAATCCTGGCTAATTTAAACCCATGACAGGAAGCAGGTTAAGGTCAGTGAAACAACATTATCATTATTGTCTTGCTCAATGAAGTAACACTTAAAGAAAAATGTCTGCTGAAAGCCAACCAAATCACTGTCAACCTCAGAACTTTCAGGCACTTTCCAGTCTTCCAGTCTGTTATTCAAGTTCCCCTTTGTATTCAGGGATTTGCAGTCTAAGTAAATGCCTTTCAGAATAAGTCAAATTTAAGAGTATTGTCCACCTCATGTTTCCATTGCATGGAATAATCATAGTTCAATGGATAATAGCAAAATTGGAAGCGAAGAAGTGCTCTATATGGTTAGGCCTGTCCAGATTTCAGCCTCTGACACTGTCATGGAACTTTGCCAAAGAGGGTTAATTACCTCCCCTGTAAACTGGGAGCAGTTAAATTTGCTCTTTCTTCCCAGCAAGAGTGTTTTAGGAATCTAACTAAATACATTTTTTTGAAAGCACATTTGAAATAACAATTTATGATAGCATTGTTTTAATTCTCATAAAATTTCAGAGAATATCAAGTTAAAATATCTTTAATTATAACCTCCAACTTTGATTCAACAAAATTCATAAGAAAATGGTATTGGAAATCACTTATTAATTCAATCACTCCACCAGTCATTCAACCATTTTGTTGAGAACTATGATGCATGAGTGAATATCCTTGCAACCAATGTATTATGTACCTAAAACAAGAATAAGAGAGTCCTATGAAACCATGTTGTAACTCAGTTAATTGCCATAAAGAGAATACACAGAAAGTTTTACTTGGTTTAGAAGACAATAACCTTTTGTTAGACCAGGATAATTTTTAGCAACAAGAATAAATTTGAAAAGCAAATCATTTTATTCCTCAATCACTTTAGAAATCTAAGAATGGTTTACAATTACCTTTAGAATAACACTCCAAATACTTTGTTCTCCAAGGCTTTCCATAATCTGGCCCCTAGCCTGTGTCATCAAATCTACCTCAGATTATTCTTCCCTCATCACATGTCCCTCAGAATCTCATCATTACATTTCAAAATTTCAGTACTATATTTTTGCTAGGGAAGGCATGACACACAGTGTGATCTGTGACAAAGGCTTGAGTAAACACTTCTAGACATAAACTGCCTAGTTTTAGGAAATCAGATAAAAACCTGGTAAGGTTCACTTTCTTTTTGCTAGCTGAGAAGCCCAACCGCAGCTCTTAAAATAAATGAACAGCTAACCAAACTTCCTAAGAAAGTGGAAAATGTTGGCTATATTTTTGGTAAGTGAAGATTGAACATGGTTCAGCACCAAGGTGTTATGAAGTCATGCAACATTTCCTCTACGCTACTTAACACAAGCAGTCAGTCAAAAGTATCAAACACTGCATATTTTATTACTTTGTTTTCTTTGTGTAACTATAAAACCATCAAAGGGCATGAAAAGCCTGAGAATCAGATTTTATTTTTAACCATTCTAGCTTCTACTTTTTTTCCCCTCAACATATTTTTCAGTTAAAATTGTACACTTTTTAACTCCTTGCACGTATGCATCTTCTTCCAGGTTAAAATCTGTTATATCTGTGGATGACATGTAGCTAATTGGAGTCAATCCTTGACATGTTCTTCCCCACCTGGATTTATGTGTCTGTTCCATTTCTCTGACTTCCAACATTTTGGTTCTTGTCTAATGCCACCTACTCTCAAACTAAGTTAATTACTATCTTAGAGACCACGTGATTATTTTCCCATTGTACCATTTGATTGTTGGACAGATCTGTCATTAATCTATCTAACCAAGTATTTGGGTTGTTATTCCACAGGTAATTGTATACCATTTTTAGAGTTCTAAAATGATTGAGGAATAAAGTGATTTGCATTTTAAATTTATTCTTGTTGTTAAAAACTATCTTGTTTAACAAAAGGATATTGTCTTCTAAACCAAGTAAAACTTTCTATGAATTTCCTTCTAGGCAATTAATCATATTCCAATGGAAAGATGACAGAGATACTATGAGAAGTCCTTATTTTCTTCTTTTTATTCGTATTTATTTGGTTATTTTATTCATATATTTATTCAGTATTTTTTTACCAACACTTGTAAACTTCGATGTCATCTTTAACACTTGTGGGATTTTTTTGTCTCTTCAATTTAAACCATCATAATTTCTCTTCTATCCACCCCCATCCATAACCATTCAGGTCTTTATGAACTGGCTACTGGATTTGAGCAATGGGCCCCTGCTATTGTAGGATTTGAGAATCTGCCTTTATAATCAATCAAAACCAACAAAAACTCAGATTTACTTTCAGAAATACAACCTTGATCACTCCTCTCACTTTTTAAAAACCCTTCAGATTGCGACTTCCGCTTATGATTCAAGGCGTAACCTCCTTTGTTAGACACCGAAAGTTCTCGGAAGTGTAGCCTCAATGATCTTTTCTACCCTTATTTCTCATATGTTCCAGGAGATACCTGAGTTCCCTCAAAATGAATTGCTCACTCTATTCTAGTGATATCTTCACATTCTTACTTCTTTGTACCTGTCTGTTTACCTGGAATTCATTTTTCACTCAGCCCTATTAAGAATTTTTACTTCTTTTTCAAGGGTCATTTAGTATCAAATTTTCAATGAGAAGTTCTGCTTAATCACTCCACCGAGTGCTCAGTCATGTGAAAGAGAAAGTTTTGTAAGTAATAAATAAGGTCACAGTTAAATGACTGCTGTGGTTGCAGATTTGCTGCAAGGAACCTAGAATACCATGCACCAAGTTATTCTTGCTGTTTGGGCCTTTCTCAGCTATATATATATATTCCTTCAAGTCACAGATCATATCATGCTCTTTCTCTTCCTCATCATTTTTACTATTCTCTATAAATCTTCCAAATAAAATGTGTTCCACATTGCTTTATTACTTGTTTGCTGAAGTATGGAGGTGTGTTCTGTAGAGGCAATGCTTTGGGCAGAATTTTTTTAATTTGGTCCAATCCAATGATTCCAGAAAGTCATCCATGACTACATAAGAAACTCCAATTTTATTGTCATTATTAATTAATTATACAAATAATGACTGAGGTACTTAGAGTATCAGGTACTGTTCTATGTGCTGAGGAAATGGCAGTGGGGAATAAAAGGCTCTGCTTTCAATAGACTATGTACCATTGTCAGCATTTAGCTAATTTTTAAAATTATATTTGTTGGGGCACCTGGGTAGCTCAGATGGTTAAGCGTCTGCCTTTGGCTCGGGTCATGATCCCAGGGTCCTTGGATCGAGCCCCGCTCTGGCTCCTGGCTCAGCAGGGAGCCTGCTTCTCCCTCTGCCTACCCCCTACTCGTTTTCTCTCTCTCTCTCTCTCTGTATCTCTGTGTCTCAAATGAATAAATAAAATCTTTAAAAAAATAAAATAAAATAAAATTATATTTGTTGATCAATATTCATAAAATATAGTTGTGTTATATTATATTATTAAAATATTTATCTATCTTTTATTTTCTATACCTACATAATCTCTTCATCCTCAGGGCAGATATTATTTCTCTTCCTTCTGCACTGGAATGGCATTGCTAATCACAGAGCTTTTCCAATAGTAAATACTCAGTAAATATAGAATTTGTGAACACTAGGCATTCAATACTAAAATACATATTTATAATGCATACAATTATTTGTAAATTAGTCTGAAGTCTGGTTTACTGTTGTCCTTTCTTTAAACAAACTATTTTACCTAAAATAAGTAGGCACCTGGGGCACCTGAGTGGCTCAGTCAGTTAAGCCTCTGCCTTCGGCTCAGGTCATGATTCCGGGTCCTGGGATCCAGCCCCACGTCGGGCTCCCTGCTCAGCGGGGAGTCTGCTTCTCCCTCACCCTCTCCTTCTGCCCCTGCTATCTCTCTCTCTCTCTCAAATAAATCAATAAAATTTTTTAAAAAAATAAAATGAGTAGTTTCTTTTTCTTCTTATTAGATTCATTTAAAGGAAAAAAATATTGTTCTAGATTTTCCAGTTCTCGGGGTTCATGTCGATCAAACATTTCCTGAGCTCAAGAAGCATCTTTAGAGTGAGTTACCATTTAAATAATAAAGGAATGTTTCCAGAGTCCATTTGCAAAGTTTTCTAAAATCAGGTTGACTGGTATTAAAAATGTTTAACACAAACACTGAAATAGTAAAGAATTGTCACCTGCTTCTGACTACTAAATTGTCTCTCTGATATCAATTACCTTTGAAAAATACAACAGAACATACTCAGCCCATGTGTCAGTAAATCTCATCATGACAGGATAAGTAACTCTCAATCTTAACAACAACTTGCTTGTAGGAGGGGGATGATGTTTAGGTTATTTTGACCTTGAAGTCATTTCTGACTCCTTTCCCTCCCTCACACTGCTTAATCAACACACTAACAAATCTTTTCAGCATAGGCACTAAATACAAACATTCTCACAGTCCCCAGTGCTCCAAGTCCAGATAGATCCACCATAATCCCTAACCTGGACTCAAAAAAATAGTCTTCTAATATGTCTCCTGCTTCTACACTTACAGGTTTTCTCTTTTGCAGAAACCATGGTGACCCTTTAAAAATCTGAGTCAGTGTTATCACCCTGCTGCTCCAAACCCTACGTAGCTTCTCATAGCACTCAGAATAATAATGCCTATGCTGCCCAGCTTGGCTACTATATCTCTGATGTCATTTGTGAACTTTCTTCACCTTGTCCCAATCACAATAGTCTCCTCACTGTGGTTCCAAGGCTCCAAGCATGCCTCTGCTGGCCCCAAGGCATTTGAACTTGATCATTCCCTGGCCTAAGACACCCTTTGCCCTTGAAGGTCACATGGTTGGCTCCTTCACTTCCTTCTGTCTGTATTTAAATGTCACATTTTCACACAGAGGCCTTCTTGCACCAAGTTATATAAAACAGCATTTCCTCTTCACCGTTCTCTTCCATGTTTATTTGGCACCATTCATGTATTTCCACCTGCCTTTTAAACTTTTTTTTTTAAATATTTTTATTTGGTACCTGCCATTCCCTTCTAATAGAACTTCTGTTGGTATAGGAATGTTGCTTTGTTTATGTCTATGTAACCAAATTCTAGAAGGATGACTTCAAAAATGTAGGCAATTAGTGAAAATTTCTTGAATGCTTAAAATTTTTGTTATTAAAAAGTGTGGGAATCTTTATTTTTTATTTAAATGATTCTAATTTGAAAGCTTTCCATATCCTTCCAAGAATGGCATGTTTATATAAAACCATTGAAATAAAGTAGACTTTTTATATTCCATGTTTTAACCACAGTGAAGAAATATGTTTCTTGAACTAATGAATTAAATGAATGAATTAAATAATATATGCACGACTACAGCCTACAGTCCAATGGAATAAATATAGCTCTGGATTTCTTGATCTGTCTGTCATGAAATAGGAGATACAATTACCTCAAAAGAATTCCAGAATTTAAAAAGGAAAATAGTTTTTGATCAGGCCTAGGTGTTTTCCACAGTTTGAAAACAGCAACAGTAATTTATTAAAATAGATTTCTCTTTTGTATTATTTCATATTCTTTATTTTTTAAGTCCCATAGCTTAGGCATTTAAATATATATATAGCTTTATAATGTCAAGTAATTGAAATGCTTTACAATATTTGTGATTATCTACAGTTAAGGGCAATGAACTTTGTCCAGTACTTTTATTATGATCTTCTCTATCTTAAAGATGGGGTATTATATTTAAAACTTGGCAAAATGTGGAAAGAAATTAGGTAAAATGTAAACCCGCTTTACAAAAATATGCTTCTGTGTCTGTGTATATGTGCATGTGTGTGAGTGTGTGCAAAGAGAGGAAAAAGGGTTATATTACTATTCATACAAAATAAAAGTTACAACATATATAGTATCTTAGGGAGAGTTTTGTTGTTATCTTATTATAATCCAGTTGAGCTCTATAAAAAATGCTCAGAATGTGAAACATAAAAACCGGTATTATTTATGATTTCTACTGCTTCAACATTTACTGTCAAGATTTTTATGACAAAAAATCTATTTTCTATACTTCACTGTTTCTAATAATCTCTCTCCATTTTTAATGTTATATTCTTTTCTAAGGATGAACTTCTTATTTCATTGTGTGAAGTGTCAGGTCTTGCTAGAAATCCAAGTCCGTTTCACCAGAAATAGATACATGAAACTTCATGTTTCCTAACTGTGCATATACATATAACCGGATAAAGAGAAATATTATGATGTTTTCTTTTGCTATAAAATATTGAAAAGATTTTGTTTCAATGCTAACTTTAAATAGGATGGTGAAACAAATATATTATGTATAAAAGGGAATCTGTCCAATCAGGCAGTGTAGATCATACTGTTTCTAATATTATCTCAATCTCCTCTATTTCATGAATCGTTAACTATGTACCATATTAATATTGGATTATGGAAAAATCACTGCATCTGCATAATCTCTAATACTAATTATTAATTTATTAGAGACACGTACTTGTCAGTGACATTGTGTATTCTAGAATTTGACTGGGGTTATATAATTATGAATAAAGTAAAACGGAGAGTGATTTTTTTCTGAATTACTGGAAACTCATGAGAAAACTAATCTACTATAATATTCAACAGTTTTTTTTATATATGAAGAGTGAAACAACTGCTACAATCATACAGTTACCTTAACAATTATATCCATTCATTATCTAAGATTAATTCCACATTCACTTCATAATTTTGTGTCCAGTAATTATTTAAAGACATTGCTTTTATAACAAAATGTTATAAAATAATGACCAAAAATACAGCAGCTTAAAATACTTACAAGAAATAAAAACATGTTGAATTATTTTAACCTCATTTATTCCCAGTATACGTAATAATATTCTTTGCCAAAACACCAGCCAAAATGCCATAGTATATATTTTTTTCCTATTGAAAAATACAAACCTCTGTATTTTCTTGGTATACCTATTTAGAGCAATCTTTTTTCTTTGGGTTATAAACTGAATAGAGTTTGCTGAAATAATGATGAAAGTAAGAGAAGGAGAAAGAGCTGTAGCAGAAGAAATATCAGAAAGAAAAATAAAACGGCAATTTTATTTATAATGATCACATTTAATATATAGATATATAAATATGTAATTCTACCATTAATAGAAATAATGGTGAGAATAGTAAGACAAACGTATTATAATATCAGATTTCATGAAATTGAAGATATCTCTCTTAAAAAAAAGGATCTCTCTTAATTCCTTGACCATTGGTTTGTTTGATTATGATTAATAGTTCCGAAATACCATCCATTCCTGAGTAACATATAACAATTCTTAGATGAATGACATAGAATGTTTAATCACATATGCAAAAATCTAGTTTTTCTATATAAAAAAGACTAGAATGTAATTATTATTTCAAGTACTAAAAGCATTATTTGTATTAAATGGGTTCCTTTTATCAAATTAAGTACGTAAAGTACAGATTATTCTTTCAGACAACAGAGGCATCTTAGAAAATAGAACTGGCAACATTACTAAAGGGTTTGACACACCACGTTGGTCATAGCCAACAAAGTTATGACTGACAGTCTGCCTAGGGCTCCAGGGACAAATCTTTAAAAGAAGGGTGGTGTCCAAAGGCAGAGTTCAAGGGAAAGGTCTGGAACAGAGCAAGACTAATACCTCAGCGGGTAACAAAAAGCTGCCAAGGTCAAATTAAAATCAATCCATCAGTTTATAGGCAACTCATATGGCAAAGACAAGGCCAGAGCTCTATGATTCCACTCCACACAACTGATGAAAAACCATTTTTACAAATTCTGTAGGATAAAAAGGTGATACCTTGTGATAGTAACTGACAAGCTGTCAATCTGTCTCAGGTGTTTGAGATGCTCTATCTCTTCCTGTTCGAGGAGGATTTTCATTTTTGTAGAATCACATTTTGTTTAATATTCAGTGTTCCTTGAAGATATTTTCGCAGGCACCTTTAAAAATGTTAATCCCACATTTTGTAATCTGTATTATGTCGTAAAGTTAGAACTGTACGAAGGATATCATTGACTTTAAGAAAAGGCATTGGTTTGAATCACATCTCTGCCACTTACTAATTGAATGACCTTGAGCTGTTTATTTTATATCTCTGAGCTTCAATTTCACTACCTCTAAAATGATGATAGTAAGTGGCTTGCAGTGGTGCTATGAAGATGAATTGAGAAAGTGAAGGTAAAACATGTAAAGAGAGCCTGGAAAGGATAGCACTATAGACACTATTATTTTTATTGTACATTTCTCTGACAGCATAGTTCAGAGACTAACATACCGCCACCACAATTCATTCTGTTGGTGAGGATGAAAATTATAGAGCTAGCATGGCGTAGAGTTTTCATCTCAGCTGTCAATGCCAGTGTATTCCTAATGGTTGCCTAGTGTACCGTGTCAAGAAAAGTTTTGGAGTTCAGCAAAGACTAACATGAAACATTTTCTATAATTGGTGTAAAAGGGTGAAAGCACAACTACATATGCTGACCTGGATATAGAGACTTCAATTAAATGAATCTAATTAAATTTTTCCTTCAATCTAACTTACCTTTATTTGGCAAGGATGTGAATAAAAAGTAATCCCTTGCACTGTTGGTGAGAATGAAAACTGGTGCAGTCACTATGGAAAACAGTATGAAAGTTCCTCAAAAAATTAAAAAATAGACCTACCTTATGACCCAGGAATCACAGGACTAGGTATTTACCCCTAAAATACAAAACAGTAATTCCAAGGGACACATGCACCCCTATGTTTACAGCAGCATTATGTATAATAGCCAATCTATGGAAGCAGCCCAAGTGTCCATGATTGATGAATGAATGAAGAAGATGTGGTATATATATATACACACACACACATATATATATATGAAATCTTGCCATTTGCAATAACATGGATAGATCTAGAGGGTATAATGCTAAGCTAAATAAGTCAGTCAGAGAAAGACAAATACCATAGGATCTCACTCATAGGTGGAATTTAAGAAACAAAACAAATGAGTAAAAAGAGAGAGAGAGAGAAAGACAAACCAAGAAACAGACTCTTAACTATAGAGAACAAACTGGTGGTTACCAGAGGAGGGGGGTGGGGGTGTGAGGGTACAGGATGAGGATTAAAGAGTACATTTATGACAAGAAACATAAAATTAAATGAAAACAATTACCTTAATTTGTAATGTTCATAATTTTTAAATGATTATGTAAATGGAAAGTTAGCTGTGTATGGAGGAATCATTTAAGTACACAAAAGCAAAATAAACCAAATATTTAGGTGAACACTATCCAAATCATCAACAACAAATTAAACATTCTGATTATTTCTTTTAATTATATAAGCAGTTCCTTCACTTGATAGCTTTGTACCTCCTCTTTGAAATAAAAGAGGATTTTTGGAATGGTGGTTCTCAATTCAGATCTAACCAGGAAAGAGTGGTAGACTTCTTAAATATTAAGAATGGAGGTTATCACCCTGGATAACCTGATTTATTAGGTTAAGGTATAGCTCGGCATGTGTATTTTTCAAAACCCCCAAGATAATTCTAAAACAAAGGTTAGAATTGGTTAAGAGGTGGTTAAGAGGCATTGCCTTATAGTCTTTGAAAATATAACATTTGTATTTTGAAATTGATATATCAGAGAAAATAGCTGAAGTTATAATTTTCTTTCCTAATTTGATATTAACCAACTTCTTACACATTACAGCCACCAATAAAAATCCAGTTATGGAAATTAAGTTATTAAGTTATAAAGTTCCACTAAAATTATGAGTTTTATTATATTTGATTATTTTACTTTTATTAATTTTACTAGCTGGCTTCTAGCTCTCTCTTTTGTTTAACCAGTGGTATTTACAAATTATTGGCCTTGTCAGTAATAAATATTAAACTATAAAACTTCAAAGTTGATAGTTTTTAATGTATATGATTCAATTTCAAGTTTGTCCTTTTTTCTCTTTTGTGATGCTAGCATTAACTGAAATTATAATTAGTTCATAAGGAGATGATATATTTTTTTAATTTTTTATTCACATACAATGTATTATTTGTTTCAGGGGTACAGGTCTGTGATTCAGCAGTCTTACACAATTTACAGTGCTCACCATAATACCTACCCTCCCCCGTGTCCATCCCCCAGCCACCCCATCCCTCCCACCCCCCTCCACTCCAGCAACCCTCAGTTTGCTTCCTGAGATTAAGAGTCTCTTATGGTTTGTCTCCCTTTTTGGTTTCATCTTGTTTCATTTTTCTCTCCTTTCCCCTATGATCCTCTGTCTTATTTCTCAAATTCCTCATATCAGTGAGATCATATGATACTTGTCTTTCTCTGATTGACTTATTTCATTTAGCATAATACCCTCTAGTTCCATCCACATTGTTGCAAATGGCAAGATTTCATTTTTTTGATGGCTGCATAATATTCTATTGTGTGTGTATATATATATATATATATATACACACAATAGAATATTATATATATATACACATTATATATATATACACAATATATATACACCACATCTTCTTTATCCATTCATCTGTTGATGGACATCTTGGCTCTTTCCATAGTTTGGCTACTGTAGACATTGCTGCTATAAACATTGGGGTGCATGTGCCCGTTTGGATCACTACATTTGTATCTTTAGAGTAAATACCCAGTAGTATAATTCCTGGGTTGTAGGGTAGCTTTATTTTCAACTTTTTGAGGAACATCCATTCTGTTTTCCAGAGTGGCTGCACCAGCTTGCATTCCCACCGGTAGTATAGGAGGGTTCCCCTTGGAGATGATATCTTTATTCTGATATTCTTTAGTAGTCATACTATGTGTTTCATTATTATGGAACACTGTATCACTCACTTTTTCCTTCTTAGATAAAAAGCAGTGAGGTTGAATAGTAATTAAGCTCTAAGTTTAAATTTTATTGTTGAAAATGTTTCACACAGTTTAGTTTGGTATTATACACATTTGATGCCACAAAGATAAATAATGTGTGTAATTTTAATTGTTTTTGTAATGAATTCTTCTCGACAATTTTCTTGAATTTTCCGAATAATGCAAATCGGATTGGGACTAGGTGCTCCCAAATAACAATTTTCCTAAAATATCTTGGCATTAGCATTAAACACCTAACATAGTATTTTGTTGGTGGTGGTGGTGACATAGGGATATTTTCACAAGTAAGTTATTTTTCTTGCCAGAGCTCACTGGACTATGTTTTCTTTAAATAATATGAAATTTTTCTTCTTCAAAATATTCATTATTTAGATAGAGAAAACTATTTAACCTACAAATGGGTGATTTAAAACTTGACTACAATTCTTTTTTTTTTAATTTTAGAGCAGAGGAATATCTAGTTTTATTAAAGCTTTTGATGAGACATTTCTCTATAAAATCTTGAATATGCCAATCATATTTCCCATCTCTTACTATAGCCATCCAAGTTGTGTATGTTTTCCGCGATGGCTTATCAAGGGTTTTACAAGGAGATCAATGATATAACAAAGACATTTACATAATAAAATGCACTTATTTGAATATAAATATTACCACACTATTCAAATTCTTAGAGAAAATTTAAAGTCGAATATTAAATCTCATTGCAACCAATCAATGGAGCTTTGTATTTTTCTCACTAATGATCTGGTTTTCTCAGAACCTCGGAACGGAATTAGTTCCATGCCAAGTTTTTTATTACTTTGTCTTTAAAGATACCAAAGGTCATAGATCACAGAAACTTTTCCTTATACTAGCTCCATATCCTCCAAATTAAAAATACAAGATAGTCCCCAGACTGTTGAGCAATTTTCCCAGAAAAACTTCTATACTATGTTCCAGCATGTAGTGCTGACAGACAATAGCAGAAACTCAATGTTATTTGAGAAAAAAAGAGCAGAGAAAGAGAAAGTATTCCTGATTTGTTTTCTCACCTAGAAACCACAATTCCAGGCAGTTATCCAAAATCTTTGACCACTGAACTTGGATTCAATTGAGAGAAACCCCACAAGAAAGCCATATGATTTGGCATGATGGGTTACTCTAACTAAAGGGAGGAAACCACTTGTCCTGTTCTTTCAGAGAGTGGCTTTTGTGACATTTCTGCCATATCACAGAGTCAGAATTGGGAAGTGGTCTTAGTTGTGGGCACCAGCTGATACGTAACTTCCTCTTTTTCTTCCTATATATTCAAAATCTGTGAATTTTTGCTAATGCTAATCCATGTCTGCAACCAAACATTTGAACTTAAAACACCACTTTTCTTCTGCAGTACTTGTAGAACTCAGTTGCGATTAATCACACAGTTCAATGTTAAGCTTGAATTTTAACATCCCAAGACACCCTAACACATCCTTGGGGCCTGTGCTTCTTTTTAGCCCATGCTGCCCTCCATTGTTACTTAAGGTCAAGAGGTTACAAAATTTATCTGCAAACTACTGAACGCAAACAAACAAAAATCATAAGCAAGGCTATGACCTGTGTCTTGTAGCATCTTCTAAGTGTATCCCAAGTTTGAATTCACTCACTCTAACAGAGCCAGAAACTTCAATCAATACGATTTTTCTGTCCTAAAATTTTACTTTTCTGATTTCTCCAAATTTATAACCCAATATTTTAAAATTGGAGATCTTGAGGTTTTGCAGCTAATTCAGGTGAGCAGAGATGGCCCAGTGGAAATATACGGCAAGTGCCTGCAGAAGAAAATATGTTTTCTACAGGTACTTTGCTCCACAGAAAAACAGAAGCAAGTCAAGGGTGGCACATTTTCTGTTACCATTCATATTGCCTCCCCTGGGAGAATGTTATGCTAAAGCATCTCCTTTCCATGAAAGGAAATATCTGCTATGAGGAAAGAAATTTTCTTTCCCCTTTCAACAGTTAATAAGAACCATGGTGTGGTTCCACCTCTGGGATGGTTAGTGTGAAAATTCCATGTGCCCACTCCCAGCGAAACTAGTATAACTGATTAAAAATATAAAGAAACATTTATGTAAAGTCTCTAGAAACTGTACTAAGGGTATAGATCAAATAAATAAATATTTATTCAAGAAAATCTACTAAAACTTGATTAAGAACAGTTCAAGTCTGTGGTGTTTAGCCATAACCAGTTCTCTGCCTCTCCCTTCTCCACCCACAGCTCAGCATAAAGAAAGCTTCACTCTGGCGGCACCTGGGTGGTTCAGTCGGTTAAGCATCTGACTCATGATTTTGGCTCAGGTCATGATCTGAGGGTTGTGACATCAAGCCCTGTGTCAGGCTCTGTGCCGGGCATGGACCCTGCTTGGGATTCTCTTTCCCCCTCTCCCTCTGCCTCCCAGCCAGTCTAAGAAAAACAAACAAACAAACAAACAAAACAAAACAGCTTCATTCTGGATAAATGTGACCAATAAGATGAAGATTCCTCTCTACTTATCTCCCAAACAAAGGATACATTATTTCCTTATAAGGAATAGGCAAGATATGAGCATTTCTATTCCTTTCCAATTCAAACTTGAAGAGGCTAAATTACTGATGAGTGGGACAAAAGTTTGGGTACTTTCTTCCTCCACCCAGTCCCTACATAGGATATAAATATACCTCAAGTGTGACAGGCTGAAAGTTCTGGGGCCCAAACTCCCTCACATCAGCTTACTAATAAGGCAGAAATTCTCTAAAGAAAGAGGGAAGCTGAGAATACCAGAAGCCACCTCCACACCCCGTCTCCTGTGTAATGGCTCAGATTTTTCTTTTTTCTTAGGGTAAGGCAGTCCATAAGAACAGAAAGAACTCCAAAGCTCTCTAAATTCAGAACTGATTTATTAAAAAAAAAAAAATAGTGTAAGAAAGTTCAAGGTTAAGGATACTCTTTAAAACAAGGGTTCCCTTGTTAAAGAGCAATGAGCTGAAACATAGTCCAATTTTTTCACCAGAGTGAACATGGGAAAGAAAACTAAGAAGAGACTTCAGAGGTTAAAATAAACCTCAAAGACTGCCCTCAAAAACAACCTCTGCCCCAATTTAATTGCATCAAACTCTATAAAAAACTATGCCACGCATGGAGCACTGGGTGTTATGAACAAACAATGAATCATGGAACACTGCACCAAAAACTAATGATGTAATATATGGTGATTAACATAACAATAAAAAATTTAAAAAAAATTAAAAATTAAAAAGACAAAAATAAAAATAAAAAACAAAAAACAAAAAACAAAAACAAACAAACAAAAAAAAAAAACAAAAACTATGCCACAAAACACTGTTAAAACAATGGAGCGATCAGCATGCAATTAGTCGACCCTAACAGCTGGGTGGAAAGCAAATTAGGCAGACAACTTAGCAGAGATATGAAGAAGAGATACAGCCAAAGAGAGAGCTCTTCTAAAACTGCTGGCATCCCAAGATAACACTGAGCATACCCAAGACTGTGCCCTCCAAGGGGCAACGTCAGAGTTTCACAGTAGGGAAATAACCTCACTAAAATAGTCTAGCTAAGTCACTAAATAAATAAACTAATTAACCTCACTAAACAAATAAACAAACAGACCAGCATTTAAAGCAAGTCATGGTGAGGAGGCAGATGAATCACTACCCAGATTAGTTAATGTAAAATGTCTGGTTTTCAATCACAAATTATATGTGAAACATGAGAAGAAACAAGATGCTATGTCTCATATACAGGAAAACAAAACAAAAGAAGACAATATAGGAGACAGAAACAGGCTGTAAGAGCACTAAGATATTGGGCTTAACAGACAAATTCTTCAACATAGTGATTATAAATATGTTCAGAGAACTAAAGGAAACTATGCTTTAAAAGGTAGAAGAAGCTCTGGTGATGATGTCTTATCAAAAGGGAAGGATGGACCTGAGTAGGGTCAGTTTTGTCTGCTATTGAAGAGAAGTTGGTATCATATCAACCTAATTAGTTAGAAATTTAGGATGTTAATTATAATACCCAGGAAAATAACTAAGAAAATAACTTTAAAATATGCAGAAAGGAAATGTGGAGGTAATCAAAACAGTACACTAGAAAAAATACAACAAACCACAAAAGAAGGAAGTGAGTCCTTTCTTACCAGTAAACACATTAATTATAAATGAATTAAACTTACAAATTAAAAGGCAGAGACTGGAAGAATGGATAAAAAAATATGATCTGTCTGTATGCTGTCTATAAGAGTCACTTTATATCCAAAGACACAAATATGTTAAATGAAAGGATGGAAAAAAGATATTCCATACAATTAGTAACCAAAAAAAAAAAAAAAAAAAAAAAAAAAAAGTGGCAGTGGCTATTCTAGCATCAGAAAAACAATAGGCTTTTAATCAAAATTTTAAATAACAAAAATCATTATATATTAATTAAAGGGTCAATTTATCATAGAGATACAAGAATTATAGACACACTCAGAGATACTCACAGATCCTAAGATAAAGGCTCCTGTCATGTCATGGAAAGCATCTGAGTCAGTCAAGAGGCAGAGGCCACTGTGGAAATTGTGGTCAGGAGTCTTTACTGTGGTTTCTGCAGGATGGAAAGGGAGATGCAGGGTCAGCAGGCTAGTTTGAATAATTTCAACAGGCCCTGGAACATAGCAACTGGCCCTAATTCTCTGGGATGTTTAGGGCAGGTGGATAGTGGCCTGGTATTTAAGAGCCCGGTAAAGAATGTAGTTAAAAGTGCAGGGGCTGGGGACACCTGGGTGACTCAGTCAGTTAAGCAGCTGCCTTTGGCTCAGGTCGTGATCCCAGGGTCCTGGAATAGAATCCCGCATCAGGCTTCTTGCTATGCAGGGAGCCTGCTTCTCCCTCTGCCTGCTGCTCCCCCTGCTTGTGCTTACTCTCTGTCTCTCTCTCCCTCTCTCTCTCCCTGACAAATAAATAAATGAAACCTTAAAAAGGAAAGTGCAGGGGCTGGAATGGTTGGTATGCATTTGTTAGGCACATGTAGGGGTGAGTTATTTATCATAGCTAGGAACTGGCTAGCTCTTGGCGGGACAGTCTCTCCAGGCAAGACCCCCAATGTTAAAACATCAATATACATGAAATAAAAGACATGGTTAATAGAGTATTAGGTTATAACTTAAAGTATAAAATAAATACCCATGAATCTCTATTGATATAAAAAAATGATTGAATAGATAAATAGAGGGGAACTCTCCCATGTAGATAAATTCCAAATAATTTCTGTAAATACTCTGCCCATAAGGAGGTAGAGCACAATTCCCTATTCCTTAAGTGCAGGCTGCACATAGAGACTTTCTTTCAAAGAGTACAGTATATATGGTAAGGGAGAAAAAAAAAGTAGCTTTATGGTGGAGAAACAATAATATCTCAAGTTAGGTGATTAAGGTTAACATCAACAGTGACAAGCCATAATACTGATGGTATGTACCTTTGATATGATGTATTCAGAACGGCACTTTAGCTCTTTATTCTTCCTGGCCCATATATATTACTCATTTTTTCTTTATTTATTCAAAGTATAATTAACATACATTGTTATATTAGTTTCAGGTGTACAGTATGATTCAACAATTCTATACGTTTCTCAGTGTTCATCAAGGTAAGTGTACTCTTGATTCCTTTTACCTATTTTACCCCTTCTCCCACTCACCTCCCCTGTGGCAACCACCAGTTTGGTCTCTGTATTTAAGAGTCTTTTTTGTTGTTGTTTGTTTGTCTCTTTTCTTCTTTGTTCATTTGCTTTGTTTCTTAAATTCCACATATGAGTGAAATCATATGGTATTTGCCTTTTTATAATTGACTTATTTTACTTAGCATTATACTATCTAGCTTCATCCCATATTGTTGCAAATGGAAAGATTTCATTCTTTTTTATGGCAGAATAATACTCCATTGTGATTGTATGTGTGTGTGTGTATATACACATACTTTCTTTATCCATTCATCTATGGATGAACACTTGGGTTGCTTCCATATCTTGGCTTTCGTAAATAATGCTATAACAAACATAGAGGTACATATTTCTTTTTGAATTAGTGTTTTCATTTTCTTTGGGTAGATATCCAGGAGTGGAATTACTGGATCATGTGGTAATTCTACTGTTAAATTTTGGAGGACCCTCCATATTGGTTTCCACAGTGGCTGCACCAATTTGCATTCCCACCAACAGGGCTCAAGGGTTCCTTTTACTCTGTATTCTTCCTTCCTCAAATATACTACTCAAATTTAACCACAAGAAAAATATCAGACAAATTAAAATTGAGAGACATTCTATAAAATGCCAACATACATGACCAGCAATCCTCAAAAATGTCAGCAGGAAAAGCCTGAGAAATGGTCACAACCAAGCAGAAACTTAAGAGACTTGATCACTAAGTGTAATCTGATATCATGGATGGTATACTGGGGAAACTGAATAAAGAACTGACTTTAATTAATAATAATATATCACTCTAAGCATTAACATGCAGGTCACAGACAGAGGCAGAAACATCAAAACAACTGTGTGATTCCAGGATGAGCAACTATGTTTGAAGCAACCCTCTTTTTGTGCTCCCCAGACGGCCTGGACCAAGGATTCCTGGGCCATTAGGCCATCCTTACCAGAGCCCCTTTCTCTGGGGGTGTCTTTCCTCAGATCAGCCAGAAAATTCTCCTCCATCCCCTTCTCCCAGTAAAATTTGTCTTAAAGAAATGCAATGAGAAAAAAATGAATTAGTTATCTCATTATCACACCCTCTGCAGGATAGTCTCTATTTCTCCTAACCAGCAATATTTATTCACAAATCTATTTCTTCTAATCTTTAATTTATTCACAATATTTATTCACAAATCTTTTTCTTCTTCTGTCTGTGATGTGTTTTGGGGAAAGTTTAGGGAATTCCAGAAATTTGAGTAGAGAAAAAAAGAGTTCTGCTTCAGCTCTTATTGAGAGCCAGCTCTGGCTTCTTGAAGGTAACCAGATTTAGGGAGGGACTTTGATAGTGGCCCTCCACACCCACCACCATCCTGAGTCCCTTCATTCTATCTGTGAAGATTTCTCATTTTTAAACGGGGTTATTATAATACTGCTACTATAAAAACATATGCACATGCACACTCTACTTTACACACATTAAGAGGTTTAAGTAATGAGAAAATTCAGTAAATACCAAGCCCCAGGACCTGGACAAATCCATCCCCCTGCCTTGCTCCCTCATGCTCTTAAGCATTACACAGCTTCGGGGTGGAGTAGGGTATGGTTTACATGGGCATCAAAGGGCCAAGCATTTCCCACCCAACCTTCAGGAAACCTCACATACTGTAAAAATAGAACAGGAATTGTAGGCCCTGAATTCAGAAGAGTAAGGAAAAATCCCAGTGACCCTGAGGCTTTTGGAGGATAGCTCCCCTCAGTCCTTAACAATCCCTTCCATTTCTGGGATGCCTGGGTGGCTCAGCTGGTTGAATATCTGCTTTTGGCTTGGGTCATGATCCCAGCTGGGATTGAGTCCTGCATCAGGCTCCTTGCTTAGCAGGGAGCCTGTTTCTCCCCCTGCTCCCCCTGCTTGTGCTTTCTCTCTCTCTCTCTCTCTCTCTCTCTCTCTCAATCTCTCCCTCTCTCTCTCTGACATAAATAAATAAAATCTTAAAAAAAAAAAAAAAAGGAATCCCTTCTATTCCTGATGGAAGTTAGGGAGGAGAGCACAGCTTCCTAATTCTTAGCTTAGTTTTTTACATGAAAAGATGTAGCTGATTGTCACTTCACCTACCCTCTCTCCACATGACAGTTTCTGGAAGCTGAAGAATGCAGAACTCCTGGCTCTGTCTGTGGTTTAGCAGACAGCAACGGCAGGAGGCCAAAGAGAGGGCAGAGCAACCCCATAGTAAAAAGGGAGTATGTTAATTACAGCTTGGCAAGGAAATGTGCATAGACCTTCAAGTAGCACTCAGTCCTATCTCCAGACACTAAAAAGGAACTGGTTTCAAAGTTTGGGGTATGAAAACGGTCCCATGGTCTGTGTAACCTTGCCCCTCCTCCCATCCACCAGAAGACAGCCCAGTTCTGTAAGGATTAAGGGAAAGAATGTTTTCCCAGCAGCAATGACTTTTCGCATGTTAGAAAACCCAGCCATTTTCTAATGGTACGGAGCTGGGCGAGCTTTTAGGGGCAAAGGGTATGGGGGATATTGCTGAGGGTGACCCTGGGATGGTTATGTCAAGGCCTGGGAACAAGATATGTACCACTTCAGGTTCGTCTGACTTGAAACAACCTTTGAAAGAACCACGAATTGTCCCTCCTGGGTGTGTGTGTGTTGGGGGGATATCTTGGGTAAGGGAATACCCTCCCCATGGAGATACTACAAGGTGCATTTTTCAAAGTTAAAGTCCCAATTAACTTCTAGGAGGATCCCAGAATGGTTTTTACTTTTTTAAAAAGGGAATATCTGCACAGACAGCACCTTGACAATCAAAGCCCCTTGGTTCTTTGTGTTAAAGAAAAACTTCAGTTGATGGCAAAAGGTGGCTGATACACTCTTAGAGAAATATTCAGAGTATTTGAAATAAACTTGGACCTATTAGAACAAGTTAAAAGAGGGACAAAGTAGTGGTCTTGAAAAGAAGAAGAGCAAAGTAATCTTCTTCTACTCCAGCTTCTGGGGATTTCAGCTCAAAGGATACATGCTCAAAGTGAATTGCAAAGGGGGAAAATGAAAAAAAAAAAAAAAAAAAAAGGAAACCCAGAAAGATGCCAGACAACATCAATTAGATAAAAAGGCAGAAAGAAGAAAAGACTAAAAAAAAAAAAAAAAATTGTTTTTGGAATTTTTTTATTTAAAAATCCACGTACAAAACAATGACAAGTCTGAAAAGGGGCCAAGAAGTTGATGCCAAATGCTGTAGGGGAGAGGAGGAAAAAACCAAGAAACCATCCAGAGTAAGACAGCATTAGGTGAGGTATCTTTCTACCCTTAATTGCCAAGTTAACAAGCCAACTGCTAACATAATAGCAGATGCAGTTTCTAAGAAAGACTGACTAATAAATCAAAGAAAAAGAATGGAAAAGGTAAATGAAATAGAATTACCTGGGCATCTCTGATTTTTTTTTATCTCACACTTTCTAGTTCAGGCAGCAAAATAACTGATATTTTAATAATGTTTGCCTGAGCTTCCTGCCTATTAAAGCCTTGTGACCTTCACCAGGATTTAGAACATCTTCCAAAACACTTGGCCTATATAAGGGCTTCAGACCGATGATAGAGCAAATCGTGTCCCATTTCATATTCGGTCACAACTCAAATGGACCTTTTAACATGCACTAAATCATAGTACCTTAGAAACTTCAGATGGGAAACATTCATTTGAACATAAAATGTATACAAAGCTTCATTAATTTTGACAAATATATCCTACTAATAAAAGATGTTAATGATAGGGGAAATTGGGTATCAGGTATGTGGGATGTCTCTATAATATGTTTGTAATAATTCTCTAAATGTTTATTTATAAGTCAAACTAATGATTTGCAAGCCGTGAGAACTTTATAATATGTATAGAAGAAGATAATTTGGAACAAAGTTATATTAATATTAAAATGCTATAATTATGGAGAATAATAAGCTCATAATCTATGTAAGGGGTTGAACGAGAGCAATGCCAATGTTTCTTATATTTTAAAATACTCTTATCTTTGGGCGCCTGGGTGGCTCAGATGGTTAAGCGTCTGCCTTCGCCTCAGGTCATGATCCCAGGGTCATGGGATCAAGTCCCACATCGGGCTCCCTGCTCCTTGGGAGCCTGTTTCTCCCTCTGCTTCTCTCTCTCTCTCTCCCTCTCTCTCCCTCTGTCTCTCATGAATAAATAAATAAAATCTTAAAATAAAATAAAATAAAATAAAATACTCTTATCTCTTATTTCCACTTTTATTTATCATATATACACACTCATACAACACCCCTCAGCAATATTTCATGAATTTCAGCATTTAAATAAATGTTTGTCTTAACTTTCTTCTTTCCAATATTTTAAGTCCTCCAAAGAGTAAAGTGCTTAAATATGATTATTAGGTAGTAATAGGTTGCACATGTACATATAGATTCTCAAAGTACACATTAATAAAAAGTAATAACCACATGAGTACAACCATAGTAATGGGAAAATATAATGTCAAGGATACTGTATATTACAGATAACATATAAAATATAATCAAGAAGTGATGTATAGGTTGCAGGAAAATTTATTAGCTTTATTCTCTTCTATTGTATATTTTTTTAACAATCATCTCTCATTCTTCTAACAAGAATACTATTTTAGGTTTAGAGTGATTTTGCTGTTGTATTCCTAATTTATTTGGGGTTTCTTTATCCTTCTTTTGTCTTTGTATCTTTCCCCCGCCTCTCAATCAAAGTGGGAACCACAAAGCTATTTTGGATAGAGAAGTATTCTAAGTAATTTTTACGTTTTCCACAATTAAAACTACTTGCTGTCAAGTATCAGTTCTTACCATTGCTTGTGTGACCATGCACAATCTCTTTATTTAATAATGTTAGCTATATCTGCTTTTGTTTCCCTTGCCTTTGGAGACGTGTCTTCAAAGAAGTTGCTGTGGCTGATGTTGAAGAAGTTACTAACTTATCTATGTTCCAGATAAAAAGCTTCTGCACAGCAAAGGAAACAGTCAACAAAACAAAGAGGTAACCCATGAAATGGGAGAAAATTTTTGCAAATGACACTACAGATAAAGGGTTGGTATCCCAAGATCTATAAAGAACTCTCAAACTCAACACCCAAAAAACATAATCAAGTCAAAAAATGGGCAGAAGACATGAACAGACACTTCTCCAAAGAAGACATACAAATGGCTAACAGACACATGAAAAAATGTTCATCATCATTAGCCATCAGGGAAATTCAAATCAAAACCACATTGAGATACCACCTTACACCAGTTAGAATGGTAAAAATTGACAAGGTAAGAAACAACAAATGTTAGAGAGGATGCAGAGAAAGGGGAACCCTCTTGCACTGTTGGTGGGAATGCAAGTTGGTAGAGCCACTTTGAAAAACAGTGTGGAGGTTCCTCAAAAAATTAAAAATAGAGCTATCCTATAACCCAAAAATTGCACTACTGGGCATTTACCCCAAAGATACAGATGTAGTGAAAAGAAGGGCTACATGTACCCCAATGTTCATAACAGCAATGTCCAAAACAGCCAGACTGTAGAAGGAGCCGAGATGCCCTTCAACAGCTGAATGGATAAAGAAGATGTGGTCCATATATACAATGGAATGTTACTCAGCCATCAGAAAGGATGAATACCCACCATTCACATCAGCATGGATGGAACTGGAGGGGATTATGCTAAGTGAAATAAGTCAAGCAGAGAAAGTCAATTATCATATGGTTTCACTTATTTGTGGAACATAAGGAATAGCAGGGAAGGCATTAGGAGAAGGAAGGGAAAAATGAAGAGGGGGAAATCAGAAGGAGAGATGAATCTTGAGAGTCTATGGACTACAGGAAACAAACTGAGGGTTTCAGAGGGGAGGAGGATGGAGGGATTACTTAGCCTGGTGATGGGTATTAAGGAGGGCATGTATTGCATGGAGCACTGGGTGTTATACCCAAACAATGAATCATGGAACACTACATCAAAAACTAATGATGTACTGTATGGTGACTAACATAATATAATAAAAAATTAATTAATTAATTGAAATTAAAAAAATAATGTTAGCTATAAAATGGGCATAAAATAATATTAACACGGTAAGGTTGTTGTGAATGTAAAATTAGACAATACACAAGCACTTGATGATGTGCTCAATCAACACTATCTACAACTATTTTTTATTAAAATATGCATTATCATTGATGAGTTTCCCCAAAAAGGATTATCTGCCAACAACTATCTGATTAAATTCGGGAGTGGAATGTCCTATTAATGTCAAACCTGGAGATAACTTCATCTCTGGTCAACAGCTTGACTTGTAACCTTGTGAGAAATCCTGAGCCAGAAACACTCTCTCAGATCTGACTGTAAGAAAATGCATGAGGTAATAAAATATTGTTGTTTTAAACTGATAATATTAGAATAATTCATTTTGTTGCGATAGCATTTAGCATCTGTTTTGATACCTGGAAGTGAGGTACTATTGTAAGAAAAAACAAAACGTAGGCATAGTTTTGATCTGGCCAATGGACTTGGAAGAGAAAATGTCAAAAAATAAATAAGTCTGAAAAGTCTAATGTGTGTTAAAGAAATTGTTAAGAGAAGTCCCATGTTCTTTGATAAGGTAATGGATGAATGCTTACAGGTAAGTGAGATAAATCTTGTTTGAAACTGTAGGTAAGAGGATCCTTGTTACGTAATAGCAAAAGTTTATCAAGACTATTGCTGTAGTTATGTGTAGTAATGGACTTAATTATATTCCCCCAAAATTTATATGTTGAAGCTGTAATCCCTAGTACATCAGAATGTGACTATATTTGGAGATGGGAGCTTTAAGGAGGTAAAGGAGGTTATATAAGTGGGCCATAATCCAATAGGACTGGTATCCTTATACAAAGAGGAGATCAAGATACAGACAACAGAGGATGACCACCTGAAGACACAGAGAAAAGGTGCCCATTTATAAGCCAAGGAGAGAAGTCTTAAAAGAAACCAACCTGCCACAACTTATTTTAACTTATCGCCTCTGGAACTATGAGAAAATCAATTTATTCTGTTTAAACCACCCAGTCTGTGATTATGGCAGTCTTAGTAAACTAATACCGATTCTGGTACCAGGAAGTAGAGTGTCTCTGTAACAAATACCTAAACATGTGGAAGTGGCTTTGGCAGTGGGCATTGTGTAGAGGTTGGGAGAGTTTTGAGGTGAATGTTAGATTGTCTTAAATAAGATTGTTGGTAATAATATGGAGGTGATTCTGGTGAGAGCTTAGAAAGAAAAGAGGGAGCTATAGAGAAAGGTTCTATTATTTTAGAGTTATACATATATTATTGTAAATAAAATGTGGGTAGAAATATGAATTTCAAAGATGTTTCTGGTGAGATCTCAGAGGTACATGTGAAGCATGTTATTGGAAACTGGAGGAAAGTTAATTCTTGTTGTGAAGAGATGAAGAACTTGGGCAAATTATGTGTTAGTGTTTTATGGAAATGAGAATTTGTAAGTGATGAACTTGGATATTAAGCTGCAATTCCTAAGTACAGTGTTGAAGTTGTAGCTTGTTTTCCACTGGCTGCTTATAGAAAATTGAGAGAGGAGAGAGATAAACTGAAGTGGGAGTTGTTAGGCAAAAAGGGAACCAACATTTGAAAATTTGGAAAATTCCCAGACTATCTGTATTGCAAAAAGTGGGAAAGCATGCTCTGGAGAGAACACACTCTCCAAGTGAATGGCTGAAGAACATTTGTTAAAGAGATGATAGGCATGTGAGTTAGGATCCAATAAACCACCTGAGCAGAGGCCAGGAATAGAGATGGGGTTATACCAGCAGAAGGAGTTGCCGCTTGAACTTAAAGGGACAGAGATAGGACAGATTTCTAAGATTCAATAGGACATTCCAACAGAGCAATAGATCTGTAAATGTGTTATCTTTCTAAAAAGGGAGGGGATGGCTCTAAAGGTGGTACAGAGGTTGTCAGGATTTCCTTGGCACTACAGACCCAGTGGACATAGACCTGGGACTTGGGGCTCTCCTCCTTGGTTCTAAAGGGGTCAGAGTCACCTCCCAAATCTAAGGGGAGAAAAACAGCTGCCCAGTGTCAAAGGCATGGGGCCACAGAAAGGTGAACATGGAAGACAAGGGCATCCTTCCAGTGGACACAAAGGACAAAGCAGAAATATCATCCTCGAGTTTTAAAACCTAATGGAATTTGTCTTGCTATATTTCAGACTTGCTTGGGACACATTGCTCCTTTCTTCTTCTTTCTAATTTCTCCCTTTTGGAATGGGAATTCCCGTCCTGTGCCTGTTTCACCATTATATTTTGGAAGCAGATGACTTCTGATTTCACAGGTTGACAGCTTAAGAGGAATTTTGCCTCAGGATGAATCATATCTCTGGTCTCACCCATACCTGATTTAGATGTTATTTAGATGAGATTTGGTACTTGGAGCTGATGCCAGAATGGATTAAGACTTTGGGTTAATAGGACAGGGTGAATGCATTTTGCATGTGAGCAGGACATGATTTTGAGGAGATGGAAGAGAGCAGAATATTATGAGTTTAATTATGTCCTCCATAAATTCATATGTTGAAGTCTTAATCCCCAGTACTTAGAATGTGATTGTATTTGGAGACTGGGTCTTTAAAGAAGTAATTTAGGTAAAAGAAGGTGATATGGGTAGGCACTGATTGAACATGACTAGTGTCCTTATAAGAAGAGATTAAGGCATAGACACAGAGGAAAGATCAAGTAAAAGACAACAGAAGATGACCATGCCCACAGGCCATAGAGGAAACCAACCCTGTTAAAACCTTGATTTCAGACTTCTAGCCTCCAGGATTGTGAAAAAATAAACTCTTTTTAAGCCAGCCAATCTGTTGTAATGTTAAGTTACATCAGCCCTACCAAATTGATACATGTGGAAGGCAAAACATGAGCCTAAAGTACCAGGTGATCGAGCTAAATAGATTTTTAGCCAAAATGTTGAAGGTGCCATCAAATCTACTCTCAATTATACTAAAATGAAGAAGAGAGATAAACTAAAAGAAACACTGTTAACATGATGGAGCCAGAATTTTATGATTTTGAAAGTTCTCAGCTTCTCCAAATAGAAATGAATGATAAAACTAAGAAATGCCTTCCGACAAAAGACAAAATTTAGAGCAATGCCAGAAAACTGCAGTCCAAAGATTAGGCTGAGGGGAAGTGTAAAATCCTTTATAAAGATGCCAGAAAGGTGAAAGGCAGTGTTGCCAATGTAGAGGCCCACATAGCAAGGAAATGGGAGAGGCCTGTGACCAATATCTGACAAGCACCTGAGGCCCTCAGTTCAACAACCCTCCAAGAATGAAATTATGTCAATAAAGTGAGTTAACTTAGAAATGGCTCCTCCTTCAGTTGAGCCTTCAGATGAAATTGCAGCCCCAGTCAACTGTTTTACTGCAACCTCGTAAAACATCCTGAGGTAGAACCACTCAGCCAAGCCCCTCCTGGTTTCTGAACTCAGAATTGTGTGAAATATTTGTTATTTTAAGATGCAAAATTGGGGATAATTTATTACACTTCAATAGAGAATCAGAACTACAGGGTTGTTATGAGTATAAAACTAGATGCAGGAAGTCTCTGCAGCAGTGTATTACCCATTGTTATTTTTATTAATGCTTATTATATTTAATGAAATTACCTATTTATTAGCATATCCCAAGACTATTGAGAGGATGGCTCTAATTTTATCAACCTTTGAAGAACTTCTGAATATATTGCAACACATGAAATTAACTTCAAGATTAAAATACAAGTTATTAATCTATACTTTGCAAAAGCATAGCTCATTTGGTTTCTTGTATTTTATTCATACGTAAGTCTATTTGGTAAGTTTACAGTACATTACTGTACCTATCCATAAAATTGAGAAACAATTTCCGCCTGTACACCTCACAGGATATTGTGAAAGTTAATGAGGTAATACACATAAAGCTCTGGAAACCTTTAAATAGTGCTATAAAATGAGTATTTTACCCCTGTGGGAGGGTCTTATCTTTTTTTCTGAATAGCTTCCAGCATGGTGATAAAAAAGATAATGGGTAGGTAAGTTGGTAGGGAGGCAGATCGGAGGAAAGGTGGGTAAAAGAGAGAGAGAAAAAATAGAATAATAAATTATAGTAGAAATTATATTTTACTTAATGAAAGTGTTTTTTTTTTACTTCCTGACCCCAAATATCTTCATGTATATGCAGCCTTATATTTGCTTCTAATTTATTTTTTAAAGATTTTATTTATTTATTTGAGAGAGAGAGAATGAGAGATAGAGAACACAAGAGGGGAGAGGGTCAGAGGGAGAAGCAGACTCCCTGCTGAGCAGGGAGCCCGATGTGGGACTCAATCCCGGGACTCCAGGATCATGACCTGAGCCGAAGGCAGTCGCTTAACCAACTGAGCCACCCAGGCGCCCTGCAGCCTTATATCTGACAGTAATCTGGTTTCTTTTAGTATTTTTGGACTAATCTAATGTTAGTTGTATCTTCCTAATTCATGTGATACTTACTTTTTTCTTCCAATCTAGATACCATTGTTTTCTCTCTTTTTTTTTTAAAGATTTTATTTATTTATTTAAGAGAGGGGGAGAGAGCATGAGCAGAGGGAGGGATGGTGGGAGAGGGAGAAGCAGGCCCCTCACTGAGCAGGGAGCCCATTGCAGGGCTGGATCCCAGGACCCGGAGCTCGTGACCTGAGCTGAAGGCAGAACTTGACTGACTGAGCCACCCAGGTGCCCTAGATACCACTGTTCTTATAATGAAAATAAAAACAATCAATTGAAAATAATCCAATTTTCTATGTATTTTATCAACCTCTTCTCTCCTTATCCAATCTATATTTTTAGATTAATGATGCTTTAATATTTCTGTTTCATAGGGTGTTTTATACATTAGTGTTTGTATATATATAAATACAAAAACATGTAGTAAGACATTAAAATGGAACATTTTCTGGCTGATGTTCAGTGACACACAAAGTAGCAAGAGCAGAGATAATAAGTGACACCAGACTTCCAAAAAACAGGACAGCGCATCCCAGTAGTATTTGCAAGTGCACAACATGATTACCACTTGTGAGACCCAGAGCTAACTATACCTTCTTCCAAATCCAGCCCAATAAAGGCTCTTAAGCAATCATGAAAGAGGCTGGACAATTAGAAAGTCTCTGGTGAGCTTCAGGTCCTACCAAGTTCCTTATAGGGCAGGGGAGGGGAGGGGGAGCTTCCCCCTTCCAGCAAACCTGGTAGGGAGAATACAGAGAGTTTGTGTATGTTCACCAGAACGTGCAGAACACAGCATTTGGTATGTGGTTCCAACCTTGTCATTCCAAAGAATAAGAAACTGGCTTGATTGCCTTGAGATAGTGAAAAAGAAAACATTGATTTCAAAGGTAACTGTACTCAAAACAACGAAGGATTAAAGTTGCATGCTTCTCATTGATGTAGTGAACCTAGATTGTTTAATCAGCATGTCATAAAAGTCACCTGGCAAGACAAAAAGACTTTGAAATATAGAGGAAGATGAAGATAGTTGAATCTTGAAGAACTGAGCAAGCATCCTCCAGGGTGACATGCCAGGAGGTGCATAGAATGTCATTGCATGAGCAGAGAAACTTTCTCTGTTGACAGCACAAAAGTGCTCCCCCCAGAATGAAATTGGCACTACCATGGCTGCTCATTATAATACCCCTGCCTACCTCTGTGGACCACAGCTTATCTCACTTCACTGCTGTGTCCTGGTGGGGCTGGAGGCAGTTTCATGAGTGGGAGAAGACAAGACCAGGTAGGGGCGAGGGGGAAGAAACTGACTTTGGACTCCTGCCCTTGCAGGCTCCTCAACACTGAAGTAGTCAAGAAATATGGAATGAGAGAAGTTTTAAGTTTAGAGTTCTGAACTTCCAAGGTTGTGGACATTTTATTAACACGAGTCTGTGTTTGGACTTGGAAGTCATGTGAACATTTTCTAGTCCCCAAGGACTGTAAGACAAGCCAAGGAATATGCCTTAAATTTTATCCAAGGACAAAAAGAAACAGATCTCCTAAGTAGTTTGAACAGGATGCAGGAGGAATAAATCAAGTTGTTTTCTGTTGTAGCTGAGTCTCCACTGCACACATACAAATACACACACACCTATACACAGAACACAAAGACCTATGCACATGTGCATGCTGGTGTTTGTTCCTCAGTTTATACACAAATGTATTCCTAATGGGCAATTAGAGCATATTATGTGCCAGCATTGTCCTAAGTACCTGTGCATTTTATGTATATTAATATATTTAGTCCCCCAAATATTATGAGGTATTTATACAACGTATTATTATTAGTTCCATTTTATAGATTAGAAAATTGAATGCCAAAGTAATTAAATCATTTGTAAAAATTCATGCACCTGGAGACTGGGAGAGGCAGGATTAAGATGCAAGCATTCTGGCTTCAGAACTCATATTCTTAACTACTACATCATATAGTGCATTTTTTGTTCATATATTTATAAATATGCATGCATATCAATGTATGTCTATACATATATTTTCACTCCTGTTAATCCTTTAAAGACAACAACAACAAAAAAGAAAGAAGCAACAACAGAGGGGGAACGTATAGATTCGAAGAGTGTATCTACCAGTTGCACTGTCTGGACATTATCTGAATCCCAAATTAAACAAACTGTTAAAATTTATAAGATTCATAAGGAAATCCAATGCTATTAAGGAATTATTAGATTTTTCAAGGTGTGATAATGGCACTGTGGGTATGTTTTTAAAAGTCCTTTTCTTGGGATGCCTGGGTGGCTCAGTCAGTTAAGCAGCTGACTTTGGCTCAGGTCATGATCCCAAGGTCCTGGGATCCAGTCCCACATTGGGCTCCTTGCTCAGTGGGGAGCCTGCTTCTCCCTCTGCCTGCCACTCTGCTTGCTTGTGTTCTCTCTCACTAGCTCTGACAAATAAATAATTTTTTTTAAAGTCCTTCTCTTTCAGGGATATGAACTGAGTAATTATAGATGAAATAATATGGTGTCTGGGATTTGCTTTAAAATAATTCATAAAGGGGACACTCGGATGAAATAAAATTGGTCATATATTGATAATTGTTGAAGGTGGATGATGGATACATCAGATTATTTGTGCTCTTACCTATTTTTCATGTTTGACTATTTCCATAATAAAAAGCTAAAATAATCCTTTAAAAAACAGTTCAATTATTTTGGAGAAATACTTATAGAGCTTTAGCAAGTCCACTTTTTATCTGAGACTACACTCTGAATCAGAAGTTTCCATATATTTTGTAAATAGGAAATGGAATTATTATTCCATTTTTAAGTTAAATTCTACTATGGACTTAAGATTCTACTATTTATGGGGGCCAGGGAGATAGGTAGACAATTCGGAAAACTTAAGTCTTAAGGCTGAAGTTTACTTGATAATACTTGTGTGATATTTCAGATTGACTTACATTTTCAAAATAAATGAAGGCTTTATGAAAATTCCTTCAGATTTGTTTTGCTCATTCTTTTGTAAGTAAAATGATTCAACTTAGATTGACTTTTATTTGATCTAAATTGCTCTAGATGAATTTCATATACATAGGAATATACTCCTTTCCTCTGCAATATTATTAAAAAAAAGAATGAGCATGCTTTTTATATGAGTACGCTGTAGTTGAAAGTACTTCAGTGTTTACTGCCAAAATAACACTTTAGGATCTTCTCATTACCCTCTTGGGCAAGGTTATATGAGAAATTTGTGCTATTTAAACTAGCTTCGGAATGACATTCCTTCCTTACATGTACTTTGTTTTTTGGGTTTGATTACACTCTCCATTTTTCAATGTTATTATAATGAATGTATTATTATTTATCAAAAAGGAGAAATACAGCTGGAAACATATTATCATGTTTCAAGTAATGGACTTTGGAGCTAGATGACCTGAGTTTGAGTTTTGGCTCAGTTTCTATCTTTACGCCCTTGAACAAGTTACCTAATCTCCTTGTGCTCTAGTTTTTCCATGTGTACAACATAGATAATCATAGCAATAACTCATAGGGCTGTGATAAGCATTAAGTGACTTGATATTTATAAGCTCTTAAAATAGCACCTAAAATGTAATAAGCAAGAAAGAAAAACTTTCTTTTTTTTTAAATTTTTTTAAAGATTTTATTTATTTTTCAACAGAGAGAGAGAGAGAGAGAGAGACAGCGAGAGAGGGAACAAAAGCAGGGGGAGCGGGAGAGGGAGAAGCAGGCTTCCCGCGGAGCAGGGAGCCCGATGCGGGACTCGATTCCAGGACTCCGGGATCATGACCTGAGCCGAAGGCAGACGCTTAACGACTGAGCCACCCAGGCGCCCGAAAAAAAAAACTTTCTTAAATAAAAAGTTTTTTTGTTGGTTAAGCTTGAACTGAAGTATGTAATTTTTCTTGCTGTTTTTAATATAGGCTTCATTTATAATTCATATTATATATGTCATAAAGTGTATATTTAAATCTCAGACATTTCACTGAATCATTATTTCTTTTTTTTTTTAAAGATTCTACTTATTTATTTGAGAGAGACAGGGAGAATGAGAGATAGAAAGTACGAGAGGGAAAGGGGTCAGAGGGAGAAGCAGACTCCGCGCTGAGCTGGAAGCCCAATGTGGGACTCGATCCCTGGACTCCAGGATCATGACCTGAGCCCGAAGGCAGTTGCTCAACCAACAGAGCCACCCAAGGCATCCAATCATTATTTCTTTTTAAGTTTAGAGGACATTAAAAAAGTATCTTGACCAACAAAATAAAACTAAATAACACCCTAAAAAATGTAAATGTTCATATAGTCAGTCACTTATCAGGGCAGTCACACAGAAGAAAGACTAAAATGTACTGTTTATGGATCATGCTATTTCTTTAGCATTTTGGTAGCACTGGGGAGGAACTTTGGTATGAAACCAAGAGGAAGAAAGACGTAGCATTTTCTAAAAATTCTGAATCTTCTAAGTACAGCTCATCTCCTGGTAAAAGCTGGAGCATTGCATCAGCAGTTAAAAATGTGATCGGCAGCCATCTTTCCATTCCTTCCAATGCACCAAACAAAATTTGTGCAAGTCAGAGAGAGGCAAAGTCTTATTATTTCATGGAATTGTGGAGGTGCAAACCAAATTTCATTCGATATGAAACTCTCAGTTGCCTCTGATGGAGATGACCCAGCAGCTCACCATCTCGGTCAAGTCTAGGCAGACCTGCGGCGGCTCGCTCAGGCAGCACAAGAAGGCTGTATCGAAGAGGCAGCCGCTGCAGCGCGAAAACGCCTCGAGCCAGCCGCCCGAGTCGCGCAGCGCCCACATGTCGGGCGTGCAGTCGAGGTGCGCACACAGGCTCAGGAAGTGGCCGGGGTCGCGGCGGACGCGGTCGGTCCAGGTGTCTCAGGCCCCGTGGAGGCGCAAGGGCCCGTGGAGGCGCAAGGGCCCGGCCCAGCTCGGTTGCAGCGGGCAGGGCGGCCCGAGGCCGCAGCTGGGTATTTTCTAAATTTTTATGTGAAGAAGTATCAATATTTATACATTTATAACTATAAACATATATGCACATATATACATACATATTTACAACTATACATTTGAAGCACATATGTGGTTAGAGAAAGTAAGATTTTCAGTTTTTACTGTTAGGAAAAACGTATAAGAGCTCATTAGAAGACACGAATAGAGAAAAGTGGAGGTATCTAATTATTTTCTGCCTTTAGCATTTAATTGTGCTGTTTTTTTGCTCGTTCAATTTTTGCAAAAGGCTTCCTTCTACCCCTCTAATCTAACACTTGAACCTCTATTCGGCCCTCTCCTGTAGCTAGACTCAGGACCAGGTAACATGGTCTATTGTATAAATCAGTTACATTGTAGTTGTTAAAAATATTGAGAAAGAAAAAGAAAGGGATATATAGAGAGAGAGTGGAGAGATGGCATGTACTGGAAACTATAAACAAATTATTTCAGAAGTTTGCTTTAAAAAAGTACAGAGAACTAACAGTATTAAGAGAAGGATGCAACATCAAGAGGAGATTTTTGGGTGTATGTTTTATTTTTAATGAGAGTAACTGTATCAACAACTATATTGTTCACTAGGACTTTCTTAATGATAAGGATTGAATGGAGATGAAGGGATTTTCTAACTATGGAAAAATGTAGTAATTAGTAAAAAAACTAATTTCAAAGAATTCTTTAAAAAAAAACCTAATTCTGGATTATCAGTAAGAACCTGGCATTAAAAATCAAAAGAAAATATTTGAGAATAAGATCTAGACTGGACTAGAAAATACTATAATTTTTGTTTTGAGTAGTAAAGTGCATATGTATCTTTTCATATTTAGGTATATGAAGGATATATTCATCTTTTTGAAAATTAATAATAGGTTTCCGATTTGTCAACTACTTACAAATTTGCAAGGTCAAAATTCTGTTTTCCATTATAATACAATAGCAAGGAAGAAAATAGAATTGTTTTTCTTCCTTTAAAAACTTGTTAAATGTTTTATGGTAAAAATTACTTATTATATATTTTTGGTTATTTACGTATAACTAGACAAGGATCCAAAAAAACCGGACATAGGGAATCCAAAGATTACATATATTACTTCAACCAGTTATTTACTCAAGCTATCCAACCAAATCATGCTTCTCAGATTCTCTCGGCCCCTCCTGCATTTTGGTCCTTAGCCACTTGCCCATTGGCAAGTCCAGCCACCACATTCATCCTGCTTACCACGTTTGTCCCGTCTCTAATATTCAGCTTTCTTAACCTCCTCAAAGTTAAGGTTTTTAACCATAAACCTTGCTTATATCTTTATACCCACAGCACAGACCCGTGTCCAGTGCAACCCGACCTATGAAGGCCAGAGTTTCTTCCCCAACTTCTGGTCTCAGACCACACTGTGGGATGTGGGATCTTGATTCCCTAGCAGCTATGCAAAGGTGCACATTCTAGAAGTGTGGAGGAGTTACTACTTCGTAAGGTAAATTCTATATAGCAGGTAAAAGGAGCTAAGAAGGAACTAGCAGATTAAGCCCTCTAACCTCCTTCCCCTGAGATGTTCCTTCAGGGAGAAATAGCCAAATGGTAGTTCTGAAGGACATCCTTCCAGACCAAGTAACCAGCTGTGCTTTCTTTGGAAACTGAGTCCAGCTTCTTAAACAACTTCCCTACTTTCTTGTTCCCTTGCTATTGCATCACACAATAATGCTTAAGTGTGGGCAAGCTTTGACTCAGGTTTTGTTTTCTAAGAAACCATGATTAAGATATGGAGAAACAATAAACCCATACTACAAAGAAATGCTATTAAGTCCCTGTACTGGCAACTATTATGAAATAAACTTGTTTGGGGAGGAATCTCTGTATGTATTAGAAGAGATTAAGCACATAGGGATAAAATACTGCCTCAGGTTTGGTTTTCTCTTTGAGTTGTGAAGAAGCTTAAGCTTCTATCACCATAGTAATGCAGCAATTTTGTGATTTGCTATTAAAATTATATGCATCTGACATCATATCACACATGTGATAATGCACTGTTAGATACTGTATGTACTTGTGAAAATGGCTAAGATAAAATTATTCTCAAAAGAACTCATAATTTTTTGTCCATGTTATGTAATTAAGCCTAATTAATGATCTGAAGAAAGTATTAATTAAGATGCAATTGATATTTGTTATACCAATATTTAAAATAAAATTTTAACATAGGATAACGTACAACATCAGGAGATGTGAATTGTATTTGCAACTCTCTTCTTAGCTTAACTAGTAAATAACGAGACTGTGAAGAAGTCACCTAACCTCTCTGGTTCTCAGTTTTCTCATTAATTAATAACGTTAATGAGTTGAACTATATACATTGATAGGCCTCTTCCACTTGTAACATTGTGATAAACAAGATTAATTAAGTTGCATTATTTGGGACAGTATGATAGAGGACAGAGATGATTGTCAAAGATCAGAAAGCTTTTCCTATCTCAATGTAGCTGCCTGCTATGAAAGCATTGATTGCATTCAAAAATACTTTAAAGAATGCTCTATAAAATCATGGGGTCAATGATTATTATCCTCATTCTGGGTAATTAAAGCTATACTGTGCCAAGAAGAATAAAAATAAAAGTGAGATATAGTCATCCAGTCATGCAACAAATATTTGTTGACTATTTACTGAGATAACTTTTATATTTGATACTGATAATGTAGTAGTTTATAAGAGAAAGAGGTGTCCTAATCGCAAGCCACTCATACATAAACAACTCAAAATGGTAGCAAATGCCCTTGAGAATTGTTAGTCGTTTAAGGAACAAGAGAGCTAGAATTGCTCAGGATACACGTGGAATTTGTGGTTCTGTAAACGCTTACAGAAAGGTTGAAAAGTTAAGCTGTGGAAAAGGCAGTTTGGATTTCAGGAGCAACTGTGAGTAGGCTCTCTCATTCCGTTCATCATCTCTTCTACACACGGTATTTTGGCATCGTTCTCTCTAACAGCATCTGGTTTACTCCACAAGGGAAGAAACATGACCTTTGGGGACTATTGCATTCCACATCTTACTGTTAAAGCCACTGGTGAGAGTGGCTGATAAGCAGCATCCTTTTGTCTTTTGTCCTAGTTCAGAGAGCTTGGATAAAGAGAGAGTGTCTCGGCTTGACTCAATTCTACACCCAAGACTAATCAAACTCAATCACAGATTCATAGATTTGTTCCAGGGCTGGGTCTCTGGCCAATCAGAATGGATGCAGATGGCACTGGAGAAGTGCTTAGAGAAGGTCTGCCTTACCACAATTTTGCTCTCTAGTTCCTTGCTCATGGTGTGGTCCAGGGGATCCATGAGAAGGGTTATATAAGCCAGGAACTAAGTAGAGAATTGTGGGAGCATTGAATTTCAACACTGCATTCCAAAAAAAAAAAAAAAATGATCATACTGTTTTAGAAATTGGTATTGTAAAATAGTATTCCTGGGATAGAAAGCAATAGATTGGGGGACTATATTTTATTTGGGACCTAATAGCAAGTATCAAATATACACGAGTGAGTATTGGGTTTGCTAGGATTTCCACTTTCTTACATATGAGATTTGTTTATTTTTAATAGTCACTAGGTGGCTATTCTGGGGCCAAAAGTCACAGTATCTGATTACTAGTGTAATTTTATGATCTATTAAATTTGCTGTTCATAATGGAAAGATAGCATTATCTGGGGAAGTTAGCTATATGAGCTTGTTTATTTTTTTCTCAAATATATCTGTTTTTGTAAGGTTGACTGACTGTACAACCCAAAAGCAGATAACTTAGTGTTCTTTGAATGTTATTTGACTAATAGTCAAATTATGAAAAGCTTCCTACATTTTATCTTAAATTCTTCACTTCGTGGCATTTCAACAGTTTCTTTTTGATCAAAAGGAGTACTGTAGCGTTGTTATAGAAAAATGTTTGTCTCATTAAAATTTACCCTACTGCAAGTTCAGAGGATTGTAAGTGTATGTATAATTTTATTTCCACTGGATGATTTTTATAATGTGTATGAGCCATTCTCTCTAATGGAAAGTGCAATAGTAAGGTACTTTAAATAGGCATTAATCCTCACAATACATTTGCAAGTTAGGTAAGCAACATGAACCGTAGAGCCGTAATAGGCATTATACACATTCATCTACCTTCACAGCCTGCAAAACTAGAAATCACATATAATAACAAAAAAAAAGACATTTGCAAAAGGAATAGCAGGAATACTTGTGGTATATTTCCTTTCTGCTTGTCATAGACAGATGAAACAAAAGGGGAACCACAAAACTACATTTTTTTTAGAAAAAGACACGATAAATTAAAGTAACAAAAGCAATGCCAGATAATTGTCACGTAAAAGAAGAAATAAAGTCTTAGACTAGTTTATCCAGATAAGGACACATAGATAGTAACACTATAAAAAATACTTCCTCCAATCCCTTTGTTATAAAGCCTCCTTTCTTCTGTACCTTAATTGATATGAGAACTTATTCTTACCAAATGAATCAATGGAGATAGAGTATTAATTTATTTGGGTGGAAGTTCGAAAACTAACCAAAGCAAAAAAAAAAAAAGCAACAACAACAATAAAATATCTTTTAGGTTGTCAACACTTCCATGATACAGAAATTCCACGGAATTTCCTAAAGATGATATTATCTTAATGAATAATTTTTTTTTGTCTATCTTGGACACAGAACAAATACTGTAAGCCACAGAGTAGATATTTGGAATCAATTAGAACATAATCTGTTTAAGCATATATGAAATATAGATAGGCACACATCAGTACTTAAATAATGAAAATAGAAATTCAGTAAATTAGGCTGTATTTGCACTAGTCAATTCACCAGGTTCAAAAATAACTGTGGTTTCAAGGCATCTTCGCTTCTCAGTTGGATTGAACATTTGCCAATATGCTTGATTGGACAAAGATGAGTCAGTAAGCCACTAAATTAATATTCAATCTACACTTACTTCCCATGTGATTTTAGTTGATATGTCTGTTAATGCCTGCTCTTAAAAGTAACCTTCGGTTGTTTAATGATATACTGTAAACAATATTAACTATTATTATTTAAAGTGATTGTGCATTTACATCATTTTTTATTCGCCTGTACATGAAATTTTGGAGTCATTCTCACATTTTTTCCCATACTTCTTTACATAAAATAAGGAACAGCCTTTCTGAATATTTTCTCTGTAATTTTTACAAATATTATTAGAATAAAATGGATAAGTGCTTAGATAGTATGAAAATTGTAAGTCCAAAAAAACAAAAACACTTCACTATCTGCACCTTGCCTTGGTATACTGCTGCTGATTCAACAAAACTTTAGTTTCAAAGTTTTTTTTTTTTTTTTTTTGGACAGAGAGGGACACAGCGAGAGAGGGAACACAAGCAGGGGGAGTGGGAGAGGGAGAAGCAGGCTTCCCGCGGAGCAGGGAGCCCGATGTGGGGCTCGATCCCAGGACCCTGGGCCAAAGGCAGACACTTAACGACTGAGCCACCCAGGCGCCCACAAAACTTGTTTCAAAGACAAACTTTAAATTTCTATCGAATTTTTCAGACAGAAAATAAGATCTTTAAAATGTCATTCTTTTATAGTATTTAAAACTTTATGTCTATATCAGAATATTAACAAAATGTTGTAATATATACATATACATCAGAGGAACTTATTATCAGAAGGTAAAAGCTTCTAGAAACAGGAGATGAATAATAAAGATAAAAGAGTCACAATATCCCTAAAAATTTATGTCTATTGACAGATATGTAATTGTTCACTTGATGTTAACTTTCCTCCTACAATTTTTCTGTTTATTTTTTTAATATTGTAGAATTTTAAAACCTCATCAAAATATTCCTAAAGTCATAAATTTCCTCCATAGAAGACTAAAGCATATTCAAAATTTGCATAATAAAATACCACACAACTTTTAACACCATCACTATGAAATCTATTTATAGCTATAATCATATGGTTTTGGTATGGTCAATTTGGGAACTGTTTACAATAAAGATACTGTTGCTTTTGTTTGTCCCTCAAACATCTTATAAAACATTAATATAATTGTCTATATTTAGTGCAAATTCAGTTTTGGAACAGTATGGTATATTGTGACATGCAGAGACTGTTGATTTCACTTAACTCTATGAACCCTAACTCTGTGTATTCTTTTGTTTCTTGGCTGGATGCAAAAGCAAAGTGGTCGTGCTATCTGAGGAATACCTGAGGAAGACCCACAAGCTTCAAGTGCACTGCTGAATTCAGCCTTCAAGTGCCAGAGAATCTAACCAGAGCCTGACGGATGGGATCATGTCAAGTGGTGAGACTGCTGAGTGTTTGGACAGCCAGAGGCCCAGCCTCACTTCTCCAAGGGGACTTTAAGCTCAAGCAACAGAGCTACTTTGCTGTTTGTCTTTTTCTGAGAAAAGAAAAAGCTCAGTGCATTTGAAAACACACCCTGTGAGTTTGCAGAATGGTTAGGCTAGGCAAACTGAGGTGGCTGATCAAAACTCTTTTAAATGTGGATTACAAAGCTACCAACCGAAGGCCTGGGGGGATGGAGGGTGAAATGTAATCAGAGTCAGTGCTAAAGAGGAGCTCTGCCAATACGCCAACTTTTGTTAGCTTGACATTATTAATTAAACAAACAAACAAAACAATGTCTGGTGAGATCCAGGAGATCTAAAATTAACATGATGGAACATAAATCGGAAAAAGATAACATCTAACAACATATTGTGAAAAAGATGTTGTGAGATAGCATTTACTGAGATTTGCGCAGAATAGGGAAATAAATAAAAATACGCCAATTTTTTTCTGTGAGGAGAACAAAGAATTATGTGCAAAACTATGGAGAATTTTGGATGATATATTCACGTGGAGCTTTATTCCTACTTAAATAAGTGCTCTAGGAACTCTTTTTTTTTTCCTATCCAAATTTGGCTATCTGTTCTCCCAACATCCCTTGAGAGACTCTATCTCTGAATCTTAGCACCCACTACTCCTCTTACCATAAAAATCAAATACTTTCTGTCAGTTTACTCAAAGTCTATTCCTTAAGGTTTATTTCAAAATTGTCATTTACATCAAGCCAACTCCAACCACTCCAGTCAGCAGAAATCCACCTCTTTGAAAATTTTTGTTGTTACTCTGTGCCCTCTCTCTGGAATATTTCCTCTTATTCTCCTTTGAATTGTGAGTTATCTCTGTATGTGTGAGTTCTGTTTTGGACATGTTTGCTTAAAGTGTTTGCATACCGTCCAGGTGACCATGTCAGCTGACAACCTCACATGTAAGAATGAAACTCCAGAGGATGTACAGAGTCAGAAAGGCAGGCTGTGGCTCAAATTGAAGTCCTACTGAAAATTGAGTGGATTAGATGGATTGCAAGAAAATAGATTCAGAGAAAGGCAGCAGAAAGCTCATACTCACTGTCCTTCAAATGTAGTTTCCCTGGGATGATAAGAATCCTCATAAGATTGCAGGAAGTCTGGGCCATAAAGGGTATTGGAAATCTTGCCTCAGGGACCAGAGCTCTTGACCATTAGCCAGGTGGAAATTCTGCCTTCCTTGTGGGGAGGGGAGTTGGGTAGGGGGGCAGACAGAACTTGATAAACTCCCTTGGGAGAGCACAGCACTGGAGCTGTTTCATCCTCAAGAGATACTTTAAGTTTCAACAAGAGCATAAGCTAGGCTTTAATCTTATTATCTGAGAATTGTTGCATATTTGTTACTTCATAATACCTGTTAGAGAATTGAAGAAATCAGCCTCCAGTTCCCAAATGAGAAAAATAAACAAGATTTTGTCCATGGAACTTGCATATAGGGGTTTCTATTTTTTTTTTTTTTTACAGCACTTACTACTTTATTTTTTTAATTAACATATAATGTATTATTTGTTTTAGGGGTACAGGTCTGTGATTCATCAGTCTTACACAATTCACAGTGCTCACCATAGCACATACCCTCCCCAGCGTCCATCACCCAGCCACCCCATCCCTCCCACCCCCCTCCCCTCTATTTTTTTTTTCCTTTGTTACTCTTACTCAAAGCAGGGTGCAAATGGGAAAGGCATTTAATTCTGCAGTTTCACTTAGAATTTTGATACAATTCAAGGACAGGAATTTAACTAGCAACAGCTGTGAAACCAACACAGGCCGTATGTGTTTATTAATATTATCTGAAGTAGAAAATAATAATAAAGAGGGTTTAAAAATGATTCTGACAACTGACTTTCTCACAAAGCTTAAACTTCTCATTTGTTCCCTACAAAGAGGAGCACATAAATGCATATTGATGAATTTAGAGTCTGGCCAATAATGAGATATCTCCCTGGTTAAACATTGGCCTGAAACACCCCCTCACCTAATAAGCAAAATGGACAGGCATACCAGGTCCTGTGGTTTGTCCTGACAGAGGGTAGAAGACTGGGTAAAATGTGAATAAGAATAAATCTATCCATTTTCTAAATTCTGGCTATTTGCCTGACATTTTACTTGCATAATCTATAATGCTCATAACTATCCAGAGAAGTCGATAGTATCCTGGATTTATGGATAAGAAGACCACATGTCCAGAGGTTAATTAAGTTGGTGGAGGTCACTTACTGAGTAATTAGCAGGACTTGAATTTGAACCCAGGTGTGGAAAGAGATTTTGTCGCGCTCTAAACCTGTCCTGCTAGAGCTTTGAAACATCCAGGATGCTGATCCTGTAAAATCCTTTGATCCAGCCTCAGAGAAATCTTCGTAAAACTGGCTCCAGGATTTTCATCGTTATTTAGAATGGTGGAACAAGCAGGTACTTAACTAGATATTGCAGAAAACATGGAGGCATCAGAAAGATGCTAAAACCAAAAGTAAAGTTTTCCAGGTAAATTACTGAGCTGTGAGTGAGGCAGAGCAGCAGTGGTAACAAGAGGTGCACTGAGAATGTGGGGGGGAAGCAAGGCTGCTCCTGCTGAGGCCAAGAGGCTTCAGAACCTCTCACCAGCACTGCCATCTCCAAGCACATTGTCTTGGCTTCCTGTGGTCCTCTCAGGTAGCATAGTTATTAGTAACTACGTTTCTTTTCTGTGGCTGCTGCAACAAATTATCACACGGTTCCTTAAGACAAAAGAAATGTATTCTTTTACAGCTCTGGAGGCCAGAAGTCAAAATCAGTATCACCGCAGTGGTCCAAATCAAGGCGTTGGCAAGGTCACATTCCTTCCAGGGACTCTAGGGGAGAATCTGTTTCTGGCCTCGTCCAGCTTACAGTGGTGCCATTGCTTTGATCTCTGCTTCTGTGTTCCTACCACCTTCCCTTCTGTGTGCCTCTTTTTTTGTGTCTCCCTTTTAAGGATAGATTTGATGGCATGTAAGACTCACTGGGATAATCGAGGATAAGCTCCTTTTAACAAGATCCTTAACTTAATTACATATTTTTTCATAGAAGTTAATCTTCACAGGTTCAGAGATGAGGACACAGACATCTCTTTTAGGAGGACATCATTCAGTCCACTAGAGGAACCAGACGGCAGATGGACACTTGGTCAGCTGGATTTGAATAATATATGATTCACTCTCTCTTTTCGGCACCTACTGTGTTCTTGTGACTAGAAAATATGATAGTCATACAGGACAAGTGGACAGATATTTGAAACAAAATATTATAGTTTAGGTATCATTCACCAGGAAATAGAGGACACAAGGCTCCTTCAAATTGCAGTTCTCTTCCTTGGAGATCCAACCCTTCTAGAGGTTAGGGAACTTGTGGTCAAGTGTATTTTTGTGTGTGTGCATTATCCGACAAGAATAGATATTTACAAATAATGGTTTCTTAAATGAGTCTCAAAAGTAAGCACTTCACATAGTTTTGGTACAAAATAACAGGTTCAGTCAAATGAGTAAATGTATTATATGCATCATGGAATGAGAATATTCTCAGAAACCATAAAAAAAATCAAATTTAAAAGGTTTGACAATTTACTTTCTTCCCCCAGAGGGAGGGTTTTTAAGTTTATAGAAAATTCATAATAATATTCTTTCCAGCATCCATCAGGAGTTCCAAAAAATCATTTCTCTAACACATATTTTTATAAAATAGCTATTAACTTTTTAAGTCATTGCTACTCCTTCTGTTTTTGCCTGAATTTCAGCAGGTAATTTGGCACAGATCTATCAACAATGAGCAAAGATGGTGACAAGGGGATAGGTGCAGTAGTACAGTGGACTCCCCAGAGCTTTGTTACTGGGAAAGCATGGCTTGTTGGAGACAGAAACAGAAGAAAGGGAAGTCTACAACTCCAAGGGTAGAGTAATGATTATAGCGACAGGAGTTTACAGAGGGAAATTATGTAGATAGCGTCAACAGTGCTAAGCTGGTAGAGTATTTTATAAACATGAATTCAGACCCAACTCAGAATCAAAGTGGAAAGAACTGATTGGAATGAGAGCTGCACAAAATCTGATGTTCCCACGGTAAACATAGACAAGGGTTCACAGGAATTTCACTGTTCCTAGTATTTTGATTAATATACCTTTCAGTCTTTTGAAGTGTTACAAAGGACACTTCAAAATGCAAATTGTTATTATGTTTTTAGAATCCCAGGAGGAATATTATAAAACTCGTGTCTTATCCAACCTTACATAGTAAGAGGAATAAAAATGAGTCCTGTTGAAGCTTGAAAGGAGATAAAAAAAAAGAAAAGTTTTAAAGACAAACCATAAATACAAATACAAACTGGGACTCTCTTCCTTTAACATACTTGAGTTCTCTATAAAAATTTCCATTTCTACACATCAGTTTTGTTATGTATGAATGCCCATGAGTTTGGTTCTTGAATTCTGTATATTTGGCAGCAGAGGAGGTCAAGTTTTTCAATAAAAATGTTTCACTCTGCTGACATTGGATGTGAATGTCTGCTAGGGTAGGCTTTGTGTACTGTGTTCTTGCATTCAAATAATAACAGAAATAATAATAATAGTAATAATAATTAATTTAGCACATAGAGGGCTTATTAGGCAGCAATGTCTGTTCTAAGACATTTACGTGAATTAATTTAATCTTCAAAGTAGCCTTATGAAGTATGATTATACTATTTTATTGATGAGAAACCTGAGACATGTATGTTTCTATTAAGAATATATATCATTTGGGTGCCTGGGTGGCTCAGATGGTTAAGCGTCTGCCTTTGGCTCAGGTCATGACCCCAGGGTCCGGGGATCGAGCCCCGCATCGGGCTCCCTGCTCCTTGGGAGCCTGCTTCTCCCTCTGCTTCTCTCTCTCTGTCTCTCCCTCTCTCTCTCTCCCTCTGTCTCTCATGAATAAATAAATAAAATCTTTTAAAAAAAAGAATATATATCATTTATGAAAAATGGTTGCAAATGTCCACTATAAAACCAAGTCAATTGATATTTGCTAGTGTTATGGTTCCTATCAAACTTCATGTTGTTCTAGATATTTTAAAATAAATTAATGTAATAGCAGAATTGACTCATCTATAGTATATAATTTTTAATACATAAATTTAATACATTATTGCTAGTGCCAGCTTGACTCTTTAATTTTAATTCTGCATTAATAGAAACTGGGCAGCTTATACATTAATTATAATAAGAAACAATAGTCACTTATGCAATTTTTCTCCGAAGCAAAATATTCAAACAAAATCTAATAGCATGAAAGAGCTGAGTATGCTTTCATATGTAAGGGATATGTTATGTAAAGATGGAAATATTCTATCTACCCCATATCTATATATCTAGAGAGACAGACAGATGGAAGAGGGAGAACAAAAATAGAGACAGGGGCATGAGGAGTCTAGGAGAACTATCAATTCTTGAACTCTTATAGTAAAAACCACTTTTAGCCAAAGCAAACAATGAAATTGTGTAATTGATTAAAATGTCACAAAACAGTGAGACTCAATAAAAGTGATCCATATATGTCTCATTTTCTTTTAATGAGCATGTAAACATTCACCTGGTAAACTTTTGATATAGGGCCCACTGTTTTCCTTTGATGTTGAGTCACAAGTTAAAGTCTGAAAATATCTTTCATTTATAAACTATCCACATAAAAAATAATATAAAATTTGGATTTGGAAGTGGAAATCCATGTACTGGAATGAAAACTTAAAAAAATAGGAAAAGCAGTTTCATTTCAAAATTGGATGTTCTTATATTTTCGAATATTTATACCATTTTATGTTTTCACAATTTTGACAGCAGTTACGTTTTTAATTTATATTTAATTATTTTTTTTAGTCACTGACTTTCCTTTGGAAAAATACAAGCCCCAAACATAAAGACATATAAACTTATATTAAAAGAATAAAGGTTCATAATGTCCATAAATGAACATTTCTGGCAATCATAAGGAAAGGATATAGGAAAAAAAAAACAACAAACATTAGAGGTCCTAGGTGCTTAAAACCTGTAAGGGCTCCAAGTTTTAAATTATTGGCCTAAGTATTAAGCTATATTATCAAAATGAAAATTCTCCATAATTAATAATATGATAATCAAACACTACTAAGTCAGCCCCCAAAAATAGAATATAAAATTAGGAAGTATATGTTTAAAAATGTTCCAGTTAAGTAAAGAATCTAGAAAAATAGGGAAAAAAATGAAGTCACAAAGAGCACAATTTAGTACTCCAAAATATGGGCTCCTGAGTCAGACTACCTGCATTCAATTCAAGGTTAAAACATATCAGCTACAAGCATATGAAAAAAAAGTTCAATCTCACTAATCATCAGAGAAATGCATATTAAAACCCCAATGAGATATTACCTCACACTCATTAGAATGGCTACTAGCAAAAACCAAAAAAACAGAAAATAACAAGTGTTGGCTAGGATGTGGAGAAACTGGAACCTTCATCCACTGCTGATGGGATTGGAAAATGGTGCCACCACTATGGAAAACAGTAGGAAGTTTCCTAAAAAAATAAAATAAAATTAGAACTACCACATGATCCAGGAATCCCACTTCTGGAGACATATTCAAAAGAACTGAAAGCAAGTCTTGAAGAAATATTTGCATACCCATGTTCATAGCACCACTATTCAGAATAGTTAAAAGGTGGAAACAATTTAGAAGTCCATAGACAGATGACTGGATAAATACAATTTGGTATCTACATACCATACAATCAGGAGGAAAATCTTTTCCTCCACCCTCTTATGTTTTTGACTGGGGACCCGAAAACTGAATTGACTAAAGACAAATTGGCAAGAAAAGAAACAGACTTTTATTCATATATGTATGCAGGAGTTCAGAAGAAAAATGTGACTCAAGGAGATGGTTGGAACTGGGGCTTCCATACCATCTTAACAGGGGAAGGGGAGGTGAAGAAAGGTGTGGGAAAATAAATGACTTCTTAAAAGGAGAAAATGGGAGAGGGAGAAAGGGCACTTAGGGAAAACAAAAGACTTTCAGTAATGATGAATAGGCCCTTAGGAAAACACATTGGAGATGTGATAATTTTGTGCCGATATCTGTTTAGGGTTGATTCAGCCTTCTTTCCCGTGATGAGTTGATCTTCTCTGGTAGGGAGACTTGTGGGGAGATGATTTATGATGGATTGGGTCCTATGGCAAGGCATTGTTTTCAGGCAGATAAGGGAGTTCAGGGAAAAAAATACTCCTGTTCTCAAACTCCTTTCTCTCAAAATTTTTAAGCCACCCTGGTGTCTTCTGGACCCCTTTAATACACTGGAATATTATTCAGCCTTTAAAAGAAGGAAATCCTATGACATGCTATCACGTGGATGAACCTTGAGGGCATTATATTAAGTGAACTAAGCCAGGCACTAAAAGACAAATACTATAGGATTTCACTTCAGTGAGGTAATCTAAAGTCATCAAATTCACAGAAACAGATATAGAATTGTGCTCACCAGGGAATGAAAGGTGAGAGAAAAGGCAAGTCCTTTTTTAATGGGGAAAACTTTCAGTTTTACAAGACGAAAAAATTCTGGAGATCTGTTTCACAACAGATGTGAATATACTTAACTCTACTGAACTGTACACTTAAAAATGGTTAAGGTGGTAAGTTTTGTTATATGTTTCTTTACCACAGATAAAACAAAAGCCAACCTTAACAGCTAGATAACTTTGACTAAGACACATAACATCTCCCAGGCTCAATTTTTTTTTCTGTAAAATGGTAATTATGGTAATAGCTCTGGAAAATTTGTTAAGTAGAAAAACTACAATGATGAATGTAGAAGATTTCACACAAGGTCTGTCCCACATACACATAGTAGGAAACAAAAAAAATTTATAGGCACAAAAGCAAAATAATTAAACGATAGCTTGCTTTAAAGTGGAATTCAAAAGAATTTACTCAGACCATAATTGTGTAATGAATAACCTCAGTGCCTTCATGTGCTTGTTTACTTCTAGTAAGAAAGTCAGTAAACCTCAGGACATTCCTAAGGAATTTCTTTCAATATCCAGTGTTATTATGGAACTGAGATCTTGATTTCTACCATGATGCATTCTGGCCTCTAAGAACCCTGACCAGCCTCTCACTTTCTTTCTTTTTTTTTCTTTACAATAAAGCAATCTTTGGCCTGAAGACTTTACCAGTATTTGGTGAAATAATGGAAAGGAAATGGGCAATGCTTTCCAGGATAGCCCAGATTTAGTTAATCAACACTGGAAATGGCCACATTCAATAAGACTAAAATTCAAAGAAAAAATTATGTATTGGGTAGGGAGAGTGTTAACAAGGAAAAAGGAAATAGAAGATAAAAAGACCCAAATTCTTCTTGCATAATTTGTCCATCTTCTCACCTGCTGTTTTTATCTTTCAATTTTTTATCTCCCTCATTATATCCTCATCAGGGAACATTCCATGCTTCATTGCTTGATGCTATTAAAACTTAAGTTTATAAAATAATTTTAAATCTCTTCCATCTGTATTATTTTCCTATCTGAATCCCAAGGTTGATTGGTATTTGAAGAGAGTAGTGTGTGTGTGCATGCATGTGTGTGTGCATATGTGTGTGTGAATGTGCACACATATGTGTCCATGAGTTTTTACAGCTCAGATTGCTTACTACATCTGGCCTCGTATTCCATAAATGACACAATTGATACACTGGTGATAAATTATGAATTAAATTTTATCTCTTTAAATATTTGGGAATTGATTGGGAAGGTAGTTCACTGGAGAGGGAGAAAGTCCCTTAGGAGTTGATCTCATTTACCTGGTGCCTTCATTTCTCACACCATTTGAGATGCTAATTACAAATTGTTTTTAATTGTGCTGATGACCCAGGTAGTGACACAGTGGAAAGAAATCACCATTTGAACATATCTCTGCTGTAATGAAGGTTACCCACTCAGGGACCCAGACAAGGAATAAATAGAGCAATACACAGGTTGTTTTTCTTTGTTTTCTTAGTATTTATATTGGTGAGCACAAAAAAGCAAAAAGGAATATAAAACAATAACACTTAAATGATTTCACTTTTATGACTCCTTAGGTAGATTTCCATAGATTGCAAATACTTTGGTGAGACAAAGACATTTGAATATGTCACTGAAAATGACTCTTATTTTCAGATCAAGAGGGTAAAAAGCATGGAATAGGAACGTGTCAGACCATGTCTAGCCATGTTTTGAGTCTCTTACTGTTAATTTATTTTTTACTCTCAGTTTTGCTCACCAAAATCTCTTAAACTCCTGAAACAATGGAGCTTTCCATTCAAGTCCTAAAACATGACTGCCTGTTGTGGACTGAAGGGGTACCTTTATTCTTGAGAAATCTAATTTATTAAACCAAAACCTCCTGCCGTGAATGAAGCATTTGATGTGTTTCTCGTGATGTCTCATTCATTTCCAGTTATCTTTTACCTACAGAAGCAACTATCTAATCATCCAGTATCCTTGATACTTGATGTGATATTCTAATGTGTTTCTGTTTTCAAACATGAGAAGAAACCCATCAAAACCAACAATAGGTAAGCAGATGTCCAATAAATCCTTAAGACCTTTGGGCTTGGGGAAAAAAGAAACCTCATCCTCACTTCCCTTCTATCATTTTAATATGGCTGAACAAAGGAACAAAGGCTCAGTAGCTGACAGTACTGTCATCTCTCTCCAATTCAGTGAAAGCATACGTTTTCCAGGTTTCCTGGCCATGCATTAATGAGGGAATTGTCAGAGGGAAAGAAGGAGTGAGTTCATGGTTCTCAGTTCCATATGTCAATTCTTTAGCTATCAAACCACTGTATGTGGCTTGCAGAAAATATGCTCCAGTTATTAATAAATGGTAATTTAGAGAACAGTTATGCTTTCACTATATCATCTTATTGGGCCTCCTCAGCAATATTCATTTATATTTGGGGCATGGACTTACTTTCCTAATATCGTCTGATAACTTCTACTCTCCTCAAATGCAGACATATATTGTCAATGAGCCACCTCTAATTATTTTTCATTACTTTCCTTCTCCTTTTAGCATGTTCTTAACTGTGTGGAAGCTTTGTCAATTGCTGACAAAAACCAAATGGAAAAAAAAAAAGAAGAAGAAAATAATTTGATGGGTAATCTGTTTCAGCAGCACAGTAGCATCATTCCAAGCTCCACTGGAGTCTTCTTGTTGCCAAAGATCATACCTGGTACCTGCCATGTTAAACACAGGAAACCTGCTGCTCCTTCTGCTTTTGCTGTCGCTAACTCTGAAGGCCATGGATACACCTCAAAGGAGAAAAGTAAGGCAACGATACACGTATGTAAGTGCACATATGAAGGGAAGATTTCTCCATCAATTTCTGAGCTCTGTAAGTCTTAAACTGTTATGAAAATGAAAAATCGATTAACTTTCCTTTGTTCAACAAAAACATATTGAATGCCTACCTTATACAAAGCATTAGGTTAGGCACTTGGGGGTGAACCATCTACTAAAATGTGACTAGATGGGCGCCTGGGTGGCTCAGTTGGTTGAGCGACTGCCTTCGGCTCAGGTCATGATCCTGGAGTCCCGGGATCGAGTCCCACATCGGGCTCCCTGCTCAGCGGGGAGTCTGCTTCTCCCTCTGACCCTCTTTCCTCTCGAGCTCTCTATCTCTCATTCTCTCTCTCTCAAATAAATAAATAAAAAATCTTAAAAAAAAAGATTAAAAAAAAAAATAAAAAAAATAAAATGTGACTAGATGTAGCTTGTGCTGAAAAAACTTTTATAGTATGATTGGAAAGATAATGGATAAATGTTGATGATGATGGTGATGATGATGAGGAGGAGGAGGAAGAAGAGGAAGAAAAAGAGGAAGAAGAAGAAGAAGAAGGGGAGGAAGAAGAAGAAGAAGGGGGGAGGAAGAGGAAGATGATCATCAAAGTAGTTGGTGCATTATATTTTAGGAGTTCAAAGAGAAAAGGAAAGTTCCTAGATGGTGTTTGAGGAAACTGTTTTGCAAAGTAAGTGGAATTTAATGTAGACCTTGAAGGATATAATTAGGCTAAGTAAAAGAGAAGGAGAAAATACTTGGCCAATAAGAAAGAATGAAGGTGGCTTCATAGAGGTTATATTAAACCTAGTCAGAATCTATGTTCAGGAGCCCCTGGGTGGCTCAAATGGTAAGCAATTGGCTCTTGATTTTGGCTTAGGTCATGGTTTCATGGTTGTGAGATCAAGGCTCATATGGGCTCCACGCGAGCAGGGAGTCTGCTTGGATTGTCTCACTCCCTCTCCCTCCGCCCCTCCCCCCCAGTCTCTCTCTCTCTCTCTCTCTCAAATAAATAAATAAATCTTAAAAAAAAAAGAATCTAGATTGATAGAAAAGCTATGTATTGTTGGAAGATAGAACTGGAGAAGTAGGTAGGGACCAAATTATAAAAGTTATCTCTTACAATACCAAGCAGCATGGATTTTATTCAGAATACACAAAAGTTTATCTATTGGGCAGTACCATGTCTGATCGGTACTTCAGAAGTACTAATAATGGGGAATAATGAGTGTATTGCTGGTGATGGGGAGAGGGTCAGATACACAAGACAGTATTAGCAGTCTTAGGGAGAAAAGAAGTGTCTTAATCCATTCAAGCTATAACCACAGAATACCACAGCCTGCATGCCTCAAACAACAAACATTTATTTTTCTGGATGCCAAATTCCAAGATCAAGGCTTTAACATATTCAGTGTCTGGTGACAGCTCACTTCCTGATTCACAGACATTGCATGTTCAAACAGGGGAAGGGGTGAGGGTGCTTTATGGGGTCCCTTTTATAAGGACACCAAGCCCTTTCACCATTCACGAGGGCTTCACCTTCATGACCTAATCACCTCCCAAAGGCCTCACCTCCTCATGCCATTACATTGGGGGTTAAGAATTCAACATTTAAATTTTGGGTAGAACTTTAGAGAAAAAAAAAAAAACAACACTGATGGTTACCACAGAGGAGGTGGGATGGGTTAAGTAAGTGATGGGAATTAAGGAGGGCACTTGTGATGAGCACCAGGTGTTGTATATGGGTGTTGAATCACTGACTTGTACATCTGAAACAGACAGTATTGCACTGTCTGTTGGCTAACTGGAATATTAAAAAGGAAGGAAGGAAGGAAAGAAGGAAGGAAGGAAGGAAGGAAAGAAGGAAGGAAGGAAGGAAGGAAAGAAGGAAGGAAGGAAGGAAGGAAGGAAGGGAAAAATACATTGTGTATAAATAAAACTTCTTTCAAGAAAAAAATGTGTGGGCACAAACATTGAGTTCATGGCAAGAGACAAGTGTTCATCATTGCTTGGATCATGATGACAGCAGTGGGAAAGGTGAGGCTGAACCAGATTTGACACAGGAGGACTCATGAGGGGCTGGTAACAGCCTGGATGAGAAAATCAGGAAAGAGTCCAAGATAAGATTTTTTCACCCTATTAGAAGATACAATCTTAGTCTACTAAGTCAGATAGAGAAGAGCTCCTCTGCCTACAACAGCCCCACGCCCCTACAAATATTCGTTTTGTTATAGTGGAAGATTTAGGAAATTCTGATGATTCTGCATTATTGGAAAGTTTGGAAAGATGCAGGCTCCCTTCTGTTACCTGATCCAAAAACCTCTTTGGAAACCTTTATTCCTACTCAAAGACTGCATGGAGTAGGGGAGAACTCAAGACCTCTTCACAAGAATTCACCAGCACCAAAATTCGTCTCTGCACAGTTTATTCCCTACCTTCCCATTTGTGTAAGCCAAGCAAGTTTAAAACAACTTTATCTAATTTCTGTGGTCAACAAAAGGATGCAGGGGAAAAAGTAACCAAGATATTTTATCTTTTATTCCTAGAATTCTACTGTGAAGGAAACTGTCAATAGTTTGACTATATCATTCAAATAATCTAGTTGCCAAAATGGGTCACAGATCATTAGAATTTGAGGGTGAAGAGAAAATGGGTGGGCAAGGGTTAACCAAAGACAGTGAACTCACCACCTTTTTTACTTGAATGGCTTTGAAGAAAGAAATATTTTTGCTAGGTTATTCTTGATATATTTTCTCCAACTCAATTTTAACTCTCAACCTGCTACCATAGTACTTCCACTGGTAACAGGAATCATGAAAATGATATACTGCAGTATTAGCAGGAAAACTCAAACCTTGGCCAGTTAAATTATGTGTAGCACTCTGGTGTCTGCACGGTTTGGAAACGATCAGCCTCAGGGACTAATCTTACAGTCTTTCATGTGAATTCCTCACAGAAGAACTGTTCATAATGGAATATTGGTAGGAATTTTATTACTGATGAAATAAACCAGAACTAGGACTCAAATTATTTCATGTATAATATGTTCTTTTCCCTTTCATTTTATCTGTTGTCTGAGGATGTGTCCTTGCCTTTTTTTTTTTTCCTTTCCCGGAAAATGTTAGGACTTTCTGACCTGATATCCTTTTTCATTGATCTCCAAAGAGCAGCAAAAGGTAAAAATTTATTACAGTGTAACTTTTTAAGTGATATAAGATCCCCATTATGCACATCTTATGTATTAATCAAAGCAAAACCATCATATGCCAATTGAATTTATTAGAGGGAGGCAAAATATAACTATCAAACATGTTGAAAGAAAGTGAGATAAATAAATGTGAAATTCCAGGAAATGCACTTTATTATAGCACCATTCTGGTATTTTTAAAAATGTAATGATGTTTCTTAAGAATTATGAAGATATTTCATATTATCTTATACAGCTTATTGCTTACTGTAAGTTTCCTCATTCACTTGTATTTGTAATCATTCATTTTCAACAGATATTTAAGCTGTTGACAATATGCCATGCAGTGTCATAGGTGCTAGGGAACAAAATGCATAAGCCCTAAAGGAGTGGAAAGACTGATCAGAGAGAGAGAGAGAGATTTGTACAAATAATTGTCACTACGGTAGTCAGGGTATACATAGGTATGATGTTGGTCAAAAGAGGCAGTGTTTTGGTTTTAGCTCAATTAAGTTAAAAAAAATTATTTCCAGAGAAGATGCCTAGATTGTATTTTGGAAGGCAGTTAAGACATCACTAATTAAACAAGAGGAATCCCACATGGAAAGAAGAATCTTCACAATGGGGAAGGAAGGAGCTGGTAGGAGTGGCCTATAAGGGTGTTAGTGTCTGTATAGAAGCATATAGGAAGTAGTGTTAGTTGTTTCTCTTTTTATTGTTTGTCATTGTTTGGGTATAATAAATATTGCATCAACCAAGACAAAGGGTGATTGGTTAGATATTAGAAAGCACTAAACTCATAGACACACACACACACACACACACACACACACACACACACTTCAAAATGGCTGATGTTTATCACCTTTGATGAGAAATACATGACTGTCATCAACCTCTTACAGTTGAAACTGATCCTAAAATCATTTTATGGCCAATTTTTTCTGGTTTTATCATTTTAAATAAAAAAACTACGAAATCAAAGAACACTTTTGAAAATCCAAATTCAAAATTAGACCATTCATGAAGTTTCGATGTTCTTCTATTTTCAAATGAGGAGATAAAGCATACTCTATTCTTCTCTCTAGGATAATAACACAGTTTTAACAGTAGTGTCATTAAGTTTACTTCCATACCTTTATTATTTGTGGTTTCTCCTAGGATGTGATTACTTCAAATAAAAACAAGAAATTTGGAGAGTTGCTAATGTCCTTCACATATTACCATGTATGTGTCTGGTATGTGTGAGAGCGTGTGTTTGTATGTGTTTAAGTTCAAGTATGATTCCACTAACTAGAAAAATTAGGCAGCATAAACAGTTGTTTTGAGTGTACTTACGTACAAATAAAGTGGATTTCAGTTCACTTTTAGTATAATTATCTACAATTTCAAAAATATTCTGGTCAAGAAAAAACAATGTAGTTAGGCATAATTTTAGAGGAAAAGGCTTGTGTTTATAAATGATAAGAGGAAAATCAATTTACTGACGTGTAATATCAAGAGATTATTTCTGGAAAAAGTTATGGCTTTTAATTTGGCAGAATTGGTTTTGCATCGTTAATGCATTGCATTGCTTAATTGTTAGCTAGTGCATTTGACACATTTGATACCCTGTTGGAGTATAAGCTCCTTGAATCCATGACTTTCTTTTTTCCTGTATAATTCATAGTTCCCAGTACCTGGGCTCATTAAGAGCCCAGAGTTGATTCTGTTGGTTAAGAATCAGAGTCATCTTTTGGGCAAATCGTGGGGAAGGCAGAGAGCTCTGGTGTTTGCTGTTTTTCTATTGTCTTCAGCTCAAAATAATCCTTATGCCAAAGTGGCATATTTTGGGGTGGCATATTCTGATCCTTTACACATGGATTCCTCTTGGGTGATAATAATTAAATGACAGTGATTATCTTGTTTAAGAAAATGTGATTTTTGTTTTCATGTTCCTAATAATAATAATAGAAAAGGAAAATGGGAAAAATTCACAAACCTCAGGTTGGCAAATAATGCACAGATATTTAATACCAAGGGATATGATTTAGTAAACAGGAGACTATATTTCTTTATTTGGCTTTGATTGAGTTCTCATCTTTCTCAATCTATTAGATGTTTGCGTTTGAATTTGAAAAGACTGTGAAGCCTTGAGGACAAGGGAATTTGCATATTTGTTTGCCTAGTACCTGAGACACAGTCGATTTAAAACGAACATTATGGAATGGTCTAGCATATTTCATTTTCTGGTGTATTAACACTATGTCTTCCAAAGAACCCATTTCCAAAGGCTGTTAATAATTGTTAAACATATTTGAGAATTTCTGAACTAAATACATTTGAATAGGTTTTTTGTTTGTTTTTTACTTGAAGAATTTTTCAAAGTACAGGATCCTTAGCTTTTATTTAATTAATGTGTGTATGTATGTTTGCATTTTTTTCAGGATCCTTCGCTTTTAAGGGCAGGCTAAACATTCCATTTTTTCCTTGTAAGTAGATGACCAGGAACATTTGTTTTCTTCCAAACATCTTGAAAAATTAATAGCAGTTTGGGAATTGATGTCTGAAACAAGAGTTTCATATGTAACTTTAATCAGATTCAACTACTGTTGGAGAAGTTTATACGAGTAACGTATTTATTGAAAACCAAAAATGATGAGGGCTATAAATAAGTAAAAAGAAATAACTTTTTTTTGTTTTGTTTTATGTTGGTTGAAGGATGATATTTTATTGATCTAGATGTATTTTTAATTCTTCAATAATGTATATAAGTTTAAATTGCACACTCCCTCTGATCTACTTCTTCCACTTTTAGGAATTTTTCCTGCAGATACACTTACACATGTGTGAAATGATGTGTAAGAACATTTGCTACTATATTTTTGGTTGGAAAAAAATATTGGAACCAACCTAAATATTCATCAATAAGGAAAATCTTGATCACAGTATAGTAGTTCCATATAACAGAATACTATGTGGCTTGAAAAGAATGATCCAGTTTTTTTATATTCATACTGCTAATTCCCTCTCTAAACTGTATATTATATGTATGTATATATTCAATGAGACATTACATAGTAATATGCTTATTTTTATATAAAAATATATACATATTTATATATGTAGAAAAATGCATAGAATATCTGTTAAGAAAACCTAATAGAAAACCTAAAGAAAACCTAATAGATAAATAGTTGTCTGGGAAGGAAAAACTTTAATGACTGATTTTCTGTTTTTATCTTTCTATTTTTTTTGAATCTTATATTGATGTGTTACTCATTAAACAAATAAAACATCAAATGATGTAAAATGTTCAGAATGATTAAAATGATAAAATCAAAATAAATAAAAATTTAAACTTAAGTTGTAATAAAGCCACCATATCTTTTGGGTAATTCCTTATACCTAATGATGAAGCAAGAAGAAAGTCCTCCAAAGATAAATTGAACAGTTTAACATCATGCTGTTCATGCTGGTTATGGTATGGGAAAGGCCAAAGATTTACTATTTGAGTTTGGATAATGGTTTTAAATCTCTAAAAATGTTCCTTAAGACTAGAGTCTAGAGATATCTATGAGCTCACTTTTGTTCTTTTTTGTTTTCTGTTTTTAGGAATAATGAATGAAGAGTATTCGTGTGTTATATTAACAATACCCTAAACATTCTTTCAGAAGAATAAATGCATTATCTTGCTTGTCCATATATGTGGTCTCTTACTAAGATTCTTGCATTTTATTGTTCCTGCTACACCAAGCATGGTGTTGGGCACAGAGCAATTTGGAATTTTGAGATGTTGCTGCTATTACTGCTGTGATATTTTAAGGGCAAAGACTCTTCCTTCAAATACTCAAGAAATTGGGACAAATTTTAATTTAATTCTGAGGCAAATTCTGTTTTGGATCAAGTTTCAGGATAATAGTTCTGATATGCATGCAACACCTGCTGGAAGATCATGATGGGACCAAATAGTGTAGAACTCTGTGTAATTAAGGAGTGCTGGTGTGAGACAAGGTTTGCAGCACCGAAGATGGGAGAGAGCAGGACATAATCTACAGAGCCAAGGTTGGCTTGGGGAAGATTGGAATATATTCTCAGATTACTATAAAATAAATGGTACATTTTCTGGGATTTCTTTAAAAATACTTCGTAGAGACAGTAAGGACTATATGTGTATGTTACGTTAATCTACAACTGAGGAGTGCTTCACCTAACAATCGAAGTACCAAGTACTTCAAATAATATTAAATACAACAACACCAGAGGATGTCCTAGGCATTAGGCTGGACTGAAATACTGTACAGACACTGTCTTCATTACATCAATGTGATATAGGGATTTAGTATGCCTAACAGCCATTCCTTTTGAAATGGTGTACGAAACCTCGGATTTCAAAATGCTTCTAAGTTAAAATATGGTATTGGAAGATATTTGTTTTTGACCCTGCCTAGGAGGTTAGCTGAATGTTACCATTAGAATATGTCTGCATTTGCCATAACTGAACCTTTTTTCAAGGTTGCCTGGGAATATAAAGGAACCGATTGCTGAGACTTCGTGGAAATCACAGAAAGCCTATATGGCTGTTTCTCTTTAATACCTGTGTCTCTGTGGCACAATTTGCAACATACCAGCATGTCTTCAGGTTGTGGGGAGGAGTTCAATAACACACACCAACCTCTAAGTGTTAGAAGATACCAATAACCACTGAAGCGAATCTCAATTTGCAACAAATGACTACAAATATAAATATGCAGTACTGATCTCCTCCCTTTCCATCCCATGTTCTAGGTTTACTTAGATGTCTTACCAAGCAGAACCCCAAACTCAACAGTTCCCAAGTCATTATTATTCTTTCAAAAGCAACTCTTCCTCTAAATTTTTCAATATCTGGGAATGGAAATCTTGTTTTTCTCATTATACAGACTTAAAAAGCTCAGTATTATCACTAACTTCCTTCCCAGGAGCCCAATCCAAATGTTCACCTTCTGGGATAAATTTCACATCCACCCACTTTACATCTGCATAGTCATCACCCTGATGCCTCCATTATCTGGCACAGATGCTCTTGCAATTATACCCTAATTGATAACCCTTCTACTCTCATTCATCCTATTGGGAGAAAGGAAAAAAAAAAAAAGACTTCAAGCCACTGCTACTATCTACTTTAAGTATAGATTTATCAGCATGAATATCATGCTTGTTCAAAAGCTGACTCTTCCCACTATTACTAGGAAGAGAGCTTACAAGCACCCATGTAGTCTCCAGTGCGTCCAGGTACACGATATTAATTTCTTTTCCTAGTTATTTGTGATGGGGATCAGGATATACCACTCCACATGCCATTTTGGCATAAGAATAATTTTGTGTTGGGGCGCCTGGGTGACTCAGTCATTAAACATCTGCCTTCTGCTCAGGTCATGATCCCAGGGTCCTGGGATCGGCCCCGCATCGGGCTCCCTGCTTCGCAGGAAGCTTGCTTCTCCCTCTCCCACACCCCCTGCTTGTGTTCCCTCTCTCACCGTATCTCTCTCTGTCAAATAAATAAATAAAATCTTTAAAAAAAAGGAATAATTTTGTGTTGAAGACCTTTCAGTTCCTGAAATCCCTTGTCTGCCTGAAAGCAGTCTCCCCCAAGAACTCAAGTATCATAAATCCCCTCCCCAGATACAGCTCTAGTCCTCTCAGAGAGAAGTCAACACCACATCCAAACAGACATTGTCAAAAAATGATATCTCCTATCTGTTCTCCTAAGGGGCCATTTATCTTTCAAAACATCATTTGCTTTTCCCTAAGTGCCCTTTCTCCCCCTCCCTTTACCCTACTAATTTACATTTATAGAGCCTAAATTCTAACTTCTCCTTTGGAGTTACTCACCTCTGAGTGCTCCCAGGTGTATGCACAATACGCATACTCATAAACTTATTGTTTTTCTGTTGTTAATCTCTTTTTTGTCAGTCCATGGTGCTCTAGTCAATGAACCTAAGATGGGTAAAAGAAAATTGTTTTTCTCCTTTATACTTACATGACTTTCTCAATCATTTTATTCAGGGTTTTCATCAAATGATCAATGTACCCTAGAAGAGAAGCCTTCCTAATCAACCCACAAGACATTGCCCCAACCTCTATGTTCACTTCCCTGCTTTATTTTACTTCATAGTCTATATCTATACAATATGTGCAGTAATTAAGTAATTAACTAATTTAATTAAATTTTAACAGCATTCTTTCCCATTTTTTGTAATTACCTAGAATGATCCCTGTTATGTGGTAGTTATTAAAAATATGTATTTGTTGAATGAATAAATTTTAAAAAGTGGTCTTTTGGATCATAAATGGAGATCAACCCTGGGTAATATAGTCTCATACTGTAATATTTCATAATTCATTTAACTATGTAGTGTCCTGTGTCTGGAAATTTTGGAATTTTTGGAAATTTTGCCTTTCTGCATTTTAGCCTTTACAATCCATCTCAAATATCACTCTTTTTTTTCTAAAGATTTTATTTATTTATTTGAGAGAGAGAATGAGAGAGAGAGAGAGAGCATGAGAGGGGGGAGGGTCAGAGGGAGAAGCAGACTCCTCGCTGAGCAGGGAGTCCGATGTGGGACTCGATCCCAGGACTCCAGGATCATGACCTGAGCAGAAGGCAGTCGCTTAACCAACTGAGCCACCCAGGCGCCCTCAAATATCACTCTTAAAATCCATCTCAAATATCACTCTTAGTTATTACAAATCGATTCTGTCTTCCTCCTATTAATACTAAAAATTCAGTTCTATAAGCATATTCCCGCTAAAGTAGGTATATTCAGTCTTATATTGGAGTTGTTTGTCTTTTGGCCTCAAAGACACTATGAAATTAGAAATTGCTTGAAAGCAAGTTTTATGCCCCTGAAAATTGGCCACTGTAACTGTCACAGGAATCTCACAGTTTCTGCACTGAATTGGTCGTCTGTGGAGAAGTAAAACCTTCTTGTTTTTCTCAATCTTCCCATAAAAAGCTCTGCCTTCCTAATCCACTCAAATGTAAATGTTATAAAGGTAGAGAAAGTTTGCTTTCAATGTTCTTATAAATACTTTCACATATTATGAGAACTATATTGGCAGCCATTTTTCTGGTAAATTTCTCTGATCCAAAGACTAATATATATATATAATATATATATAATATATATATATATATAATATATATATATTTAATATCCCTCAGAGAGTCCAATGGTTACAGCCTGGACTTGGTCCCAGGTTAAACCTCAAGGTGCCTACAAGACGAGATTCATTACCTCCTTAGGAATTTACATACCGAATGGAGAAAGCCCAGAACTTGAAAACAAGTGCAAGTCAGAAGAGTCTTCTGGAGAGGGCTGGAGTAAAGAGGAATCTCTTTCAGGAGCAGAGATAGACAGATGCCTTTTCCTCTTTATAAAAAGAGACAAATACCATACGATTTCACTCATATGTGGAACTGAATAAACAAAACAAATGAACAAAGAAGAAGAGACAGACAAACAAACAAAAAAACCCAGACTCTTAAATACAGAGAATAAACTTGCCACAGGGAAGGTGAGTGGGAAGATATGTAAAAAAACAGAAAAGAAGAAAAAGAGAACAAAATCATTCTTTCTTGTCCCTCATCTCTGGAGTGTCTGGATACTCATGTGGGAAAATTTCTCTTCAGCTCTCATCATGTCACGTTAAGGGTGAAGACTGGGACTGGGGAGAGGACTGGCACACTTGCATACTATGAGGTTATAAGAAATCTCTGACTCAGAAAACACATCGAATGATCCCTTTTTGTTTCCTTTCCCTAAGATACTCTATGTCCTGATAGAACTCATTTCTTTATTTATTGGTTAACCATGATCTTATAAACTTGGTCAGTGGGGAGATACAAATGGGAAAAATCAGCAGTCATTGGAGAGGCATTTTTGAAAACAAGTGAGAAATCTTTACTATCCAGATAGTGTGTATGTTGGACATTAACAATCATCATGTGGTTATAATTTAGTAAACTAAAATCGGAAGCAATTAAAAGTAAAATATTGACCCATACATTTTTATTGTTCATGCGTTATGTGCTTCTGTGGTCCTTGTAAGACTTAACAGTGCTGTGATAATGAATACAATCATAGAAATGGTTCCGTTAAATGCTTTAATCACTTTCCATCTTGACTATCGCAATTAACTCCTTTATTGTCTTCCTAAATTCTTACTCTCTGAGCATCAGGGGGTCCGAAATGTTGCAGAAAAGAATAGTGCTATTTCTAGTTCTAGGGCATGGAATCACAACATTCTTTTGCTTGTATCTGATTATTAATTCAGTGACAGAACTTAAACTTCAAGTTATCTCATTATATGACTTAAAGAAGCAACTCCTTTGCAGGAAAATTAGGGGGAAAACTCAAGAGACAGAGAGTAGAAGAATCATAGCATCAAAGAATGGAAAGAACAAATATTAAAAAAATAAGAAAAAGAAAAGAAATGAAAACTTAAAGATTGTGACAGACATACGCATGCATAGAGTTCTATACAAGAAATTAACAAAAAAGAAACTCCAGCTTGTGAAGATAGAGGGGAACATCGTCTTGTTCAGAATATTCTGTTATACCAGAACTTGAGGTTTGAAAAATAACGATTTGTAAGAGAAATGAAGATACTTAGATTAGCTATGTAAGGTATTCAAGATATGGCATTTAATATATACATGCAATGTACTTAATATATATTTCTGAAAGATTCATCAGTATTTGTGAGCTTCAGTTTAGCAAAGTCCACGCAGTTACAAAAATGTACTGGATATTCAAAGGATAATCTTTGTCTTCTGATTTTTAGGGCATAGAGAATAATTATGAACTTTGACCATTCTGGTTTTCATTTTTGATACAGCATTCAATAAGTTACATGAAATATTCAGCACTATTATAAAATAGGCTTTGTGTTAGATGATTTTATATACCAGTAGGCTAATACAAGCATTTTGAGCACACTTAAGGTAGCCCAGACTAAGCTACAGTGTTCAAATGTTAGGTGTGTTAAATACATTTTCGACTTACAATATTTTCAGTTTATTAAGGGTTTGTTAGGACATAACTCATCTTAAGTTGAGGAAAATATTTGTATAATTATAAACTCGACTTGTGAATTTTCTAATGTGTGTCTTTAATATTTGGCACTGCTTAATTCGTTTTGATTTTTTATTATGAATATCCTTCACATCCACCATTTTTTTTCATTAGGCTATATGTTTAATGAATATACATTAAACAAAAAATGAGTTTTATTTTTTTTGCTATACCTTCACACAATAACATAATTGATGTAAAACTTTTCATCTAAATTCAATATAATAATTCTAAGATGTATTGTATTTAATTATCTTACTTAATTGCTTTGTGCTTAGCACTTGCTATGTGTTTATATTTACATCCTTGTCATCTGTAGCTCTGGTTAATCTATTATTTTTTTAATTTTAGTAAATATTTAGATATAAAATGTACTCTGATTTTCTCTTTTCCATGAGGTGATATTTAAAGATAATTACTTGGAAGATAGTTAATTTGGTTTTACTATTGTGTGTGTGTGTTTGTGTGTGGCCATATATGTAGTATATAATTGAGAATTTGCATTTATGAAACAATTATTAATTGAATTTTTGTTCTCCTCCAAAAGGAATAGAGCTCATTCATAAAATATTAGGTTTTGAAAAGCTGAGTGGGAGTTTCAGGGCACTTTTGGCTGTGATAATCTCAAGGAACATTAGCTGCTTCCCATATTCTCTGTTGCCTTGTAAAGTATTCAAATTGGCCTCGTTCCATCTGAGAAAGGAAAACGACCCAATATGATGAACCCCAGCCTGGAGCTATTCATTTAATTATTAATACCTCACACATAAACTCTACTTCATTGAGGGAAAAAAAAAAAAACACAGAGAAGAAAAACATCTTATGAACTTGTAATATATGTAAAAGTGCTACCAGTAATTAATTACATTACTATGGACAGGGAGGGAAAGTCAGAAAAAAAAAAGTCTAAAATAATTATTTAGACATTTGTAGTTGGGCAGGTTTTCATTTGGCCTTCTAGATAACAGCACGATTCTTGTTCAAAACATGTTCATTGTTCTCAGCTGCATGTCAGTGACTGGCAGTAATAAAAGATGCCACACAATATGCCTTGTGTCACTATGTGCAAAATAATTTGTGGTCAAAGGAGAGTCACAAAGCATCCAGCTGGAATAAAATTACTTGGTGATGATTATATAAAGAGTCAGTTAAGGCTGTGTCTATGCAACCCAAAGAGAAATGAAGATTTTATACTTATGAAGCTTATGAGTTTGATGTGAGGAAAAAAGAAAACGCAAATTGAATTGCTTTGGATATAATTATCTTTTTAGCAATTATCTATTTTATCTGATCCATGCTTTATTACATACTGTTCCCTAACAACCTACCTTCTATTTACATATAAAAAAATGGGGGAAGCTATTTGTACTGACTTACCCAAACACTGCTTCTGATTTAAGACAGATGAGAAAAATATCTGGGAATTCACTTATGCATTATATTAATTCATTCAAAAATAAATATTGAATGGAAAATATGTGCTGGCCTTGTTCTAAGTATTAGAACATGGGATAAACAAAACTGAAAAAGTCCCTGCATATATCAAGCTTATTATTCATACTAGAATGATATGAATGGTAATGAAGGAGTCAAGGTACAGTAGGAAGAGGAAACAAAGCAAAGAAATTGGAAAGAAATGTTTTTCAATCTAGTGTTCACAAAATGTCAACACAAATTTATATATATATAACCCCCTTTATTCTTTTAAATGTTATTTATTAAAATTTCCATTTTTTGGAGGGGGTCAGAGAGCCAACATCACTGACTTAGGTCCATATAGTCACATAGTACCATGCCAAATCACTAATAGTTATTTATATGAGATAAACACCAGCTTATTCTAGGAAAATGTATCAGTTTCACTAAGGCAGCACATCATGAGATCAAGGAGGGAGAAGCATAGTTTTTCCTCTGTTGGAGGTAAGAGCAGCAGAATAAGAAGGGGAGAGTGATGGACGGTAATTCAAGTCCATTTTTGTTTTAATTAATATATTACTATCCCCCCAAAATTCTGGGGTTTTACTTAAAAAGAGATTCTATTTTTAGATAAGATTTTGGAAGATGCTGGACTAAGGGAAGGGACAAACCCTGCTTTTTTTTTTTTTTAAGATTTATTTATTTATTTGAGAGAGAGAGAGAGCATGACTGAGAGGGGCAGAGGGAAAGGGAGACAGAATCTCAACAAGACTCCATGCCAAGTGCAGGGCCTGACGTGGGGCTTGATGTCACCATCCTGAGATCACAACCTGAGCCAAAACTAAGTGTTGGGGGCTAAACTGACTATGCCATGCAGGCACCCCCAAAAGCCTTTTAATTACAAAATTTATAATATATGTCTTCTCATATTATTGATTATAGGCTAAACCATGTACATTCTGAATCTCCAAATGATTATATATATTAAAAAAATCATTTACAAAACTATTATTCAGTAAAAGATACTTTGGTAAATGCTAAACTACAGCAGGTTCAGGATTCCCTATTGATCCCATTTAATCCTTGTTTGGGATTTAAAGCAGTCTTTCAGTTGATCACTAAATATGTTAGAGAGGCTGAATCGGATCTGCTCTAAACTGCTTGTTGAGATTCTGAGACACATGATGACCCCCAGCCCCCTCTACCACTGATTAGAACCTGTGCAGACACAAGCAAGCATTCAAACATTTCTGCTCACAAAAAGCCTTCATTCATGTGAGAAGAGGGAGCTGAGCTGATAACACCCATCAACCAAATGCACAAAGAAATAAAAATATCTGAAAGAATAATCTATAAAGATAATTAAAATAGATGCTGTGGCAGAGAGTGACTGAGTTGTTACTCTAGGTTAGGTGTCACTCTTTCCGGGGGGATGATTTGAAGATGACGGTGTATCACTTACGGTCCACCCAGGGACACAAAAACTACAGCAGCTCTCTTATCAGAAGGAATTCAATAAAAGGAATTGGTTAAACAAGCACTGGTGGAATGGCAATATGAGAAAGGGAACACCGAGGTAACAGGGAATATAATTGAAGGAACAACTCCACCCTCAAGGTTAGTGGAAACAAGGGGAAAGGTGTGACACTCCAAATCTAGAAAGTTGGAAGAGGAACCAAGGGGGTTGACGCTTCACTGAGGAGGCAGCACTGTGTAGCTCATGTGAGTACCACGGGTGCTTAGAGGAGGCACTCTCAGAGTTGGAACTCAGGGGATGTTGTGTGGCTGCTGCTGGTGCCTCCAAAGGGAAAGTTTTAGTTTTCTCTTCCTTTGTAACAGACTACCACAAACTTTGTGGCTTAAAACACTCATTTTTCATATCACAGTCCTATAAGTCAGAAGTCTGGGCAGGCTCAGCTGCATTTTCTGCTTGATATCCCGTAAGGCTGAAATCAAAATATTGTCCAGAACACTCTATCTGGAGGCCCTGAGAAAGAATTCCTTCCAAGCTCATTCAAGTCGCTGGTACAATCCAGTTCTTGTAGCTGTAGGTCTGAGATCTCTGTTTTCTCACTGGCTGTCAAATATGGAGTGCTATTAACTTTAGATGCTTCCTGAATCCTGTGTTCCCCATCACTGTGCCTCTCAATCTTCAAGTCAGAAATGGTATGTCAAATCCTTCTTATTCCTTGAATCTCTCTGACTTCTTTTGCCACCAGTCAGAGAAAAATCTCTGTTTTTGAGGGATCCTGTGATTAGACAAGGCCCACTCAGACAATCTCCCCTAACACAACCACAGGAGTGTCAGAAACTTGTGAATGAGGGGGCAGAGAATCCTGGGGACTGTATTAGTTTTCAAGGCCTGTATAACAAGTACCGAAAACTGGTGTTTAAAACAAGATAAATTTATTCTTTCACAGTTCTAGAGCTAGAAGTCCAAATTCGAGGTATTGGCAAGTTTGATTCCTTCTGGAAAGCTCAGAGGGACAGTCTGTTCTATCGCTTTCTTTTATTTTCTGGTGTTGCTGGAAATCCTTGGTGTTACTTGGCTTGTGGCTGCATAACTTCAATCTCTGCTTCTGTTGTCAAATGGCTGTCTTCCCTCTGTCTGTCTGTGTCTTTATGTGGTAGCCTCCCCTCTGTGTGTGTCTATCTCTGGATCTTTTCTCCTCTTCTTATTAAAGTACCAGTCAGGTTGGATTAGGGTCCCAACCTAATCCAGTATGACCTCATTTCAATTTGCATCTTGAATATATCTGCAAAGACCCTATTTCCAAATAAGACTACGTTACACGGGTATCAGGGGTTAGGACTTCAATATATCATTTTGCTGATCACTCAACACACAACAGAGACCATCCTTAGAAATTCTGGGAAGAGGAAAGAGGCTAAATCTAAGTGTGGGAAAAGAAGTTGGAAATTGGAGGTGAAACAAAACAAAATTGCTGCTGGAACAATTTTCCCACTAAGTTTAAGTACCATCTTGAAGCAATAGCTAATAAGAATAGGAAACCAACAGTACGAGAGGAATATCTTCTTCTCCAGCATGCCAGTATTCATGTATCACTTGCTATTGTCAAAAACATAATAAAGATCCACTGGCAAAAAAAGAAATGTAGTTTACAGTTGCCCAAGTCCAACATTACATATAAGATATAGAAGGATTATTTTGGAGGGAAGAATCAATAGCTTAATAACTGATACAAAGTGGAAGAGCACCTTGTATTAGGGTTCTTCATAAGGTATATTTATATTATATTATGTATAATATAGGAATTGGTTCCTATAATAACAATTGGAGCCTGCAGTTATGGAGGCCACAAAGTCTCACAGTCTGCCATCTCCAAGTTGGAGAACCAGGAAAGTCAGTGATGTAATTCAGTCTGAATCTGAAGACATGAAAACCAGGGGTGTACCACCTAGTCTGAAATCAAAGACCCAAGAACCAAGAGCTCCAATGTCTGAGGGCAGGAAAAGATGGGTGTTCTAGCTCAAGAAGAGAGAAAAACTTTACCTTTCCATTGCCATTTTGTTCCATTTGGGCCCTCAGTGGATTGGATGATGCCTGCTCACATTGGTGAAAATGTATGTCTTTACTCTACTAAATCAAGTGCTAATCACTTCCAGAAATATACACTCAGAAATAAGCTATCTGAGTACCCCCTAACCAAGTCAAGTTGATACATAAAATTAAACATCACCTATCTCAAGCCAAAGAAAGAGGTGATTTAGGGGCGCCTGGGTGGCTCAGTTGGTTAAGCAACTGCCTTCGGCTCAGGTCATGATCCTGGGGTCCCGGGATCGAGTCCCGCATCGGGCTCCCTGCTCAGCTGGGGGTCTGCTTCTCCCTCTGACCCTCTTCCCTCTCGTGCTCTCTGTCTCTCACTCTCTCTCTCAAATAAATAAATAAAATCTTTAAAAAAAAATTAAAAAAAAAAGAAAGAGGTGATTTAAAGGCCCAATATGAACATACTTTGGCATGTTTAGGTAAAAGAAGAAGTGTGTATAAGGAGTGACTAAGAAATAGAAAAAGAGATCATCTAGGGCTTAGTAAGTGCGGATAAAGAGTTTGCATTTTACTTTAAGTGCTATGGGAAGTATTAGGAAGACTTTCAACATGGGATTAATTATTTTATTTATTTTATTTTATTTATATTTTTATAAACTTTACAACCATATAGAGGTGAATAAAGGTGGATATTCACTATAAATATCCTATTATATTCTTAGAAATAAATTTTAATAGAAAAATAATCTATTTTTATTGACCAATAGTGAACAATCAAGAAAAAAGAGGAAGAAAGAAGACTGCTTAGAAAAACATTTCAGTAGTCCAGGCAAAGGGTGACTATACCTTTGTTTAGAGTAATCATACCATTGACTAGATAGCTTTAATTTCCCCTCAGCTTAACCTAGCTTTAGACATGCTGCTGCTGCTGCTGCTGCTGCTGCTTCTGCTGCTGCTGCTTCTTCTTCTTCTTCTTCTTCTTCTTCTTCTTCTTCTTCTTCTTCTTCTTCTTCTTCTTCTTCTAGACAGGAGAGAGGTGGAAGGAGAGGCAGAGAGAGAGGGAGAGAGAATCTTAAGCAGGCTCCAGACCCAGAATGGAGCCCCAATGCAGGGCTTGATCTCACAACCCTGAGATCATGACCTGAGCCAAAATTAAGAGTCAGTCGCTTAACCGACTGAGCCATCCAGACTCCCCTGATTGCACAAGCCTTTTTTTTTAAAGGTTTTATTTATTTATTTGAGAGAGAGAGAGAAAGCAAGAGAGAAACCACAAGCAGAGGAGAAGCAGGCTCCCTGCTTGGCAGGGAGCCTGATGCAATGCGGGGCTCGATCCCAGGACCCTGGGATCATGACCTGAGCTGAAGGCAGATGCTTAACCGACTTAGCCACCCAGGCACCACTAGACAGGCTTCTTCTTGACTATAAACTCCAATCTCCCTTTTCTTAGAATATTTACTTTTGAAAACATGCATTTGTAAATTCCTTCATGGTCTTTTTGAGATATAAATTAATTGTCCTCAATTCAGGAATATTTTTTTTCAAGAACCTGGGAGCTCTGTCTTTGAAATGTAATCAACAAAAAAGCTAGAGCTCTCCTTTTCCAGTCTCTGTGGGAGGGTTGGAACCTAACTTCTTTGATAAGCTGCAATTAGCAAACACAGATGGCCTGGTCACATTGACCAACCTCCCCACTAATGTCTTCCAGGAATTTTCCATTAGGTCATCCTAGTATTTAAAAATCCTCTGTGTTCTGGTTCAGCAGAGTTGAATGCAATCTCTCTCCTATTTCAAAACTTTTGACCCTTATTTGCAATAGTCTTTGAATAAAGTCTTTCATGTTTAACTCTTCCAGGGCAATTGTCTTCCACTTTATAAATGAAAACGTGTGATTAAACTTGGAATATTATCTGGGGTTAGAGTTGTTAATAAATTGGATATGGGAATGAATCACAGAGAGAAATAAAAGCTATAACCTAGATAGCTGAATGGCACAACTGGGTAATTGGTTGTCTATTTACCTTAATGAATAAACTTAGGGAGTAAATTTAGACAAGATAATCAGCAGTTCTACATTGCTTATTTTAATTTTGAGATATTTATTAGCCTTCCAACTGTTTATATCAGATAAACAATTGACCATATAAATCTTGATTTATGGGGAGGAGCCAGATATGGTAATAACATTCTTGAGTTACCAGCATAGAGATAATATTTGTAACCAGCATATGACATGAAGTCATTTAGGAAGAATGCTTAGATTAAGGAAAAGGTAGGGCAGAATACCTGTGGTATTTCTTTCAACCAAGAATTCTTAAATAGAAGGCACATCTTTACTATGGTCAGCAACATTTGCCTCAAGTAGATGCAGAGTTCAGAGGGATAATATAATGGTTTTAGGATACGGGAGTCTGCACTTGGTCTATATGTTCATTTATGCTGTCTTTCTTCAATGCCTGGTAAGATACCTTGCTCACAGGATGCTCACAGCAAGAAGTGAAGAGATTATAACACTTGGTTTGACCTCATGTTTTAATTCATATTTGGGATATAGAGTGTTTTAAATTTTCTTATCTAGCTCATTTTTACATTAAAATGCCTGACACCTGATCATAATTAATGGTTTTATTCTACATATTTAAATGCATTAATATTGCACCAGGTCCTTGTTTTATCAAGTAGTCTTTGAAGGGAATGAGATAGAACAGCTTCGTCTCTCCTGCCGGAGTTTGAGTTGAAAGGCAGAGGATTGAGAAAGAGGGAATCTGCAAGAAAATGGGGCTCTTTAGCCTAAACCAGCCCTAAGAGAAGTAGTGCTACAAAGTCATTAAAAAGGTAATAAACAGGGGCGCCTGGGTAGCTCAGTCATTAAGTGTCTGCCTTTGGCTCAGGTCATAATCCCGGGGCTCAGGTCATAATCCCGGGGTCCTGGGATCAAACCCTGCATCCCGCTCCCTGCTCGGTGGGAAGCCTGCTTCTCCTCCTCCCATTCCCTCTGCTTATGTCCCCTCTCTTGCTGTTTCTCTCTCTGTCAAATAAATAAATAAATAAAATCTTTTAAAAAAAAGTAATAAACAGGGCGCCTGGGTGGCTCAGATGGTTAATCGTCTGCCTTGGCTCAGGTCATGATCCCGGGGTCCTGGGATCAAGTCCCGCATCGGGCTCCCTGCTCCTTGGGAGCCTGCTTCTCCCTCTGCTTCTCTCTCTCTCTCTCTCTCTCCCTCTCTCTCTCCCTCTGTCTCTCATGAATAAATAAATAAAATCTTAGAAAAAAGAGTAATAAACAGGGAAAGTGTAGATCAGACACATGGGACACTTATCAAGAAGTCAAAGGCTTATAAGTGTCCTTGGAAAGAAAGGTGGGAGAAAAAATCAGCAGAACAAAGTCTCACTCTGAGGATATCATGCTAGTGGACCACACAGACACCAGCACTTTGCTGACCCTAGAAGAGTTGAAAGAAAAACTCTGTATTATCAGCAGGATATGCCCTCAGCCTCTGCCTCCACATCCTTCTTTGTTTTAATATTCTAAGCTCAACTGACAGCACTCACCCCCCCCATTGTCCACCTCCTCTGTTTCTGTTCATGCTCTGTTGAGTGTTTCTGAAAAAAAAAAAAAACAAAACAAAACAAAAAAACAAATGTTAGACTGGACTTCTTAGAGTAAATTTCTTCTTTACCTCTTAGTACAGTGGAAATTCTTTCTAAATTATGGTATTACCAGTAGTCCAATAGAATACCTCATCATCAGCAAGTTACTAAACTTCCAGCACACTGTGTGTATTTCATGCTTTAGTCTTGCAGAGACTTTTATATTCAGTGTATTCATCTCCAAGGATCTGGATTATCTTTCTTCATCTAATCCTTGTTATTCACTACTTCTTTCCAAATTTAACTTTGCAGGGTGTGCTATATTAGAAGTAAGAAACATGTGTTCTGGTCTCAATTTGAACAATTTCATCCTCTTTGTTCACTGCTCAGTAAAATTCTATGTTTTCCCCTTTGTTCTGAAAAACAATACTTTATGGGCTGAATTGTGTCCTTTCAAAATTTCTATGTTGAAAGTCCTAACCTCCAGTACTCTAGAATGTGGCTATATTTGGAAATGGGACCTTTAAAGAAGAAATTAATGTAAAGCAAAATCACATGAGTGGACCCTAGTCCAGTATGACTGGTGTCCTTATAAGAAGGGGAGATAAGGGGGTGCCTGGGTGGCTCAGATGGTTAAGCGTCTGCCTTCGGCTCAGGTCATGATCCCAGGGTCCTGGGATCGAGTCCCGCATCAGGATCCCTGCTCAGCGGGAAGCCTGCTTCTCCCTCTGCTTCTCTCTCTCTCTCTCTCTCTCCCCCTCTGTCTCTCATGAATAAATAAATAAAATCTTTAAAAAAAAATGAAGGGGAGATAAGGGGTGCCTGGGTGGCTCCGTTGTTTGAGCAACTAACTGCCTTTGGCTCAGGTCATGATCCTGGAGTCCCAGGATTGAGTCCCACATCAGGCTCCCCACTCAGCAGGGAGTCTGCTTCTCCCTCTAGCCCTCCCCCCCTCTCATGCTCTCTCTCTCTCCCTTTTTCCTCCCTCAGATAAATAAATAAAATTAAAAAAAAAAGAAGGGGAGATAAGGACACATACACACACAAAGGGAAGACCACGTGAAGACAGAGAAGAAGGTCATCTACAAGCTAAGAGGAGAAACCTGAGAAGGAAATTAATCCTGCTGACATTTTGATCTTGAACTTCTAGTCTCCTGAATCATGAGAAAATTAATTTCTGTTACTTAAGCCACCTAATCTGTGGCACTTTGGTATGGCAGCTCTAGAAATCTAATACACTATAATACTACTTCCAGTATGGTGTATTTGCTCAGAATGTATACTCTTAAGTCATATTGTCTTTATTCAAATCTTGGTTCTGTCATTCACTTATTATGTAATTATAGAAGAGTTACTTAATATGTAAGTCTTAAGCATTTATATTACAAATGATACAATAATTGAAATAATCCATGCAAAGTTCCTAGCCCTTGTGAGAGCTAACCAAATTTTAGCTACCATTAGTAAAAATATTTTTTTATGAAAACTAGAAGGATTATATGCCTCAAAATGGACTGAAAGAATGTAAGTTTCTAAAACGTCAGGAGTTATGCTTTTATAGTTCTATTTTCAAATTTTGCTTCTTGTGAAGTAACAAGCATTTCCAATGTGAATTGATCTAACAAACAAAGTTTCTGTCACTGAAAAGTGAACAGGAAGGAGAGCAAGGGCAAGTCACTCTTTAAATCTGTTATAAAATGTAAAAGCTTATAGAAATCTCTATGGCATAGATTAAATTTAAAAAAAGAAAAATGATAGCAGAGGCCATCTGATTGACTGCTGTGTTTCCAGTGTCCATCATTCTATTAGGTCAAAACAAATGGTAGGTCTTAAAAATCATGAATTAACCAATGTGAAGAAATTTTACAGGGGGAATGTAGGAGAGCATCATTCTAAAGATTCAGATGAAAAACATATTTCTGGAAATAATTTAGTACGTAAAATGAAAAATAATTTTTAAGAGGTGTCACATATACATAAGCATAATGGTATCACTTTATGAGCAAATTTATTCTTACACGTTGAGGCCACCAAAATATCTTTCTTGGTACAGGCAATTTGGATCCACATCAACAGACATCTTGTTCTTTCATGCCACTATACCTAATAATACTCTTCAGAGCTATGGTAAGATATTTGTCATCTGTTTATTTCAATGAAATTTCTTTGAATAGAATGACTTTGGAATGCAGAAAATAAGTATGTTTTACTCATCTTGCCTATGAATTCCTCTTGATATAGATTTATAAAAGTAATATTATAGTGTGATAGGCAGAATAATGACCATCCAAAGGTGTCTCTGCCTTAATTACTGGAACCTGTAAATATGTTAGATTCCACGGTAAAGGAGAATTAAGATTGTAGATGGAATTGTTTGCTAATTGACTGACCTTAAGGTAGGAAAATTACCTGATGTATTTGGGTCCTTAAAAGTGGAAAAGTGAATCAGAAAACAGAACCAGAGAGATAGTAGCATGAGAAGCACTTGGCCAGACATCACTAGCTTCCAAGATGGAGGAAGAAGGCCATGATATAAGGGATGTGTGTGGCCCTTAGATGCTGAAAGGGACAGTGAAACCATTGTCTCCCAGAGCCTCTAGAAAGGAATATAGCTCTATCAACACTGTGACTTTAGCCACCACCCATTTCAGACTTCTGAACTACAGAACTGTAAGATAATGAATGTGTGTGGTTTCAAGTTGCCAAATTTGTGGTAATTTTTTTTTTTTTTTATCGTAGCAATAGAAATAGTGCATTGGCTTCCACCCCACATTAAAATACTTGCATGCTTTCCTGTAGAATGCAGATTCATTTTTTAAGCTGGCACTTTTTGGTATACAGTTTGATACATTTTATATAGATTCAAAATGCCCCCAGTGTTGCCAAATTCTGTCAAATTGTTGATCTATTGAATTCATATTAAACCAGCCTGATGATGAATGATTCATAGATGTTTTAATAACTATGGTCAACTTGTTTTTTTTTTTTTTTACACAACAAACGTTTATTTATCACAGTTCTGGAGGCTAGGAAGTCCAAGATCAAGGTGCTGGCAGATGTGATATCTGGTGAGGAAACTTTTCCTGGTTTGTGGACAGCTGCCATGGTGAAAAGAGCAGAGAGAGAGGAAGCAAGCTCTCTTCTGTCTCTTCTTACAATGTATAGTCAACTTGTTTAAGAATATTGCTAAAGAGGGTGCCTGGGTGGCTCATTCAGTTAAGTGTCTGACTCTTGATTTTAGTTCAGGTCATGATCTCAGGGTTGTAAGATGGAGCCCCACATTGGGCTCCACACTGAGCATGGGGCCTGCTTAAGGTTCTCTGCCTCTCCTTAAGCCCCTCCCCCCTACTCTCTTCCTCTTTTAAAATATATATATATTTTTAACATATATATAATATATTAATATATTATATATTGATATGTAATTATTTATTTTATATATTATATATATATGTATATATATAGCTAAAGATTCTTTCTCCTGAAACTATGCTCTCCTATAGTAGTGATTGAAAAAGAGAAACAATGAGACACTAATTAAAGGAGATTAGGAAAGATTTTATTTAGCATTATTACAACAGGTAAAAGAGCTGAGCTCAATTCCAAATATAGCAGAGACACCTGGGGATTTATAATCAAGAAGCAGAGTGAGGGAGTCAGTGAGTAAAAAATTACAGAGAGGAGACATCAAGGGTTGGGGATTCTTACTAACGTGGCCTAACAGGATCGTTGCTAAAGTCAGGCCATGGACTTAGACCTTGAAGTAGGGGATGGGAAACATCAAGATATCAAGAGTGATCAGATATCAGATATCAAGAGTGATCAGATATCAAGAGTGGTGGGATGACTTAGGATTCTTGCCAACACTGGGCGCACCAAGGACAGAGATAGAAGACAAAGTTCTAGGCATGTGGAAAAGAGAGCTTAGAGTAGCCATGGCCACTAAAGTATGGCCATGGAAAGAGTCTTTGACTGTTATCATAATATTCACCACGGTAAACTTATCTGTCTTGAAAATAGATGTCATAAGAACTAAGAAAGAATTACCTCTATAACACATAGATAGGCCAGCTCCATTCATTAAAATATTATGTAAGCCATTGTTATGGATTGAAGGTCATGTGTTAAAAATCTAATCTCCAGTGTGATAACAATTGGGGGTGGGGCCTCTGCGAGGGAATCAAGACATGAAGGCAGAGCCCTCCTGAATGCAATTAGCACCCTTATCAAAAAGGGCCAGAGAGATTGCTTGCTCTGTCTTCCACCATGGGAAGTTATGACAAGAAGTCAGTATTCTGAACCCGGAAGAGGGCTCTCACCAGAACCTGACAATATAGGCACTCTGCTCTCAGACTTCCAGCCTTCAGAACCATGAAAAATAAATTTTTGTTGTTTACAAGGCACCCACTCTATGATACTTTCTCATAGCAGCTGGAACTGATTGAGATAGTCATATATGTGCATTTACATTTTATAGTAGCAGCATTAAAAATATAAACAGAAACAGATACATTATGAAGAATAATATATTTTATTTAACACATACATGCAGAATACTATAATCTCATTATGTGATCAACATTAATGAGATATCTTACGTTCTTTGTCCATTGTAAATCTTCAAAATCCAATGTGTATTTTTCAATTATAGCACATCTAAATTCAGACAAGTCATATTTAATGTATTCTATAATCACAAATGGCTGTTGGTTACCATATGAGATAGCAAGGTTATAGTGTTGTCATACAAAAGTAAAGGATTTGTTATCTCATTCTCTCTTTATAGTTTTCAAATATACTGAGCGAGGTAGTTCCTTTCAAAAAATCTAGAGAGAAGTAATTTGAGAGTTAAGAGCTTAATGTAGAACCAGACCCTCTGGGTTCAGGAGTCTGTTCCATTTCTTACTGGTTGTGTGATCTTGTGCAAGTTATTATTTCTGATTGTGTTACTATATTTTTAAAATGGGAATAATAATAATATTAGGATTTCATAGCATTGTTATGAAGATAATTAGCGGTCTGTCACTAAGGGAGTGCTGCATATGTTAACCTTTTTTCATTTTTGAGCAACATCTAATAGATCTGGACAATTTACTAGTGAGCATATATAAATTTTTTTGTTTTGTTTTGCTTTTTAAAGAAATGAACATTTCAAATCTCTCCAGTTTTAGGCAACCAGAGCTATCTTCTCCACCACAATTGGTGTTGAATGTGTCCTTTCTCAAACTTTCCCACCCAATGTGCCAAAAGTCATATTTGATTTGACCGCAATCTTTTTTTCTGTGCACAAAGTACCAACTCCAACTTAGTCACTGATATCCTAGTATAAACATTGATTTTTATTTTTCTCTTTCAAATGTATTTTCTATAACTTGATCAATTCTTATTGTTCTTTCTGATAGCCTGACAAAAAACATTAATTTTGTATCTTCTATATACCAGATGCTATGCCTGACCCTAGGCATGGAGCTGTGAACCAGAAATGCACAGGTTGAGTGTACAAAAACTTGAGACTTTGTTTAACCTATAGAGTACTAAAGAGGCAATTTCGATGTGTTCTGTGAAACGCTCTTATGAGCAAAATTTAAGTGGCTATCTTTATCCATTTGGGCTGTTATAAGGAAATACTACAGACTGGGGGGCTTATAAACAACGAAAATTTATTTCTCATAATTCTAGAGGCTGAGACTTCCAAGATCAAGAAATCAATAGACTTGGTATCTGGAGAATGTCTGCCTTGCCTCCTGGTTTATAGATGGCAGTCTTCTTACTGTGTTCTCACATGGAGGAAGGGTCAAGGGGCTATTTGGGGGTCTCTATGGGCACTAATCCTACTCCTGAGAGTCTGCCCTCATTGACATATCCACTTCCCAAAGACCCTACCTCCATATACCTATGTTGGGTTTTTAGTTTCAACACATGAATTTTGGAGGACACAAACGGTCTATAGCAGAGGCTAAGGGAGCCAACAGAAGGGCCACCTAATCACTTAGACAAAGCAACAACAATAACAACAACAACAAACACCAAAAAAACCCTTTTACTTCTTTTCCCTGACCCACTTTGAATTCTTTTAAAACAAGGAACATACAGCAAGAAGTCCTTTCCGCAAACAACCTCTCCCAACATTTATATCACCTCTATATTTCCTAGTTTTATCAGAGAACCATAAACAAATTCAGAGCATTCAACCCTTCCTAATTTATACTGATTTTTGGATATCCCAGTTATTTCAAATATATTAAGTATGTCTACTTATAATGGTACTTCTTTATAACTTAAAAACTGTATTGATTCACTCAAAATAATGTATGAGGTATCTACTGTATATCCTAGATTGTGGGTAGCTAGGACACTCAGTGAGTTCCAGTGGCTATTATAAATGCTGAACATAGCATCTCTTTCAATACACAAGGTAGCTGTAGGTCTTTTCTCTCTCAGGAAAGGGATCACAATTGCCATGAACAAGAAGAAGTTCAAGAAAGTTGACCTCTGTTGTAGGGGTGCATATCTTCTTCATGCCTAGAAGCCTGGGAAGCTTCATTTCAATCTGTAGAAAAGCAAGTGGATGCTTTCTTAGTCTCAGTATAACACAATATTTTTTACTGTGGTATCAGCAGGTACTATTTTGATATGGAAAAGGCAGAAGAAATGGAGAGAGAAAAGGCCTATTTTAGGAGAAAGATTCTGAACGGATGGGTGTTTTATGTGTGTATGAAAATAAGAATCACTGATAGTGGCAAAATGGTTTCATGAATGAGCCTATTTAATTACCTCCCTGTAATTATTCTCTTTTCCCTGAAAATGTATAGTCCCCTCTCAGTCTGACACTGGGACTGGCCATGTGTTTTTCTTTGTTTAAAGGGGTATCAGCATACATGATAGCAATTTACAAATATATGTGTGTTTTTGCATTCCCTTTTGTAAAATTTGACCTGCACACTCTTGCTTCTCACCACAGCTACTAGGACATGGCTGGCCTAGCATATTGCAGGTTTAGACACATGCAGCTTAACTGACTTTCCTCAGTTTTTCCAGCCAAAGCCATCTTAGATAACCTGACAGTCAGTTTACTGCCAAACTCATAAAAGTACACTGAAAGAACATGGAAAAACAGTGGACAGCAGATTTCATGGAACTTGAGATGGTATGCTAACCTCTCCCATTCATGCTCTGGAGTGGTCTCAGATGAATAACCTACATGTAGTTAAGGATGAGCAAGGAAATATATTCCTTTTTTTTTTTTTTTTTGAGACTGATCAAGGCTTTTAGGCAGAATCTCTACATTAGTTATAATAAAGGATGATTCCTTTTCTTGATCACTATTTCCATCTGTTCCTCTGAGTCCATTTTATACTCTGAAAGACAAAATTCAAATTCAAAGGTTACTTTGAAACTGTAAAAGATGGGCAGAATTAGCTGGGTAGAGCTAGCTTTCTCAAAAGAGATCCACACATAAGCAGGTTCTGCAGCAAAGAACGAATAGTGCAATTCTACTCTTACTGGGCTTATTGTTTTCAGATCCTTGTTATTATTGGTGTAAGATACTTGTTTGGAACACCTGCCATTGAGTATATCTCACAGCTATACCCAGATATGTTGTCTGAGGCTGACATTGCGAACAAGAGCTGCATGGGAATTTGCAGGGTTAAAGCTTGACCGTGAGCTTTTTGTGGACAAGGGAATAATTATTTTCCCTTGTCCATAATAAAGCTGTGTGTGAATCCTGGTATGCCATTTCTAACCTCCTCACTTCAATGAAGAAGAAGAGCACCAGCCTGAAAAGCAGAAGAGGGCATCTATTTAGTATATATAAATAATTATAAGGTGAAAAGAAGTCTTCACTCTCTAAAAGGAAGATGACATATGGCTAATGGATGCCATCATAGCATGTGCAAATGTCAAGATATCACTCTAGAACTCTGGTCTATTTTCCCCACCTTTTGCATTTGTCATTTTCTTTAGAGATTTATAGTCTCTGAATTTCAGATTCTGGAAGTGTAGTGGCTATAACCATGAATAAAATATACTCGTGTACAAGTTATTAATCTCATGCTATTCTGGCACTTGTGTGGGGTCTAGCTGAATTTAGATGATAGCATATTCATTCTGTACTGCCTCTACTTAAAACCCTTTCTCACAACTTTTTAAAATAAGCTTTGAATACCTGCTCTGGAATTTTAGTAAGTCGATTCCTTTTCTCGGGGATCTGAAAGATTGCAATGGGTAATGAAAAATGTTCACTCTTGGGGAAAAAAAAATACCCTTTCTATTTAAAATGTTTAGAAACTAGTGTTCATCTGAGATGGGGACAAGGATTAGGATCAAATGTAGCAAAATGCAGTAGTACGTATTAAGTCAATTTTACTATACAGCAGATGGGGAGATATGAATTCTAAATTATTTTAGGTGCAGAGCTTAAAACATAACATACTCATAGTTTTCAAGTGAGATAAAATTTTAATAATATTTCTTTATAAATATGCTAGAATCAAAGTGATTTAGATTCTGGTACTATCATAAAGATGAATTTTCAATTCATTTTTGGGTATTGTCAGTTACGAACTGCATATCTGAATTTCTCCATTCCAAGAGCTTTTCAGTATGCAAAGATAAATATACAATTATAATACTATAAGATAAATATGGAATTATATGCAAATTTCTTGCATATTTTGAAAATATATATTCTTTAATAGAGTTTAAAAATGTGACACAAAGTTATCTTCCTAAAATGCTGTGTCCTCATAATTTTTTTTTATTTAAATATTCTAAGTTTTTGGTAACTAAAAGCAGTAGCATCTTTAAAAAATAGAATCTATGGAAATGCACGAGTTCTTGAAAATGTGGGTGCATGTTATTTCTCTTTTTAAAAGTAAAATGTATTTACCAACGAGTTAACAGGTAATTTTACTTCTATGGCTATTTTTAAGATTTTATTTTATTTATTTGAGAGAGAGAGAGAGAGCACGAGAGGGGAGGGGTAGAGGGAAAAAGAGAAGCAGACTGCCGCTGAGGAAGGAGGAGCCTAACGCAGGCTGGATCCCAGGGCCCTGGGATCATGACCTGAGCTGAAGGCAGACCTTAACCTACTGAGGCACCCAGATATCCTTGTATTTTTTTTAACTGGAATTGGTCTTATGCTGGCTGAATATTTATTTTCATCCTTCTTGAACAAGCTTCTGAACCAATTTTCAATCAGCCTTTGGAATACTCCTGCTTCATTTACTAAGAACACTGACATTGCCAGATCCAGGTGTTTTCCATTCTATTGTTGCTTTTGTCTAGAAGGTAAGAAAATTCAGAAATGCTTTTATGGGAAAACATCTATATTGTGGACTTAAAAAAGAAATGACGACATCCTCACCTGCCACTAAATACTTCAAAACCTTTTGTTCTATTGTCTCCTATTTTCAAAGTCATCTCTCTATATTCTACTTTATGAAACCACGTGCTTTCTTTACCAGCACTTAGGCTCCCCGCAGCAGGGGCAGAGGTGAAAACGAGAAGCCCAGAAGGGACTTGATCCTTTCTGTCCACTTCATTTTCCCATAGCATCCTTCCAGCAGGGCTTCTTCAACTCAGCAGGGCATCTGTTAGAAAAATAGTGGTTAATTTCAGTTTGTAGGTTTTCCCCATACTTCTAGAACACACCCTATCAAAAGCTTCTTGAAGCTAACAGCCAACCAGCTCCTCTTCCTCAGAGGTCTGGCTGTGTCCAGAGCTCCAATGGCTCAAGTTCAAGCACCTGAGGCTGGAGCACCAGCTGGGCAAGAATCCTCCTCCTTGGAGAGGTCTGAATCCCTGTTTTGCAGGGTTCTTCTTCCAAGCTTTAATAATCCACACCTCTCCCATTTCTTTCCCTCTGTCCGGTTTCCTGCAATTACTACCCTTGTATTACCATAGTGTACCCCTTTTTTGCCTTTTCAGCTCTCTGATACCTAATTAACGATTCTTTAGTTTAAATTTTCAGTTTGTATAACTGGGATGGATTCTGTCTTCTGACCTTATTGGAAGGTGCAGAAACAAGAAACACTAATCTGTTTTTCAACCTTAACTTTAAAATTAAGACCTTAATCTTAAGAGTTATATTTATCCGGTTTCTAAAGCATTATTGTAAACACACCCATATTGTGAGTATTGAGAGAGTACCACCTCAAAATAAATGAAAAAACAGATATCAAAATATAATGAACTTGGGGCGCCTGGGTGGCTCAGTCGTTAAGCGTCTGCCTTCGGCTCAGGTCATGATCCCAGGGTCCTGGGATCAAGCCCCGCATCAGGCTCCCTGCTCGGCGGGAAGCCTGCTTCTCCCTCTCCCGCTCCTGCTCCCCCTGCTTGTGTTCCCTCTCTCGCTGTGTCTCTCTCTGTCAAATAAATAAATAAAATCTTTAAAAAATATATATAATGAACTGTTCCTGTACACTAGGCCCTATGTTCTAGATGTTCCCTTCATTCGTATATATTATCAAACTCAACGGAAAAAAAAGATTACCCACAGATTAGAGATAAGATTATTTTAAAACTTTGAATTCCTTCTAATCACAGGAATTCATAATTTAGATAAAAATATGTGCTTAACCTTTGACACAAGTAGAAATTCAATAATATTAGCAATAATTGCAAAAGTATTGCTAGCTACCATGTATTGAATATTTATTTCTTTGTAAGCATTCTATTAACTGCTTTCTATTCCTTATTTCATTTAATCTTCAAAAAACACTTAAGAGAATAACAAACTTATTGTTACCACCATTTTCAAAGATTGTGTAGATATATCAAATAATTTACAGAAGATTACACACTAATTGACTGAGACAATATAGGAATCCAGGTTTTGTTTTCCGTTTTTTGTTTTTTTTTTACTGCAAAATCTGTGGTTTTGAAAATCATCTTTCAATTTACTTTCAAATTATATGGTTAAGGAGAAATGGATTTTTACTTAGCTTTTAAAAACCTTTTGGGTTCCGAGCGATGCTGAGCACTTTCTCATGTGTCTGTTGGCCATTTGGATGTCTCCTTTGGAAAAATGTCTGTTCGTGTCTTCTGCCCATTTCTTTGGGCTTCCTGTATAATCTGTTGTCAGTAGCTACGTTCATTTCAGTAAATTGTCCAGTGTCTATGGCAGAAGGGTCCAGTATTAGTCCTGTTGCTCTTAATTTGGACCTGCCTTAGGGTTTCTCTTTCACCTGAACTCAAAGCCTACTCTTCATTTTCTAAAGCTGATATTCATGCAACTATTCTAAAGAACCCTACATTTAATTATGCCCCTGCGTTCACAGAAGTTAGCAGCTGCGAAGAATATCTACAGTCTGCTGTGTGATCTAACCAAAAAAGGAACTGGGGATGTCCACTCGTATTTTGGGTCCAAGGGTCCTAGTAGTCCATTTGCTAAAACTAAGTCTTATTACCATTCCTGCACTTAGGTGAGAAATGTGAGGTTTGGTGCTTGTATAATTCTTGAGATGATTAATGGTGTAAAAATCAATGAAATTGAGAGTGCCTAAGGTAGGTTTTATAATTTTGCTTAGCATAGGTTTGTATATCAATTAAACATATTATATCAATTAGCATCAGTTAAATACCTGTAGGTACAGAGTATTGTAAGGGATCAGAATACGCTTCCCCCAAAATGCCATTTTGATATAAGGATTATTTTGAGCCAAACACAATTGGGAAATGGCATATACTGAAAAAGCTCTCTTTCCTCCCCTCCTATTTGCCTAAAAAGGGGACTTGCAACCACTCTACACTCTCATCAGCCCAGATACAGCACTGAGAAGACTCTATATACCAAATCTTACTCAAATGGCCCTTCTCTTCCATTAATTTCTTCTCCTATGTTTACCTCCCCACAATTTGCCCCCACTAAAAACCTAAACTCCTTTTTCTTTGTCTTACTTTTCTACAAATTCACTGTTTTTTAAAGATGCTATATAAGCTCCATGTTCTAACCACCCCTTTGAGATGCCCAATGAGTTTCCCCCACATGTATTCATGCGGAAGTTGTTAGCAAACTGTTTTTTTCTTATTAACTTTTTTTTTTTTTTGTCAGTTTTACTGCCAGGGCCCCAGCTGGAGAATGTAGGAGAGTAAAGGAAGTTTTTGTTTGTTTGTCCATTTGCTTTTCCCCCCTATACTAGTAAAAGTGTTTACTGAAGTAAAAAATAACTTGAGTTCACATTGTCTTCTGCCTGGTTATAGAGGAATATGTCTGACTCTGGATGTCAGACATATTATATAAAGACATGTAAAGTACTAATATTTCGGACCATCATTTGCTAAAATGTTAAATTGTCTTTGGTAATGACCACAGAATACACTTTTTAAAAAATATTTTATTTATTTATTTGAGAGAGAGAGAGAGAAAGCACACAAGCAAGGGAGGGGTTTGGGGGGGCGGCAGAGGGAGAGGGAGAAGCAGTCTCCCTACTGAGCAGGGAGCCTGTTGCAGGGCTCTATCATAACCTCTTATTCTGACTGAGCTTCCCGGGCACCCCGACCACAGAATATTCTTAAAGGAAAATATTGAAAATGTATTTCAAAATATTTTTTCTGGCTAATAGAACAGGATAAAAATATTAAATGACCCTTGCCAGGATAAAAATATTAAATGGCCCTTCCTTGGAAAAAAAAAGTCATGAGTTATTATAAGAACTAGAAATCAATGAAAGACGTTGTGTTACTCCCTGTAGGGACACATCATGCACAGGCCATTCAGATAAGGTGCAACTTCTGGACAGGAAGGTAAAGTAGGTATTACTGTGCATGGAGCATATTAATCCTTGGTGGCTTACTCTTGTACCAGAAAAGGAGGGGACAAAGTGGTATCTGAGAAACAGAAGACAGGAGCTCAGGCATTTCAAAGGCAGGGTCGGGTGAATGGTATCGGAAGAATATAGGAAAAAGATCTGAAGAGGGAAACTGCCAATGCACGTTTTATGGTGGTGTAGTTCTGTTCCAGAAAAGGAAACCACAAGTTATCAGACTTCCAGTTTCAACTATATGATTATATGGGTGCTTGTGTCCCGCTGTTCATCATTTTCACAAGATTCAGTGTAAGAAGAAATGGACTTTCATTGGAGCCAAAAGGGACTAAGTTTTCATCTAAGACAGAATGAATTGATAGCAGGTATTAAAACTTGATATATGTGGTGAAGGACATTGTGTAACTAAGTATGGCACAGACTACATGTGGTAGTTTCCTGAAAGAAAAATTACTTTGGATTGAAACAAGCAAAGAAGACTTTTTATGGGCCATAAAATGTGACCTGAGTTGTGTAATAAAAAGTGATCTGAGAATGTCACTGAAATCAAAATCATCAGGAAATAAACAAGACAGGAAAATATTTAGAATTTGTACTAACATTTATTTATTTTTCACATCTTAATAACTCTTGAGTGATTTTTATGTGCCGGCACTGTTCTAAATGCCTTTTCTATGTTAAATCATTGAATTCTCGCAACAGTGCTATGAAATTAGTCAGGCCCTACTATTATCATCACTTTGCAAATGAGAAAATTTAGGCACAGAGGAGATAGTCTGGTGATCGTTATTTGGCTACTAGGTTGATGAAATGGGCTTTCTTCCCTGCTAGCCTGGTTTCAGAGGCCAAGGCCATAACATTGATATAATGTGTTTTCTTTCCCAAAAGCACACATACCCATGTCCACACACCAAATTAGACACCCAGACATCCCAGAATTTAGGATTTCCTCCACATTGATTTCCAATTTAAGAACACCTTTGTTATCAGAAGACGTGATTACTTTAAATACTGAAAGGTACACAGAGGGTTCTTTTTTTTTTTTTTAAGGATCTTTTCATTGTAAAGGTCTTCAGAGATAAAGGAAGCAAACGAAGCTGAATTAAAATAATTATTCTTACCGCTAAAGCAGTAATACTTTGAAGACAGTGAAAAATTGACATGTGTGTTATTTTTCCTCCATTACCACTTTCTCCCTTCCCGTGCATATATGTATTATTTTGGCTCTTGGTATATAGATATAGTTATTTTCAGCAGTTTACTTTTCTTTGTTTCATCTATTTTTGAAATATGGATTTAAAGCTTCCATGATCATTTATCTTTCAATCTGTCATTCAATCTCAAATATTTAACTTCTTAATGTCCAGTTAATATTTGATGCTAAAAAAAAAAAAAAGAATCATGCCAGAACAGACATTGTATATGTACATGGTGCTGTAAATGGATGCTCAGAGGGAGACAACGTTCTCTTGCTACTTGCTACTGGCACGCTTTATATTTGGCCTCAATACTAACTCCTTTGACGGCATATCTTAGCATGGTTATCTGATTTTGCCTTCAAGTTCTAAGGTTAGTTTTTCCCTGCAAATCTATTAACATAGTGCTTCTGAGAAACTGTTTGAATTACTATTTCTTTCTTTGCCTTGAATTTGCAATTACAAATTCCACTTAAAAGGAATATGTTGCCCCAGCGTACATTACAACAGCCTTAGAAGCTAGAAGCTTGATAGTGAATTTGCAGAACAGATGATTTACACAAGCAGAAGCAATCATGCATAAAAATGAAGGCCCCTAATGCATCCCTCAGCCCACCAAAATATATATAAATATAATATATATATACCTTTCTTATTAAAACCTTCCATTTGAAATTGTGTCTTTGTCACTTGTGGCAGAGTCTTTAAAAAGTGAAACACTCAGCTTAACTCTTCATCCCAGCTAGATTGCCAAATTCTCTGGTGGAAAATTAAGTAGTTTGGAGAGTACATAGACTTGTGCAGATGAATATGCACCCTAATGGTCTGAGGAGTTAGTATGCTCTAACACCCTCCTGCTGCAGATTGGCTCCAGGATGCCCTAATGACCCAAAACAGTCCATGTCCAAGTGCATCTTTTAACACCTAGTGTGGGAAGGATTATTTAGCCACTGAAGAAAATTTAAATCACAGATGGTTCTGTTGTCTAAATCATCCTCAAGGGGCAATCAACAATTTTGAAAGCCACATTAACTCAGTAGAAAAACTTATAAAGCAATCCCTAGGGGCCGGAAGGAGTTAATGCCCAAGTTTCTGCTAAAGTTGAATCACCTTTTTTAGAGTCAGGAACATAATAGGGTCTTTGCTTCCAGGTCAAAATGCACAAGGGCACTCAGTAACGGGAGGAGGAGAAATTGGATGATAAGGAGAGGTGCCCACAGAAATGATGGCATTTCTTCGAGCACCATCTTCAAGGCTGAAGTTGTGAAGGTATTATGATTTGGTGGCTTAAACATGTTGGTATGCTGAAGATTTTTAACTTCTAACCTAGAATAATTTGACACTGTAGGGAAAAGAACAAATTTTCCTATTTTGAAATATGTAGAAATGAACCCAGCAGCTCTGTTGATGCTACAGCTTATTAAAGATGCAAATTAAAAATATCAAAAAGCATGGAGATTTGCTTAACCTTTTACCAAGTGTAAATCTTTAATCTGATCTTAATATGAACTTCGTTGATTTACTTAAGTTTAATAACACACCGAACTTGTGAGGTGTTAACAGTACCTTTAGTGGTCAAGTATTGCATTTTAGCATTGATAGAAAAAGGTTAATTTGAAATCCGGTCAGGAAATCTTATTATATTACAAACATATATCTGCTTTAGTGAAGAACAGACAAACTGCAAATGCCTCAGAGGAAAAATTCTACTGAATTAAAAGCAAAAGATTAATGTACTTGGAAATGAATTTGCATTCAACTGTAAAACAATGCCATTATGCCATTTTTTCATTCTTTTTTTTTCATAATGTAAACAGTCATTTCTGAGGCTCCTGTTACTAAATTAAAAGGTTATATAATGTAAAATGGAACTGAGGACATTTGGATTAAAACAAAAAATCACTAGGAAGTTTTATTATAAACACTAGCTCTCACTTAGTATTTTGTTGTTGGGTTACTTTTGAACTTTTTTTTCATTCTACAATGAACTTAAATTAGCCATGCTACATTAAAAATTTAAAATATACCATGCAGGAAAACAGCCACTGCTATAGCCTTTAGAATATGATTTAATTTAGCAATTTCAGAAGTAGCATTAATAAAAACAATATAATATCCAAATGACAAGAAAATAAGGCAGTCCCTCATGCTTGTGCAGGCCATTCCTTTCATCTTCTCTAAAAATTAGACTCACAAACATGTCATAATTACTTGAAATCGTCTGGAGTATCAGGAAGAATAGTTTAAAATCACTTTATCACATGCCAAACCACAGTCTATCTCTGACAATGTAAATTAGTCACTACTAAAAATAAGGGATGATGATTAATTACTGGAGAGAACACCTGCCAGATTACCAGTCACTGGAACCAGATTTTTTTACTGAAACATACCCTGCAATAATTTAAGTATATGCTTCATCACTTCACCTAGCGTAAGACACAATCTGTATGATCTGAAAATAAATAAAATATTCTTTATTCTGCTAACAGAATAAACAGATAAGTGAACAATTCTGTTAATGAATATCTACATATAGCAAATGTTAATTTCCCCTATCTATGTCTTATACTCTCTCAAAGATGGCTGGTCAGGACAGTTTATATCATTGTCAAGTATGACTTCCATTCCATTTTGAAAACTCTAATTTGATCCCCATACCCCCAATCATTTAAAATTATTTTAGTCTTTTTTTAATTTTTTTTTTAAATTTTTTATTGTTGTGTTAATCACCATACATTACATTATTAGTTCTTGATGTAGTGTTCCATGATTCATTGTTTGTGCATAACACCCAGTGCTCCACGCAGAACGTGCCCTCTTTAATACCCATCACCAGGCTAACCCATCCCCCCACTCCCCTCCCCTCTAGAACCCTCAGTTTGTTTTTCAGAGTCCATCGTCTCTCATGGTTCATCTCCCCCTCCGACTTACTCCCCTTCATTCTTCCCCTCCTGCTATCTTCTTCTTTTTCTTTTTTCTTAACATATCTTGCATTATTTGTTTCAGAAGTACAGATCTGTGATTCAACAGTCTTGCACAATTCACAGTGCTCACCATAGCACATACACTCCCCAATGTCTATCACCCAGCCACCCCATCCCTCCCACCCCCCACTACTCAGCAACACTCAGTTTGTTTCCTGAGATTAAGAATTCCTCATACCAGTGAGGTCATATGATACATGTCTTTCTCTGATTGACTTATATTATGCAGCCATCAAAAGGAATGAGATCTTGCCATTTGCAACGACGTGGATGGAACTGGAGGGTGTTATGCTGAGTGAAATAAGTCTTTTTTTTTTTTTTTTCTTTTGCATTCAAGGAGAACTCAGTCCTTCCAGTGAGAAGATCATGATATACTCATCAGGTTAACGCATCCACATTCCTAGGATAGTATCTAGTGGTGTGGATGATTGATTTTCTAAAGATCACTCTTGAAATTCAAATAGGTTTTACATTCTGACAATTGAGACTTAATTTACTTAAATTATCAGATAAATATGAAATCTTTGGTGATTCTGAGCTAATTGAATTTTGGTCTCCAATTCCTAATGCATTCAATGAATAAACATTTTATTTCTATAGATTTGCAGTTGTTTACTGTTTCCTGTAATAAAGACTTCTGCTAATAACAAAATGCTGCTTTTTGAAATCTCTCTGAAGAACAATGAAAAATTTTGCGGGAAAGGTTTTTCTTCAGGAAATTATTTAGCTTCTATTGATGGAAATAGATTCCATCTCTCCAGGGGTTTTCCTCCTCCCCTATCCCCATCAATTTTTCACAAAGTACCTAGAGCAATTAATGAATAAATCAGATTAGTTCACTCCACTAATCAAAACTTTTCAAAATCGCCTCTGATTCAGTTTATAATGTTCTACAAAATCCTTAACAGAGATTTGGTGGCCTAGGATAATCTTTGCCATGTCTACCTCTTAGATTTGATTTTTAGCACTATTTCTCCTAACTAACTGAATAAAAGCCATGCTGGTCTTTAACGTTTACAAAATGAAAGGCTCTATAAAATATTTAGATGTGACATCTATTTCTGGCACTTGAACTGTTGAATTCTCTTCCAATATTCCTCCACTCTTGACCTGTATAGTTAATACTTATCCACAAGTCCCCTTTTTATTTTTTAATATCCCCACCACCTACATACCCCCACAGCCACCACCATCATGATCACCACTAAAATCCTGTTTTGTTTTCACAAAACTGTCTTTTGATGTAAAACGGAAAAATGCATGATGTAGTCTTCCTTTATCAAATATACAAATGCATGGGACATCTATATTTATTTAGGTGTCTGTTAATGTGTACCAATTTTATAGATTTATCACCAAATGAATATAATGAGAATAGAGAAGAGAAGTATGAAAGGAAAATAGCATGCATAAAAACTTGAGGATCACTCAGACAAGAAGAAATAGATTATCTAAATAGCCCTACATCTATTAAGGAAATTGAATCAATTATTAATAACCTTCCCAAACAGAAAACACCTGGCATGGATGCATTCGCTTGTGAGTTCTACCAAATATTTAAGAGAGAATTTATCTAATTCCCTACAATCTCTTTCAGAAGATAAAAGCAGATGGAAGACTATTGAACTCATTCTATGAGGCCAACACTATCCAAATACCAAAACTCAGACAAAGACATTACAAGAAAAGAAAATTGCAAACCAATCTCTCTCAAAAACACAGATGCAAAAACCCTTCACAGAATGTTAACAAATTGAGTCCAACACCGTATAAAGGGAATTAGACATGACAACTAAGTCAGATTTACCCTGGGTATACAAGGTTGGTCCAATATTTGAAAATCAATTAATATAATCTGTCACATCAACTGGCTAAAGAAGAAAAACCATGTGATCCTATCAGTAGAGGCCAAAACAAGTATTTGACAAAATCCAGCACTTATTAATGATAAAAAAAACTCTTAGTAAACTAGGAATAAAAGGAAACTCCCTCAACTTGATAGAGAATATCTATTAAAAAAAAAAAACCTCACAGCTAGTGTCATACTTAATGGTGAGAAACTTGAAGATTCCCACTAAGCTTTATTCATAATCACCCAAACTTGGAAGCAATTGACATGTTCATTAGTAAATGAATGGCAAAAAACCTGTGGTACATCTATATAGTATGTTATTCAGCACTAAAAAGAAAAGAGCTATCAAACTTTGAAAAGACAAGGAGGAAACTTAAATGAGTATTACTAAGAAAAAGAAATAAATCTGAAATGGCTACATACTGTATGAGTCCAATTCTATGACATTTTGAAAAGACAAAACTATGGAGACAATAAAAAGATCAGTGGTTTCCAGGGATTAAGGGGAAGGGACAAATAAATAGGAGGAGCACAGAGAATTCTTAGAGCAGTTAAACTACTCAGTATAACACCACAAATGTGGAGACGTCATCTGACATTTGCCCGAACCCATACAACACACAATACCAAGAGTGAGCCATAATGTAAGCCATGGACTTTGGTGATCATGATGTGTCAATATAGGTTCATCAATTGTAATAAATGTACCACTCTGTGTGGGATGTCAGATGTCAACAGTAAGAGAGGTTGTGCATGTACTGGTATAAGGGGTATATGTGAACTCTCAGTACTTTCCATTTAATTTTGCTGAGAACCTAAAATTGCTCTAAAAAATTAAATTTATTAACTAAAATTATTAAATAAAAAGTTAATTATAAAAGTAATTAAAATAAAGTTTATTAATTAAAAAAAGACCACACTGTCTTTTTAAGAGAAACAACAAAAATATTTTATTTAAAAAGAGGAGCATGGGGGGTGCCTGGGTGGCTCAGTCGGTTAAGCGTCTGACTCTTGATCTCAGTGTTGTGAGTTTGAGCCCTGTGTTGAGCTCCACACTGGGTGTGGAGCCTATTTAAAAATAGAGCAAGATAAATAAAATAAAATAGGAACACGGGAGTATGTCAGCAAGATATTCCCTAATTTGCAAAATATGTAAATAAAAAAATAAAGGTAGGCAAAAATACCTGAACTCAGTTACTGAAGCACATACTGAAAACAAGGCAGTTCAAGTGTGTGAAAACATGATGAAGAAACTGATGACATAAGATACATCAATGGAATCATAGAACTATAAGTGAGTCAGATAGTTAATCTCCCAGCTAGCTGTTTTTCTTAAAAATATTACTCAACCTTTGTAGCCTAATAAATATGTGAAATAAAGGGATGAGCCAAATCATCTCCAAGCAACCCCCAAGCCCTAAAATTATAAAATCTTACACAGGTGTTCCTTAAGATCTACTAAGTTCCAAAAGTTGTGAAATATAATAGAAATATGACTCAAAGTATAAGATAATATGGGAAGATAGTTCACAGAATAAAGGTTCTAAAGAAAATAAGATATGTGAAATCTTCATTGAAAAAAAGAGGATGAAAGAGAGAAAGTCTTGGGAAAAAAGATGAAAATAATGTCCTTAGACAATGAGAAATGGAAGGGTAGTTTGAGATGAGGCCAAAGCGAAAAGAGAAAGAAGAAATATTAGAGAACAGTGCTGTTAAAGGTCAATTTAACCTTCACCTCAAAGTTTAACTCAATTTCCTGGAAACATTTTGAGGTTAGTAATGTCTTATTAACTTAGTTTTCTCTGACTGCAGCTAGAATCTTAATGTGATTCTTCTGAGTGCTGAGCACAAGAAGATGGGTAACTGGCTCACAGGTATTTTTGAAGGTTGTCGGTCACATTCTGTCAGCCATCACCACAGCAATCTCCTCAGATCTGGAGGATAGGCACACAACTAAATAAAAGTCTAATACGTCTGATACCGTGCAATCCTTCATATGCTATGAGGAAGCCTCTCATTTGTCCCACTTCATTCACAGCTCACTGGGCTAGATATTCTGGAGGGAGCAACTGCAATTTTTTTAGAAAGCACCCTGGCCTAGAAATTTCAAATTCAAGTCATGCCTCAGCTGCTTATTAGCCATGCAAATGTTTTAAAACTTTATTTTATTGTCATAAGAACCCAGCATGAATTCTACCCTCTTAACAATTTTTGAAGTGTACAATAAGTTATTGTTGACTATAGGAGCAATGATACACAGCCACTCTCTAGAGTTTATTCATCTTATTTGACTGACTTATTTCACTTATAATAACATCCTCAAAGTTCTCCAGGACAGACCATGCGTTAGGCCACAAAACAAGTCTTAACAAATTTAAAAAGGCTGGAATCATACCAAATATCTTTTCTAATTATAATGGAGTGAAACTATTAATTTATAGAAGGACAACTGAAGAATTCACAAATATGTGGAACTGAAGACACACGGCTTTTCCCTGAGTCGCTTAGCTCCCATGAACCTAAATTTCTTAATCTGTGAAACTCTGCCCTCTTACGGTTAAAGTCAGTTTGAGATCTCTAATGACTTAAGGCAAATGAAATGGAGCTAGGGAGAATGAACGGACTGTCTGGGTCATCTGTCCCAGAATAGATTACATTGTACAACAATTATCCAGTTTGAGTCTTTTCTTGCTAGCCACATCTTCATGAGAAGACACTCTTAAAAATGAAGCAATTTAGGCGGTCACATGCATGAATGTGCCAGAAACTTGTATATTCACTGATACCTTATTCCTGTCATTGAAATCTACATTCCTGATCAGCAAATTAAATTCTGAGGAGGACAGCCTATAGAAACAAAGTAGTCATGTATGCCTACATATGGATGAATTTCTTCAGATCCTCTGCTGATAGCAGTTTTAAAGGTGGGATAAAGCAGAAGAATCTTTGGGTGATAAGGCAACTAAGGGAGACTGGGGAACACTTTTCATTCATGTGATAAACTCAGTGAGAGTAGAGACTGGTGACAGCAACAATAGACATTCCCTGCATCCAGTTTTGCTGGTTGGCCTGCCTTGCAACCTGCTTTCTTACCCCCACTGGGAGATGACAAGTTCAATGGAAATTGAAGTGTTTTAGAAAAATTCTAAAATAAACCTCAAATACTTGTTTCGAGGATCCAAGTAGTAAGATGTGACAATGGATGAAAATCTGACTGTTCAAAGTGGTATCATTCCCCTACAAGAGCTTTTTGAAAGAGATTGCTTTTATGTCAGGAAGCTACCTTCTCAAATTTGAGTCCTTCAATTGGGATTGTTGAATCCTGGTTTACCAGTTCAGTTCAAAATGCAAGATAATATGATGTAGATCTAACCCAATTAAGTTTCAAAATGAATGCTTCCATTGCGTTAATCATTGTGCTGGGAGCTTTGGTAGTTCCTCATGTATACGTTAAGATAATAGTGAATTTTGTTCTGTTTTCGTGGGCTGCCTGAAAAAAACTATTCTTTCCATATCATCTACATTTCATATTTTAGCCCATAATTTGAGGGTATTTTCTGGTCACGGTGCAAGTCTATTTGGTAATTTTGGTAATTTGCCAAATCTGGACATACTACTTATCAGAGGCTTCTTCTATATTAACTTGACCAAGCACTCAGGAAAACTATCTCAAAATTGCCTTTCCTGAAAAGCTATACAATTTGTAGCAAATGCTCTGTCAATTTTATAACTTGTGAAAAGTGAAATGAGCGTGGACATGATGGTAGCAAGATGAAAAAATCATGGGAAGACCTTACTATTATATTGTTCCTGTCAGAATGGCATCCACTCTGATTATGCCCAATGTAATTACATTCACTATAAATAGTTGATCTTCCTATCATCTTCTTTTTATCTCTAGTGCAAGCCTTGTGTGAGACCCAGTTATTGTAGATGTCCACTGCTTTGAAACTCCATTGGGCTGATGGTCAAAGATAAGGAATCACAACTCTGTGACAGGTGCTAGAGCATGTGGACTACTGTGGTGACCTAGAAACAATCTTAGCAACTGCTTGGATGCCTGCACATAATGAAGGTAAATCTGGACAATTTGACACCATTTCTTAAGGCTGGTCTAAAAAGAAACTCTGCTTGTAACATTAATAGCATTTGCTCTAGAAGAAGTAAAATTAGATACTATTCATCCAGCTGACAAATACTATTGACTTTGTACTATGTGTCAAGCAGTGTGCCAAGCACCTGGGACAAATGCAAGACAAAATTCTCTGACCTCAGACAGTTGTAGTCTCCCAGGAGAAAGATATTAAATAAAGACAAATATGAAAATATATGTCTTGGTATTTTTATTATTCATTTCTACATTCCTACTCTGTGCTGTATAATTTTTAAGGCACACCATCTTTTTTTTTTTTAAGATTTTATTTATTTATTTGACAGAGAGAAACACAGCCAGAGAGGGAATACAAGCAGTGGGGGTGGGAGAGTGTTCAGAAGCAGGCATCCCGCTGTTAAATATTTAACAGAGATGGAGAGCACAAGTAGGCAGAGCGGCAGACAGAGTAGGGAGAAGCAGGCTCCCCGCCGAGCAGGGAGCCCGATGCGGGGCTCGATCCCAGGACCTGGAATCATGACCTGAGCCGAAGGCAGACGCTTAACGACTGAGCCACCCAGGCGCCCATCTTTTTTTTTAAGATTTTATTTACTTATTTATTTAACACACACACACACACACACACACACACACACACACACACACAGAGAGAGAAAGAGAGAGAGAGATCACAAGTAGGCAAGCTGGCAGAGGGAGAAGCAGGCTCCCTGCTGAGCATGGAGTCCGATGTGCGGCTTGATCCCAGGACCCTGGGATCATGACCTGAGCCGAGGGCAGACTCTTAACCAACTGAGCCACCCAGGTGCCCCAAGGGACACCATCTTTAACACAAAGCTACTTTCTTTGGTTAAATTGTAATAGCCTTTTATTTCTAAATTATGTTTTCATTATTAGTTTAGAATAGAATACACAGCATATGCTTTTTTTTATTTACCAACAAATTATTGTAAAGAAACCCTATACTCGTTAATTAGCATTTTTCCCCAGACTTTACATTTTAGTGACATAAACTCATTCAATTTACTTTTTATTCAAAAATAAAAATTTTGATATATAAACTACATGTAAATAATCTGTTTTAAGCATAAAAGTTCAATGAGCATTGTCAAACATACACCACCACCACAATCAAAATACAGAACATTTGCATTGACCAAAATGTTCTCTTATGTCCTTTTGTAGTAAGTCCTCACACCACCAACCCCAGGTAACCATTGATCTGTTTTTCTGTCACTGTAGATTAGCTTTGCTTTTCCTAGAATTACATAAAAATGAAATCATCCAGTGAGTACTTATTTGTGATTGGCATTTTTTATTCTGCATATTTTTGAGATTCATCCATGTTCTTATGTGAATAAGTAGTTCATTCCTAATTATTTTTGGGCAGTCAACCAAGTTTGGATACAATACAATCTGTTTATTCTTTTACCCATTGATGTACATTTGGGATGTTTCCAATATTTTAAACAAATTGTCATAAACATTTTTGTAGAAGTCTTTGTAAGGATATATTTTTGTGTTTTCTTGGGTAAATAAGAATGGAATCAGTGGATTGTATGTTAAGTGTATAAGAAATGGCCAGACTATTTTCAAAAGTGACCATACTCTATACTCCCACCAACAACTAATGAAAATGTCAACATTAGGTATTTTCACTGTTTAATTGTGAACATTCTAGTGGGCACACAGTAACATCTTATTGTGGTGTTAATTTGTACTTTATTAATTTCTAGTGTTCTTTTGAATATCTTCTCAGTTACTTTGGGGCCATTAGTATATTTTACTTTGTGAAGTATCTCGTCAACTGTTTTTCCTATTTTACTCAAATTGGTTGTCCTTTAGGTTATTGAATTGTAAGATACACATGTATATTTCATATATATATAAACAGAAATATATATATTTCTAACTGGGAAACAGATTTCTCTATCTACCTATCCATCTATCTAGAGCATTTTTGTACAAGTCTTTGTATGGACATAATTTGTGTTTTCTTGGGTAAATAACTAAGAATAGAATGGGTGGAGTATGTATCTAGATAGAGAGAGAGAAAGAGAAAGATTTGTTGCCTACTTAGAAAATAATTTTTTACCCCAAAGTCACGTATTTTTAAAAATGTTTCAAAGTTTAAGCACAAATATTTAGGTCTAAGATCCATTTGAATTTAATATCTGTGTATGGTGCACATCAGGTAAGGATAGGGGTCTTTTTTGTTTTTCCATATGGATATATATTTGTTTAAGCACCTTTGCAATTTTGTTGATGATCAATGGACCAGATATGTGTGAATCTATTTCTGTGTCCTCTACTCTGTTTCTTATGTTTAATTTTACATCAACACCATGCTGTCTTGATTAATGTAGCAAATAATAATTCTTCAAATCAAATAGAATGAGTCAAGTGAGTTTTCCAGCTTTCTTCTTTTTCAAAACTGTTTTGCATAACCTAGTTATGTTTAATTTTCATATAAGTTTTATAATCATCTTACCAACTTCAATCAATATGCTTGAATTTTGATTGGAATTAAATTGATATGATAGATTGATTTTGGATGACTTAATATTAAGTCTTTCAAATATGTACATATTTGTAGTAGTGCGAACAGCACTGACTCCATCTTTGGCCCTCCATCTTGCTTATGTCCCCACAATGAACTCCCTCAGGGCTATGTGTTCCAGGCCCCTTGGAAGTTAATTTATACCCTGACCAGAACGTGGGGTTTGCTTTGAACTTTCCTAAAGTGGCACGTAGATGGCACCACTTTAGATAATTAGTAGCTTCCCTCTGGTGCACAAATAGTGCCATTTTAGATAACTACCCTTTGAGTTCACCATTATGTCCCTACATCTATAAAAGCTGTGGATTAAGGTGAGGACTTCACAAAGAATAGCTGTGTAGTGCCTGGATTGTCACTCACCCAACATTGCCTGTCAGTAAGTTACCCTTAATAAAACTGTAAATACTATGGAGTGGCTTGCCTTGTTTTTCAGCCTCAAGTGTTTTCTCAGTCTGGAGATACTTTACTGTTCCTCCTCTACCTTCTAACAATAGTGTATGTCTCTATTTGTCTTCTTTAATATCTCTCAACAACTTTTTGTAGTTTTTAACATAGAGGTCTCACACATATTTTATTAAACATATTCTTAGTTTTGTATATTATTATGTGATGGTAGTTTTGTGAACCTGAGGAATCTATAGTACCAGTTATTAAATCAAACACTAATATAGGTGTTGAAGTGAAGGTATTTTTGTAGATGTGATTAACATCTACAACAGGTTGACTTTATAAAGGAAATTATCTTGGATAATCTTATAAAGGAAACTATCCTGATCCAATCAATTGAAAGGACTTAAAAACAACCAGTTGTTTCCCTAGGAGTTGCAACATACCCTCCTACCCTTCCTGAGAGGAAGTCCTATGAATTTTGGACTTGCCTAGTCAGTTGCATAATCATATAAGCTAATTTTCATTCTCTTTCTCTCTCCTGCTTCTGTTTCTTTGGGAGAACAGTGACTGATGCATATTGTAAATCCTATTAAACTTACTCAGTTACTTATTAAAGCTACTAACTTTAAAAAAAAAATTTCTTTAAGATTTACTATATACATTGTATATATAAGATGATATGCTCTTCAAATAAAGATAGTTTTAGTTCTACTTATTTTTCCACACATTTTACACTTTTTCTTCCCATATTGGTTGTCTTAGAATCTCTTCTTATCAAAACATTGTACTTGTAATCCTCCTACCTTGATAAGAATTGGTAACACCCAGGGAAACATTTGGCAAGCTGTTTTTACCTATTCTGTTACTCAGCATAAAACTACCCCCTCAATTCTTCCTCTTTAACATGTAGTCAAGTGGAAGACCATTCATGCCAGTTGAGCATAAAATTCAGTCATGTTTGTCCATAATGATTCCCATAAGATTCCCTCAAATTCCATTAACAAGCATATGAAGCCCTTAATTTTCCTCTTCCAAAATGTCATTCCTTTGTCAGTATCCCATTCTCCTCACCAAAAACTCAAAATTGTGAATGGTCTGAGATCTTACCCCACTTGTCAGCTATCAAGCTAGTCTGATATGGTTTATTGGATACTAGCAATAGTCAAATCTTCTAGGTCAAAGGACTTCATTACTCACAATAGCAATAATCAGGGCATCAGATTTCTGTTGTGCAGGTTCTGTTAAAGTAAAATGTGTGTGTGTGTGTGTGTGTGTGTGTGTGTGTATGACATTGTTAAAGAACAGTAAAGCAGACTTTATTCCAGACCATTACAGTATGTATAGGGATTTTGCAGTGGAGACAGCTTGGGCACACCCTCCAAATGCAACCAAGAAAAGTGGAAATGTATAACTAAGGGATAGGAGGGGGTAGTGGATGGAAAAATCACTAACAGGAAACATCAGGGGAAAGAAAGAATTATGGCTAAACTGTTCTAACAGGACTCTTGATAAAAATTGGACAATGTAGAGACGAACACAGAAGTCCAAAAATCAGAGCCTAGTTGAAAAGAGATTTCAGAAGAGTCTAACTAGATTTTGGTCAAGGAGAAAATCTTTGTCAGTTCCCTATGTATTGTTATCCAAAGGGAAATATTAAGAGAGCTAGGTGACATCCAAACACACTGTGAGTTGCATTACGGGAGAAGGAGTGTAAATATTAGGGAACTTGAATCTTTTATAATGGAAGTTGGTATGTCTATTCTTGTGTTAGAGAGAGACACTACCTATTAGAACTAGGGAGTAAGTAAAACTTCCTTTTGATCCAGAGATACTATTTTCCAAGGCCATTTGTTAAACAAATATTTCTGAAAAAACAGAACAAAAGGCAATCAGTGCTTTTGTTTGTAACAGATACAAACGTGGGAAATCCATGGAGAAATATCTCTCAACAGAAAATTGTATGAATATTAATAATGCAAACTTAAAATCTATATTAGAAATAACATAGCCTATTAATTAGGCACTATACCTAAAATTACATTAAGATATTGATAGCATTCATTCTAAAACATATATTGGTTAATTACCATGTGCTGAGCATTCTTACAAATTCTTCAGGTGGGTATTTGAAAAATATCTGAAACTGATATTTGAAAAAAAAAAATTCAGTATTGCCCTTAGACTCACACAGGAGAACAAGGTCTCTTAGAATCCTCAGATATCACAAACAAAAATATAAATAAATGTACTGAAGAACAAAAGGTTGACTTTTTACTTGGAACCTGGGTCTCAGATGTGGTACAGAGAACACCTACAACCTTACATAGCCTGTTTCCTCATTAACACTCATTAGGCCTTAGTAAAATGATGCTCCATAGCTGTACCCTGTATCCTCCAACAGAAGGGCAACTGTTCCAAACCCTGTGAAAGTGTTTGTATTATACTGTGTTAATTTGGAAGATGTAAACTGTTTCTAAGTGTAGAGAGGATTGAAGGGAAGAATCTCTTATATCAGGAAAAAAAATTAATGCATTTATTTTTATATAACAAAATAAATCACTTTCCTGTCATGAAAGAATTTTTATTCCTTTCCCTCTTCCTTTTTCCTCTCCTCCTCCTCTTCCTCCTTCTTTTTATGTTTTAATTCATTGTTAAAGGGGGAAATAAGTTAACTACACATTTGCAACTGTTTCACAAAACACTGAGAAATATTTATAACATCCAGTAAATCATAATTTTTAAAAATATGTATTTGTATTTTTCTAGACAAAACATGTAAAATATTATGCTGAATCTTTACATTGTCAACTAAAGAGATATTGAACATTATTCATAATTTTATTTTATAAACATTCAATAGGGTTTATTTAAATATTCAAAAAAGAGCAAAACTATTTTAAGTAATTTACTTCAAAGATGGACACTCTTAATTATAATTTTGACTTTTAATTTTAATAAAATTTTAAAAAATAGAACAAAACACTTTAAACATGAAAACATTTTAAATATTTTTGAGTTTAACATTGACTTTAATTTGCATTTCTTGTTAAAAAAATTAAATATTTATAAACTTGGAATAGAATTATATTTAATTTTTTAAACTTTTACATCATCACTATCAATTGAATATAACTTATGTGAGAATCTTTGTTGTAACAAAATAATTTCTGACATTGTTAAAACAAAGGCAAAAATAATATTCACAGAATAAGAGCATAATATTTTATGAATTATTTATATCTTTATTACCCATTCAAACATCACTAGCCAATCAGCCAAGTACAAACACATGCACAAGAAATATTAAATTCAAACTTCTTTGATATTTTGTAACTTTAAATCATATAAAAATGGCTGTCCACATAGATTTATAAAGCTTTAACTTTCAAGAAATGAGGACAGAATAAATTTCATTTAACAATTTGTTAGTTTTATTTACAAATACTAAATCTTTAGACATATCTTCCGTGGACCTTCCTATTTACTCTTGTCATTTACTCTGCAAATTTAAGGGTGGGCCTGTTGGTGTATCATTTTCTCCCTTCTAAGAAGGAAAGCATATTGCATGCCAATGGGAAGAGAATTGAAAGATGTGGATTTCAAAGCCTCTGCTGGTTTTGTGATGAAAAACCCAGGGTTGATGATACACTGTTTGGTAGAGAGCATCACAAACATAGACTATGCAAAGTCAAGCAAGGACACCTACATGTGCCACTGAGCTATACTGTTCTGAATCATAAAGTGAGACAGGTTCTATGAGGGAAGTTAATATATGGGGTAGGAGGGAAAACAATAACCAGTAAATCCCTTCATGTAGAGATGCATGTATAAATGTTAAGAGAAAGACAAGGAAAATAAGGTTTATTTCTTTTTGGGTAATGGAGTCATAGCACCAAATGGTACATCTGTCAAGACAATCCATCTCTGAGCTAATTTTTTGAAAGCTAGAGTTCAGATACAGAAGTGACTATATAAAATGTGGGTCCCATTTTCCCCTAAAAGCCATACAACACTCAGCACCTCATATTTCATGTAATAGGTACTAGAATAATTTCATTTGAACCACTAAGTATATGTTGCCTCACTTAAAAGTGTTACACAAATGTGAATAAGGTGTGACCCCAGCTCTCAGAGCGTTTCTAATCTGTTAGAGACATATGCACAGACAACTTCAACTGAGTTTGAGCAGGGCTAAAGAAGAGTTATATAGCGTTTTACAAAAAATAGGGGAGGTTGAAAATAAAATCAACTCATATAATTAGTGAAGTCTTTTGAAAGGGTGGTATTTCACCTGGTAAACTGTTTATTAGACAGGCTGAGGATATATTTTAGAAGGAACAACACCTACATAAAAGTCCAGTTTGAGCAAGAAATGGCTAGCATTGTAATTAGTCTAAAAGGTATAACATGATAAGGAAGACATTTTTGAAATTACTAAAAGCTAAGGAATAGTTTATTATAATGCATTTTAGTATCTTCTACAGGCATGTCATGCATTTTTTATAATCTAAAGATATGTTCCATGTCTATTATCTCATATTTCCTCCTGACATTTCACTTCATTTTCCATTGAGATATTTTTTTAAAACAAGTCATACTATTGGAAGTGATAAATTAAGTAGTCGTAAATTCCCTCACCCTAAATCTTGGGCATTTCTGACTCCTGCCAGGATAGTGAGTTACTCCTGGCTGCATAATCACTTCTCAAAAGGAAACTAAAAGAGTAACAACAAACAAGGATTCTAGAAACTAATTGAGAAAAAAATGACCAAGATCATAAGACAATTAAGGATGTCTCATGCACAGCTGTAATATGCATCTATATTTAGTGCACCTGTCTCACATATTCCATGTCTTACATCTGTATGTATTAGGTACCTGCATGTATTATGTACTCATATGGATTATGTAAGGCAGAGGGCAACCAATACGTCAGGATAGGAATTGATATTATTGGATATGCTGGCTATGTTGAAATGAGGCTTTTTGAGTTTTAATGTTGTTTTACGTTGCCTGCAGAAGATCACTGCATGCATCTTCTCTGCTGAAATCAATAGCAATAGCCCAAATTGCGAGCTAACTACATATAATATCAGGCAGCCCTATATGGGGGAAGAATGGATGAAAACATGAAATATGTGTCACTGCCTAGCTGCCTTCTGAATTCTCATCTATACTGATCTCACTCTAGTCTCTAAGGATTTTAAAATTATAAATGAAACAGTTGCTTCTAAGGTTTAAAGGTAAAAACCTCACCAAACAAGTTACTTGGCAAAGTGGCAACAAAAATCCTGTCTTATGTGTGTGATGTTTATGCCTTTCTGTTTTCCATGTCTTTAAAAGCACCAAAACAGACACAGGTTGGAGCCTGGGCTTCAAAATAAGTCCCATGTGTGGAATAGCTGATTACTCCAAGGGCAATGTGAAGTCACATCAAAATAACTAGGTACCAGGAAAAAATCCTCTGGTCCATTGAAGCAGAAATATTGAAACCAATAGATCAGAATTTTAAATAAATAAAATCAAGGCACTTAAACAACAACAAAAAATGATTTTAGCAAAATGAAATAAAAATAGGAAATATAAAAGAGAACCAAGTAGGAGAGGGAAAAGATGGCTGAGGAGTAGGGGACCCTATTCCAACCGGTCCCTGGAATTAAGCTGGATATCTACCAGACCACTCTGAACACCCACAACATCAGCCTGAGATGTAAGAAGATAGATCTGGATCTCTACAAATAGAATATTGCAGGCGTTTGGTTTCGAGGTACAAAGCGGGGAGCTGTGATTCTGTGGGCAGATATCGGAGGATAAATGGAAGGGGGAGGGAGCTGAGCCATCTGGATCCTACACCATCAGTGAGCAATAGCCTCCCACACTGGGGACGAGGCAGACTCGCAGACCAGTAGAAACAGAGAAAGGAGTTTAGGGCAGCCCCCTGGACAGAAACCTGGAGTGGCGGGGCCATCCAGGCAAACTGGGGGCAGCTGGCAGTTTTAGAGGCACAAAGGGCAGACACAAGCTCCAGCCTGGAGGCGAGGACTGGAAGCGCTGCTGAGGGGAGCACAACCCAGGACGCTGCAGTTTAGAGCAGCACGGACAGAAACGGAGATAGTGTGGCTTGGAGAGCTCACTGAAGAACAGACTGCAATCTCTCTGCTCTGAGGCAGAGGGTTGGAAACGATCTCTTCTGATCTGACTCTCAGAAGAGAAGTGGAAAGCCACCAGGGAAAGGCGCCAGAGAACAAAAGCCCCAAAAAACTGGTTTCCACTGAGCCTATTCCCTGCCACAGGGGCAGGGCAACTCTGCCCAAACAGGGTTGCCTGAGTAACAGCACGGCAGGCCCCTCCCCCGGAAGACTGGCTGGGAAAACAAGAGGCCAGCAACCCTAAGGTCCCTAGAAAACAGGTGCATCTTGCTTGGGTTGTGGTCAATAATTGGGACTCTATACATTCCCTCAGCCACCCCTCAACAGAAAGACTAAGAGGAGGAACCCCCAAAATAGGAAAGACTCAGAGACTATGACTTATGCCACAGATTTACAAACGGATTCAGATATAACCAAGATGTTGGAGATGGAATTCAGGGTAGCAATTGTGAAGACAATAGCTAGAATGGAGAAATCAATTAATGGCAACATAGAGTCCCTAAGGGCAGAAATGAAAGCTGAATTGGCAGAACTGAGAAATGATATCAATGAGATCCAATCTAATCTGGATACTCTTAACAGCTAGGGTAAACGAATCAGAAGAACGAATTAGTGACTTAGAAGACCAATTAACAGACAAGATGGGAAAAGAGGAGGCCAGGGAAAAACAACTCAGAATCCATGAAAATAGAATCAGAGAAATAAGTGACACCATGAAACCTTCCAATGTTAGAATTATTGGGATCCCTGAGGGGGATGGAGAGAGAGTGAGAGGACCAGAAGATATACTTGAGCAAATCATAGGTGAGAACTTCCCTAATCTGGGGAATGAAACAAACATTCGTGTCCTAGAGGCAGAGAGGACCCCTCCCAAGATCAAGGAAAACAGGCCAACACCCCGGCATGTAATAGTAAAACTCGCAAATCTTAGAACCAAGGAAACCATCTTAAGGACAGTTAGGGGGAAGATTCCTTACATACAGAAGGAGGAACATCAGAATAATGTCAGACCTAACCACAGAGACCTGGCAAGCCAGAAAGGCCTGGAAAGACATATTCAGGATACTAAACAAGAAGAACTTACAGCCAAGAATACTTTATTCGGCAAGGCTGTCATTTAGAATGGATGGAGAGATGCAGAGCTACCAAGACTGGCAGAAACTGAAAAAATATATGACCACTAAGCTGGCCCTGCAAGAAATATTAAGGGGGGGTGTTCTATAAAAGGGGAAAGACCCTAAGAGTGATATAGAACAGAAATTTAAAAAAAATGGCTAAAACCAAAAACATAGGAGAAATAATAGATGTAACAAATAAATAATAAAACAGAATGATATAGATAATGTATACTAAATGGGGGAGAGATTGACAAAAGTAACACAAAGAAATTCTAATATTTTTTCTTCCCCTTTATTAATATTAATTTATTATGTAAAGGTTTTGGTTCTTTTTAATTTTTTTTCCATATCCCTTACTGGAAAGTACTGATACATTACTGCCTTATGTATTAAATACATACCTGTTTTTATATTTTCCTACTGGTTTCTACTGAAAAACAACAACAACAACAAAGCTAGTGCTTTTTCCACACTTCCTTCCATAGACATCCCAATAGGCAGAATTCTAGGAATATTTTTTAGTAGCTATTCTCTTCTTTCCTACAACCAGAAATATTATAGCCAATAGATCAGAAATGAAAATAAGTAAAAACATTATTCTTTTCAAACTGCATACCATCTTCACAAAAATACTGGACAAATGGCCAACTGCCCACAGATCTGTTTACTACAATAAAGGCAGAGTCTGAATTTGGATTCAGAAGACGTCTTATGAAATGCTTCCCTGGCCACTTCTTAATTGCCTGAGGTGGGTACAATTTTCCATTTCCTTGACCCTGGATCTCTGTAAAATTGCAGTAAAGATAACTTTCCAGCATGCCTTCCAGAGCTCTTGTAGTAATATGTAGTTCTAGTTTATAAACTGAAAAGACAGATGAAGATAGGTTGTTAATCAAAGACGTGTATCAGTTCCAATATTGCATTAAAGTCAATTTATTTTATATATTGAATGTACTTTCCTAAGTGAATGCACACCAATTATTTAATGATTCTTTTTTTACTCCAAAAATGTCATTCCTGGAAATATCCAGTCCTCTAAAGACCCTGAGGTCAGTTTCGGATTCTTTAAGAAATAGCCACTATTTAAGTTTAGGTCTATCATTTAGTCATCACATGAGAAAAAAATGAACCCTTGGGACAAATTTAGAAAGAAAGAATGCATATACAGAGATATATAGGAAAGGAAAGGAAAAGAAAGAGAAGGGGAAGAAAGAAAAGCCGGAGGCTGTTACTGATATTCAGTGAGATTATCTATGTGTGAACAGGTAGATCAGAGATATGGAAGTTCAGCAAAGTTCATAAACACTCTGATTTGCTCCACAAATCACTCTAGGCTCAGAACAGAGAGTCTTGAGTGCTTCATCTGGCAGCCATTTGCCTAGGTTATGATTTTTATGCTCTTAATAACCCTTAATTCCTTATGAGCCCTGTCTCATAAACACACTATATAAATCATTAATTGGGGGGTTTCATCATTGTTATTCTACATAGCCTATTAGCATTCACTGATTCTGTAAAAAGTCTATCTTATTTCCCTTTTTCACATGAACGATTGAACTTTTCAATTTACTTCATTGAGTCCCAGATGTTTATTCATTCTCAGCTGACCTAGCTTTGAATAAACACTGCAACAATCACAAAACATTCCCATGTTTTCTTACCTTGAGGAAACAAAGTTACATATGAACCAGAGTTTACCAATATTGGTCTCCCTCAGTTTAAAATTAAGCCATAGTTTACAAACTCACGAATATTTTTGTCTACCTCCCATTTCTCTACCACTCCTTTTTGAGAAAGATGCATTATGTAATGTCACATCAAGAAAGGTATCTGTATCTGCACTCATGTTCTAGAAACACGTATAAAATCTCAGATGGAGTGATCATATACTTACAGAATCTAATGGATGGGTTAACATCTATTCCCTAGAGTTAACCCAGTTTCACTATAAAATTATGAGGACCATTTGTAGAGTGCCAATATTCACCAAGTATTGGTTGGTCATTAAATTTCTTTGTTTTTGTTTTGTTTTTTTCCTGCCAGATAGTACAATTAAAAATTAATGGGGTATAAATGACAGCTAAAAATAAGTTGTATAGTTAAAGCTCATGTCATTCCATAAAGCAAGGAGAGAAATTTATTGAATGCTTAGTAAATATTTATTAATATTACTTTGAAATTACCCATTGATTTATTCATTCACTTAACATTTATTATGTGCATATTATATAGCAGTAATTGTCCTAGGCTTTAAGAGTTCAAACAATAAGAAAAAACAAACAGCTCTCTATCTCCAAAATTAGGCTCTAACCTCAATAATCTTATTATATACAATTATATTAAATGTGTATATAGATATATACATATATGTAACACAGTAAACTATGTCTATATATATGCATATATCTAATATGTACGAATATACAAACACACATAAACGTGTTCTAACAAATTAAACCATATTAAAACTTCCAAATAAAAATTTATAATTGTGCAATGGGAAATTTGGGGAAGGAGTACTTGAGTGGATTGGAAATGTCTTCAGAAAGGAGAATCAGGAAGGTATCGAGGTGAAATTTGAATAATGAATAGACACCCCACCCACGAACTCAAGCAGCTCACTGAGGGTGAGAACTTTCAAACAGAGGAAACAGCAAATGTATTGGCATGAAGGGGAATTCAACATGAATGTGTAATAAAGTGTGGCCAATATAGCAAGGGCTAGAAAACAAAGAGATCTTTTATATATGCAAGGAATTTAAGCTTTACTTGTTAACTAATTGTAAAAAATGAAGAATATTGACTGGTATAGTTTTATCATAGTAGCTTTCTCTGTTACGAGTGATAATTGTGGAGGCATTATAAAGGATATTTTGGAAAGGGGAAAAGTAATTTCCAATTTACTAAGAAGGATGTGATTTTGATTAGATGAAGTGATAAATAATAAATTCTTAACCAGACAGTAGCAATTGGAAATAAAAAAAAAAAAAAAGATTAAAGACAGGAAAGTTATTACAATACACAATCCTAAGAAAATTAGATTTTTTTTATAGAGAGTGGGGAACAGGGAGACATGTAGGATAATGCCAGTTTGCTGGCACGCATTCCTAAAGGAAAATGAGTATGTCTCTACCATCTAAATATAATTGGGGGTAGGATGGATACTTCCTATCAGAGAAAGAATTAGGACATTGTCAACTTTGGGTTCAAATTTAGAAATGCTATTAAAGTTGAAATTCTTCTGGAATGAACATTTGTACATGCAAATAGATGTATGGATCCAGTATTCAGCAGGGATCTTGGCTAGAGATACAAATCTGGAAGTCATCAGCGTTAGTGAAGTTATTCTCTTAAGCAGTGAATGTGACTTAACAATTCCTTCAATATTACTACAAGAATTCTGAAAGTAGACTTTGTGTTTTATTGGTATTTCAAAGGAACAGAAAATGATTTTCAATAATTGTTTGTTATAGTAATAACAGGTTAGTGTCATGGAGTACTGAGCTTGTTTCATATACTTTCTTGGTTTTAGGATAAAATGTATAAACTATATCAGTTTTCTTGAGAATTTAGTGTGCAATTATGAATTCTTTTCCTTTTTTTCAAACTTCAATCATGCTTATTTACATATACTTTTTCTCTTGAATAATAAAATTTTATCCATTCTTTATCAAACTTTTATATTTTCATATAATATTCAATACAATAATTAGAAGTCATAATACATATTATAAAAGAAGAAATTATGTAGCTTGAAATTTTCAAATCATATAAAAGATATATAATATTATAATGAGGTTAGTGTAGAAAACATTACAAGGTAAAATTATTTAGTTTATTTGTGGAGAATGAACTAGTCTTTCATGTAGACCTAAGTAGAAGTACGTTTGCCCTATTCGCTGGCTGGTTAGAATTTCAAACTAGTCTATGAAACACTTTTAGACAATCAATCCAAGAATTTAGAAGGAGCCAGAAAAATAAATGTTGCGCTCAATTATTAAAAAAAATCAAAGAAGGCAGAATTACTCTATGAGAATGTTAAGCTACATAATACAAAGATCTACTTATGTGTGGAAGATGGTCACTCATCTATGCAGGCATTAGGCAGTAAGGTTGAGTGAATATGTTTAATGAGATATTTAAATCCCATAAAGATAGAAAACTTTATGAAGAGACTATTCTCATGTCACCTTTCTAGCATCATTGAATTCAAATTCATACAGCCAATTACTCAAGCCAGAAATCTGGATATCATCTTTGCCCTTCACCTCCTTTACTTCCTACATCTAATAACCAAGAATAATAGATTTCTACCTCCTTAATATAGGACAATCATTCATGTCAGTGTCTGTCTTTACTGATGCTACTTTATTTTAGGCAATCGTTCTCTCTTACCTGGATTGACACAGTAGCTTCTTAGAGCCTTACCTTTCACCAGTTCATACTCCACCCTGAAGAGAAGTTATAGTCAAATAATTTGCCATCACAATCAGAACAAGTGTCTGAACTCCTGACAACTGTTTTTAGGAGGCTCTTTATAATTTCACCCTCTTACATTGCTCAACACTTTGTGCCTTATGATCAACCATTATGGGCCTTGGCACACATGTATGTCCTTATTTGCCTCATCCCTTCACCTTCGTCCCCCATACAACTTTACCCTGTTAATCACTGAAAGCTCTCTTTTAGTGACCTCTGAATTCCCAAACCCTACTAAGGTGCCCTTACTAGAAGTCCCATGGTGCCTGTGTTTCCTGACCAATATATTTATGTCATACTACCAAGACCGATTACTTGGAATTACATCCACATTAGAATGTCAGCAACTTCAGGGTGGAGACCATGTCTGCTTGCTATTTACCCCAAGTTCATGGCTAAATTACTGTTTAAATGAAGGTGAGAAGTGTTTCAAATTCACTTTTATGTAATTAATCAGCCATAAAACAACAATAAAAAAGGTAATCAGTGGAGTCTGACAAGTAACAATTATTTAGTTATCTTTTGTAATATCTGAAATAATTTGTTACAGAACACAGCTGCAGAAAATGTGAAAATGAATTTAGTACTTTACCAATGCTTTACATTTGTTTTATAAACTTCATTTTCAATAATAAATAGCATATGAAGAAGAATATAAAATGTATTTATATTTCAACATGCACCTGTATCAGACATTTGTCTTCTTTTTTTTTCCTACCTTCCTACCTTTTTTCCTACAAATACATTATAGTATTAAGTCTTTGTACATATATACTATCTTATCTTCATGTGGCATCTCTCTCTAGCAGAATATCCTGGACTTCCTTAGAGGATGGTAGGTGGGTTCCATAAGAACAGAAGCAGAGGTATCATAACTCTTAATGTCTAGGAATGGAATTTGCACAGCTTCACTTTCTTTGCAATTTTTTGGCCAAAGCAAGTCATAAGGCCAATCTAGATTCAAGGGGAAGAAAAATAGATTCTATTTCTTGATGGAAAGAGCTGCATATAGATATAGGGAGAGGAGAAATTGTTGGCCATCTTTGGAGACTATCTTCTATCACATCTAATAAATTATGCATATACTTATGTGTTATATGTGTGTATAAAAATATATATTAGTACATATATAAAATATATATTATAAGTTATATATAATATACTGCAAGTTTTATATCATATAAGTTATATAAGTTTTAGGTTATATACATTATAAGTTAAACATGTTATATATATTATATACTTATAAGATATATGTTATATTATATAATATATTATTTTATATAACTTATAAGCCATATATAAGTTTATATATGCATGTTTTATGTGATAAGTTACAATATGATTGAACATAATCATACACCAAGCATGGTATCTGAGATGTAGATATGATCGAATTAAGCATCTATCTTATCTTCCTGAGCTAATAATCTGGTGAAAGAAACCATTTATAATTAGAAAGAAAAGATAAAACCAATACACACAAAGAGGGTCAAATAATGGAAGATAAAACAGAGAAGTTTTACTAGAAAAGTTGATCAAGGAAAACCTGTAGGAAGAGATAATGTTTGAGAAGCAATCTGCTTAAGTTAATGAAAAGTTCTGTCTAATTTTCATATAGAGTGTTTGCAGACAATAGAACCTCAGGAAAATGGGAGAGGCTGACCTGGGCTTGGTAATCTGGTTTACTTTTTGTTGAAAGCAACAGGAATCCAATTAGTATTAAAAGGTGCTGCTATTCTTGGCAAGTAGTCATGAAATAGCAAAATAAATTACTGCTGATGGACACCTAGAATGAAGTGTCAATTAAAGGCAAAATCTGGGGCAGTGCCTATTGCCATAGGGAATAAAGGGTACAGGAATTCAAGGCATAAGGGTCAGAGTGGCAACCTCTAAAAGATAAACAGAGCTTTGAAAATACTGTGGACTGAAGCCTTGAGACATTCTAAATCTGTGTTAAGATAGTCTTCTATCTCTTACAGTTATAGTGTGATTAACCAAAATCCAAATGCATAATTTATTCCTACTAATGGGTGAATATAATCAGTTGAAGTCCCAGTCTTACCAGATGTTTAATGTAGCAGGACATATACACTTTCAAAGAGTAGAAAAGATTCTTAAAATCAGAATCATATATTTGAGGGATTCAGAAGACTTGGTACACACACTCCAACTCATCTATTTATCCCTTAGAAGTAATTATTTATTACCTAGTTGATCAAGCTCTTTCTGTCTTTCTAGAAAATCCTTTAAAACCTATATTTAAGTATCTACTCAAGGAACTTTGATTTAATTGGTTTGGGGTGTGGCTTTGCCATCAATAATTTTTACAAGCTCCCTAGATAATTATAATGTGCAGCCACGGTTGAGATTCACTGACTCAGTGTTTTTTGGGCTTTTGTTTTTCCGTTAATGAGTAAATTGGAACAGCTGGGACTAGTTTTAATTGTTTACTTGGTTGGTTGACTGAAACCTAGATTCACCTATGGCACCAAGTAAATTAAGTTGAGATGCCAAACATATGTGGATGTTGGTAAAGAAAAGAATCTGGAGAATATGGGAAGTGAGAATGCTGGAGTGATTTTAACACAAATGACACGTCCAATCATTTCCCAAATAAATAACGTTTTGTAAGTCATCGCATTTCCACTTTATGAGTTTTTAACAGTACTTTTCTTGTAGGGTAATTATGAGAATTAAATAAGTTGATATCATTAGAAAGCTAAGATAATTTCCTGGTACATATTTAGTTTTATATAACTAATCAGCAATAATTATGCTGATACTCAATGATAATGATGAGAAATCACAAGAGGGAAAATGAACAATCCTTTATGAAGATCCCAAGAAATATACAGGGGAGGGTGTGTAACAACAAATTTGAGAGGTATTTAGGCTAGGAATTTCAATGGATATGATAGGAAATCCTTAGGTGTTAAAAGGAAAGCAATAACACTTACTTGCTGGAGGTAAGGTTTGAACAATTACCGTAATAGGCAATAGAGACAGTTTAGTTAACTAAAATTATGACCAACATTGACTTTTGGTTTGGGGTATTTACTAATGTAGCCAGTTAGAATAAAATAGATGGACAGTCTTACAAAGTCCTACATTATTTATAAAAACACATACACAAATCAGTTGTGAAGAGATTAGACACAACTTTGAGCTTCTATGGCAGAGAACCATGGCTCCTTACTCAATTCCCAGATCCAATCTCAGCCAGTTCACAGATACAGAATGAACTGAATGATGAGGACTTACAGCTATTTACCATTTTCATTGTAAACTATGGATAGAAAATATTCCAATCTTTCTTGCAAATTGACACTGATTTCTGGGGACTAAAGCCCATTTCTTGCTACTCTCCATAAAGAACTATGGCAATTGAGACTAATGGAATACCAAGCAATCTTGTTTTAATAATTCCTGAGTACATATTCAAAATGGTTATCTTCAGCAAATACAGGTTTTGTCCTACTTTCTGATTCCTTCCAAAAGTCATGTTTGTAAATGAAGGAGCAAAAGAAAAGTTTTTGACTGGTGGATAAAAATTTGGGAAAGAAATGCATAAAATTACTTTTTTGTTCTTTTACAGAACATAAAATTACTTTTTTGTTCTTTTTACAGAGTAAAAGAACATTAATTATTTGAATGATTACAAAAAGATCCCCATAAAGAGGATAAAAATGACCTCTATAAATGCAAGTCAACCTTCTTCCACAGTTATCTCATCTTTGCTCAAATAACTCAATCACAACATGATTATAATGACACAACTTGAGATTTTGTAGGAGGAAAGCATGTATTTCCTTACCTAAGGTAAAACCAGTTACCGCTTCTAAAGGCACTTAATTTTCTAGCAGCAGTGACCAAAGCAAAGCTGGCAATGCAATGTTATATCCCTCTTCAAAGAAGAGGCAGATTGATGGCTTTGGACCCTTTCCATCATGAAGAGACTTTTCCATTCTATCATGTCATCAATGTGGGATACTATATATATTATCATGATATCCCATACAATAGCACCACTATAAAAGAAAGTAACTGCAGCAAAAGAAGGCAATAGTTTCTGACCATGGAATGCACAGTTCTTTTCATGTTCCCATTCACCTAGTGAAGCTAACTCATGAAAAAGATGAGATGTTGAACTTAAGATTCCATGTAAGCTTGGGATGCTGTGCTGGAAGATGAGTTACCTGCTCTGGGCAGACTGGTGTTGCATTTCCCACATCTCAAATATGTGACTACATAACAAGAGGTGGAAACATAGATAATACATTTCACAACGTTCTCTAACGATCCTTTCTGAAAAGATTGTCACATATCTCAGCATTCATAGGTGCCATTCAGTTAAATGTTTTAGTAATTAAGGTAAATGTTTCCAGCAGAGTAGTGGTTAAGATTCCACCCAGCTCTTTGGGGCTTCTCATCTCTTGAATATACATAAGAGAGAAGAAAAGGGTGGAAAGTGAGTTAGTGTTATCTCAGGGAACTGAGTCTGGCTAAAACAGCAGCAGGAAGAAGTATGGATAGAACAAAAAGGGATCTCTGAGGTTTTTCATAATTTAGCCAATGACCAATGTAAAATTGTATGAGAAGACTCCTCAACCATACACTAACATAAGATCTCAGTTATCTCAGGAATGAAAATTATCTCACTAGGTGAATAACTGAAGCCTCCTGGGTGTTGTTTGAAAAGAAAGGGAACGTAGAAAGGTTGGAGAGGTTCAGTGTCATGAAGACAGACTGTGATCAAAGGCAGAAATGAGGACTTTTCTACTCTCAGCCAGCAATCACTTTCCATTCAGTTTCATGTATATATTTACATCTTTGAGGCAACTTCTTTTCTTCTTCCTTTAACTGGGGCTAACACAGAAATAAAAAAGGAACAATTATCACCAAAAATCCAGGACATGGAATTGGGCACAGTATTTGCTGAAATTTTAGGTGTTCTCCCTGAGAGGAGGGCGTGGTGTATAAATGCATGTTGGATTGGGTATAGCAGGATGTTATGGACAATAAATTTTATTTTTATTTTGAAAGTGTCATTACAGGAAGAAGGATGTAGTTAAGATTTGAAGGTGGAAATGGAATGAAATGAAATGGATATTGTTGCTATAGATTTTGCTATGGGCTTAAAGTTTTACACACCCAGGAGTTTTTAGCAATTTTCCATAGACTAAGTACTTATCGAAGAGAAGGTATTGTCTACTACAATAGCACGAAGTCCAAAAAAAAAAAAGGTCTCCCAACCACACCTCCACATAAATATACCAATACAGAGTCAAAAGAGCTACAAGCAAAGAACCAGCTCAATTTTTTATGTTACTCAGGATTTTTAACTGGACGGATAATTTAAAGAAGCAGGTTCTGGGAACAGTTCTGTCCAGTGGAAGTACAATAACTGTATAAAGAGTGACCAGCAATAGAAATCAGTGGTCACATAGATGTCATAAGCAGAGGCAAAGTCCTCCACAAGAGTGGTTCTTTATGTGACTTCATGGTATTTACTACCTAGAGCTACTATATTTGGAGCCATTTTTTGGCCATATATTTTATCTCCTCAGTTATTCTCATACCTACCCAATAGCTTCCAATCAATCACTTATATGCTTAAATTAGCTAAAGTCAAATTCTGAGGTCTGCCACAAAATTGTTGGTTAATATGGTGTGCCTGGGTGGCTCAGTCGGTTAAGTGTCTGCCTTTAGCTCAGGTCATGATCCTGGGTGTTGGACTTTGCGCTCAGCAGGGAGCCTGCTTTTCCCTTCCCCACTGCCCCCCCCCACTCATGCACGCTCTCTTTCTCTCTCACTCTCTCTCAAATACATAAATAAAATCTTAAAAAATATTGGTTAATATATACACATACAAGGCTGAAATGAATTATTTTCTTGGTAAAAGGCACTGACAAAAGTGAAAAAGCAAGAATGGTAAAATACTTAAACTGAAATTGACTTAAGAGATCATACACTGGTATGTGGTTTTGCTTTCCTAGGAGAAAGTTGAAGTTTAGAAGTGATGAATTTTACTTAAAACAAATAACAATAATGTACTGAGAATTTACAATGTAATAAGAAGTCACCCTGCCAAGTACTTTGAAGACATAATCTCATTTAATTTTTAAAAATATATTGGGAAAAGTAGTTTTTATAAAGAATTTTGCTTTATTCTGGATTGAATATTTTTTATGATTGCATATTCTTCATTGGCTGATCAGCTGCAACATTTCATTGTGCTATTTTAGTGGTTGTATTAGAATTTACACCATTCACCTTTAACTTATCATAGACTCCCACAAATCATTTTTTGCACCTCATATAAAGTATGAGAACCTTACTTCACCTAAAGTTTGTATTTTCATTTGTTGTTAAGCTTTGTTAGGTGAGCAACAGTGACTTCCTACTTTTCTTCTCCTGGTCTTTGTGCTATTGTTGTTACACATTTTATTTATACATATGTTATAAATCCTGTATTATATTATTTATACACTTAAAAAATGATCTTTGAAAGGAATTTAAATAATAGTAAAAAAAAGAATGACGTTCACTGATGTAGTTACTAATTTCTGGCGTCATTTATTGCTTTTTGCTGATTTGGACTTCCGTCTTGCATCATTTTCATTCTGCCAATAAGACTGCATTGAAAATCTCTCGTAGTGTGGACTACAGTTGATAAATTCATTCAATTTTCTATGCCTGAAAATGTCTCTGCCTCATTTTTGAAAGACAGTTTTATTGGTACAAATTTTTTCTGGAATGGCATACTTTTAAAATCTAGATCCACTGCACTAAAGAATTTAACCTTGCTGAAAGAGAGGTCTGGCCTTTGCCTTCAGCTTCTAGGAGGTAATTGCTAACCCGTTGGAATATCCACCCTGAAGAGGGTGTCTTTTTTATTTGAAGGTTTGGGTCTACGCCCAGTAGTCTAACAGTGTGATTTATAGGGGAGGCTTTGAGTCACACAGTATCAATTTTGCCTTTGGAGGGACTGGGGACTGAAGTAAGCCACATCGGCAGTTAACCATGCCCATATGACCAAATCCCAAAAAAATCTCTGGGCACCAACAGGTACTGGATGCTTTCCTGGTTGTCAATACTCTGCATCAGGTCACATATTGTCAGAAAAGTTAACACTGTCTTCAAATCCACCAGGAGAAGACAACTGGAATTCCTATGTTTAAAATTTTCTAGGACTCTGCCCTATACATCTCTTCCTTGGCTGATTTTAATCTGTATAATTTTGTTGTAATAAACAGTAACTATAACAGCTTTCAGTAAATTTTTTTAGTCCTTCTGAATAATTATTGAAACTGAAGTTCATCTTGAGGACCCCCACATTACAGTTGGTGTCAGAAATGAGAGTCTTTTAGAGTGTTCCCAAACTTTACAACTGTCTTATAGTTTGCCCTGTTCCCAATGAAAATCTCCAGGCATTTTTTTTTTTTTTAAGATTTGTGTTTGTTTATTTATTTGACAGAGAGAAAGACAGTGAGAGAGGGAACACAAGCAGGGGGCATGGGAGAGGGGGAGAAACAGACTTCCCACTGAGCAAGGAGCTGAATGAGGGGCTCGATCCTAGGACCCTGGGATCATGACCTGAGCCAAAGGCAGACGCTTAATGACTGAGCAACCCAGGCGCCTCAATTTCCAGTCATTCTTATCAAATTTCTAGTCATTCTTATCTTTTATTGTTTGTAAATCATATGCCTTTTTCCTTTGGTTGCTTTTAAGATTTTCTTTCCTTTGTTGGTTGTAAACAATACGATTATGTATTTTTTAATCTTTGTTTCTTGGACTTGTGGTTATTTAACTTTTGATATATGAATTTAGAGTGTCAACAAATTTGGATTATTTTCAACCATTTTTCTGAACTATATTTTTCTGTTCTGCCTCCTTCAAGGACTCCAATTAGATATATTAGACTTCTTGGAGTTGTCCCGCAAATAACTGATGCTCAGTTAATTTTTTTAACTATTTTCTTCTCTCTGGATCCTATTTTGGATAGTTTTTATTGCTATTTATTCAAGTACACTACTCCTTACTTATGTACTACTCCTTATCTGATCTGCTGTTAATTCCATTCTGTATATTTTTCATCTCAGACATTATACTTTTTACTCTTGAAAGTTCATTTCAGTCTTTTATTATATGTATATTGTCTACCTCACGTGATCATTTTTTTCCTCTAGCTTCTAGAACATATACAATACAGTTACATAACTGTTTTAATGTCCTTATTAACTAATCCAATCATCTTTTTCATTTCTGGGCCAGTTTGGATTGGTTGTTTTTCTTCTCATTAAAGGTTGTAACTTTCGGGTCCCTGGGTGGCTCAGATGGTTGGGCGTCTGCCTTCGGCTCAGGTCATGATCCCAGGGTCCTGGGATCGGGTCCCGCATCGGGCTCCCTGCTCCTTGGGAGCCCGCTTCTCCCTCTGCTTCTCTCTCTTTCTCTGTCTCTCATGAATAAATAAATAAAATCTTTAAAAAAAAATGTTGTAGTTTTCATTTCTTTGTAATTTTTTAATTCAATGCCAGACATATTTTACTTTGTTGGATATAGACTATTATTGTATTCTTATAAATATACTCAAGTTTTTGCTCTGGGATGCAACAGTTTCTCAGAACATTTAGTTCTGTCACTTCTTGTTTTGGAGCTTTGTTAGGTGGGACAAAACTAGTGTTTAGAGTAGGACAATTTCACTCAACTCTTGAGCAAAACAATTCTGAAGAGTCTAGCAGATGCCCCATGACATTTGAGGATTTTCACTATGGCTGTATGACAGGAACTAATCCAGTCCCTTAATAATACAAGGGGGAAAAAAAAAAAAAAGAACCCTGCTCATCAGTATCCTGGAAACTGAAACAAGACCCTGGGCATATTTCCAGAAATTTCTTTCTGTGCAGCTCTCTTTTCTCTAGTGCTCTACACTGTGAATCCCAAGAGCCAAACTCCTAAATGTTAAACTTCACCTTCTCAACTCAAGTTTATTCATAAACTGGAAACCTTGTCTAGTCAGTAAGCTTGAAGCATCAGAGTTTTCCCCTCATCTTATCCCCATCTCTCAGAGAAAACTCTCTTTTGTTGCCTAATTTCCAGCATATTGAAAAAAATAGATTTAATGTATTTTGTGTGTTTTTTTTAGGTGTTAGAGGTGGGAGGGTAAATCCAGTCTCCACTATACCATTTTGATCAGAAGCAAAATTCTCTACAATTTAACATATATTTTTGTATACAATTTGTACATATTTTCACGATGAGTTACCAATGGGTTGAATAGCTTATCCAAGATTATTGCACTAGAAAGAGGTTATGAGGTGTTTAAACCCAGAGTATCGGGGCACCTGGGTGGCTCAGTCAGTTAATTTTCTGCCTTCAGCTCAGGTCTTGATCCCAGGGTTCTGGGATCAAGCCCCTGTTGGTTGGGATCCCTGATCAGCGTGGAGTCCGCTTCTCCTTCTCCCTCTGACCCTCCCCATACTCCTGCTCTCTCTCTCTCTCTCAAATAAATCAATACAAATCTTTAAAAAAATAAATAAATAAACAAATCCAGGGTGTCTGACTCACATCCAAATTCTTAATGTTTTGTTTTCAAAGACACTGCAGTAAATTTCAGAGACTTGATTAAAATCAGGATTACTGACAAATAGCATGGCATTCTTTCCTCTATATTACATCATGTATACACTCTGAAATAAGTTTACCAGTGTTTTTAATGATGTTTTAACATAAAGATGCATTTGATGAAATTTGCCTAATATTTATGGTAGGCGCAATGCTCATTCAGAAATCAAAAATCATTATTCCAGCTATTACAATCACCATGGTATAACAGGGTCTTCACTGAAAGTCACTATAAATTAAATAACTGGACCATTCTATCAAATGCTTACCAGTTTTTCTGTCTGATAAGAGAAAATCTAGTAGTCAGGCTAGCAGGCAAATATTTGGCAAGCAGTGCATTTCCAATAATGAAACTGATAATTATGCTTCTTTCACACAGCTGTAATTGAATAAATCTAATTGCCTCTTCTGCTTAACTTTAATGCTAGGTTTCAAATTGTATGGACAGGAAGACAACATTAGAGAAATTACTCTAGTGTTGCTTTCCTTCCCATACAGTGGTTTGAACTTAGGCAATAAAGTTAAATGGAAAAGGCTCTATACTCAATTTTCAATTATAGCAGAGGCAGGGAGCCACAATTATCCCTTTCATTACCGCGATGCTCTTCACTGTTGCCTGGGCAAAACCTCTTCATTTGTTGTTTGATGCTGCTGTGACTTGAAGTGAAGAGCACTTGAAATCAAAGGTTAAAAGTAAGACACCAAATTAGAGTGATGTGACATGTGTAAATGTAAAAATTTACATGAAAAAGAAGAAATGGTGAGGAGAAATACATAAAATGCTAGATTGACTTCCAGAAGCACTGTGGAGGGCTGAGACCCTTGGAAAGATTTAATCAATCTTTGTTTCAAATTTTAATTGTCATAATAATGCAACTTAGTTATTTACAGTTTAGAAACCTTCCGATGAAGAATATTTGTGGCTTTAAAGTAGAATATTTTTATAATTTTTTCAATAAACACTTAGTATTTTTCTACATTATGGTATTTGCAAACATTTCTCAAGGAATTAATCCCAAGAACTTCTAGTTAGCTATTAGGCTTTTTTCTTCAATTATTTCACTGCCGACTTTCATACTTTTATAATGAACTGGATCCCATTTTAGCCATACGTCAGCTTTTTTTCTTTTTGATATTTTCTTATCCTGAAATGCTAAGCTACTAAGTACTTGATAATATCACTCTGGCATCTAAAAATGAACAATGCCAACTGCTAATCATACTTTTGTTTGTTAAAGTAGCCACAGATAATGTTAGCCATAATTTGTAGCCACAAATGTTAGTGATAATCAAAGTCATTCAAGGCCAAGGCCAATCTTGACTCCTGAATGTCCGTTTCCTAAGAAATCTGATAATTGGGTACCTGGCTATAAGTTTATTAAGCTGAATGGAGCTGAATGGGGAGTAGGGAATTAACACACACAGACACAGACACACAGACACACACACACACACACACACACACACACACTTTACTAAGATACTAGAAACAAAAATCACTCAAAGCTAGCAAAGATTTCTTAGTGCACAATCCTATACAAAAGAAACAGATTTTAAGAGGTTAGAGTAGATACCTGTAGAAAAGTTTTATGCTGCAGTGTCAAGAAAAAAAAAAAAAAACAGTGCAGATTTAGGAAAATAATACTCATTACAAATTCTTTAAAAGAGGACTTCTGTGATCATATCTGTATTACATAATTATCTGTGAAGATATGTGCACCTGCTTGGAACTTCATATTTCCTTGCTGAGAATTATTATCATTTAAAATATGATGGATGTAGTCTTAAACTATTTAAGAGGTTAATTAATTAGTTGGAAGTGAAACTGGAATACAGAAATCAAGACTTTTAGAATATTAAACTAATGCTAATCTCAGAGAAGTTATCTATTTATTGAAATATTTTTTTATAATTTTATTATATACATTGTTTTGAAGTTTCAAGTTTTTATTTATTTATTTTTTTAAAGATTTTGTTTATTTATTTGACAGAGAGAGACGGAACACAAGCAGGGGGATTGGGAGAGGGTCCCGCTGAGCAGGAAGCCCAATGTGGGACTCAATCCCAGGACCCTGGGATCATGACCTGGGCCGAAGGCAGATGCTTAACTACTGAGCCACCCAAGTGCCCCTCAAGTTTTTATTTAAATTCCAGTTAGTTAACATATAGTGTAGCATTAGTTTCAGGAGTAGAATTTAGTGATTCATCACTGACATATAGCACCCAGTGCTCATCACAACTGCCCTCCTTGTGCATCACCCATTTAACCCAGGCCCCCACCACCTCCCCTCAGAAACCCTCAGTTTGTTCTCTACAGTTAAGAATCTCTTTAATAGTTTGCCTCTCTCTTTTTTCCCCTATATGTATCTGTTTCATTTCTTAAACTTGATATATGAGTGAAATCATATGGTATTTGTCGCTCTCTGACTGACTTATTTCACTTAGCATAAATATACTCTAGTTCCATCCATATCTTGCAAATGCGAAGATTTCATTCCTTTTTATGGCTGAGTAATATTTCATTTTATACACACACACACACACACACATACACACACACACACACATACCACTTCTCTATCCATTCATCAGTCAATGGACATTTGGGCTCTTTCCATAATTTGGCTATTGTCGTTAATGCTGCTATAAACATTGGGGTGTATGTATCCCTTAGAATCAGTATTTTTATATCCTTTGGGTAAATACTTAGTAGTGCAGTTGCTGGGTCATAGGGTAGTTCTATTTTTAACTTTTTGAAGAAATTCCATACTGTTTTTCTTTTTTTTTAAAGATTTTATTTATTTATTATTTATTTGTTTGTTTATTTATTTATTTTTATTTATTTATTTATCAGAGAGAGAGAGAGCACAAGTAGGGGTAGCGACAGGCAGAGGAAGAAGCAGACTCCTCGCTGAGCAAGGAGCCAATGAGGGACTTGATCCCAGGACCCTGGGATCATGATCTGAGCCAAAGGCAGACGCTTAACCAACTGAACCACCCAGGTGTCCCAGAACTTCCAGACTGTTTTTCACAGTGGCTGCAACAGTTTGCATTCCCACCAACAGTGTAAGATGGTTCTTTCTCTACATCCTTGCCAACTCTTGTTGCTTCCTGTGTTGTTAATTTTAACCATTCTGACAGGTGTGAGGCGATACATCATTGCAGTTTTGATTTGTATTTCCCTGATGATCAGTGATGTTGAGCATCTTTTCATGTGTCTGTTAGCCATCTGTATGTCTTCTTTGGAAAAATGTCTCTTCATGTCTTCTGTCCATTTCTTAACTGGATTATTTGTTTTTTGGGTGTTGAGTTTAGTAAGTTCTTTATAGATTTTGGATACTAACCCTTTAGCTGATATGTCGTTTGCAAATATCTTCTCCCATTCCATAGTTTGCTTTTTAGCTTTATTGATTGTTTCCTTTGCTGTGCAGAAGCTTTTTATCTTGATGAAGTACCCATAATTTATTTTGGTTTTGTTTCCCTTGCCTCTGGAGACCTGTCTAGTAAGAAGTTGCTACAGCCGAGGTCAACGAGATTGCTGCCTGTGTTGTCCCCTAGGATTTTGATGGTTTCCTGTCTCACATTTAGGTCTTTCATCCATTTTGAATTTATTTGAGTGTATGGTGTAAGAAAGTGTTCCAGTTTCATTCTTTTGTATGTTGCTGCCCAGTTTTCCCAACATGATTTGTGGAAGAGACTTTTTTCCATTGGATATTCTTTCTTGTTTTGTTGAAGATTGATTGACCAAATAGTTGTTGGTTTATTTCTGGGTTTTCTATTCTGTTCCATTGATCTATGTTGTACACATTGCTTACATACATTTTTGGATTTGGGGTAGTCACCAACTGTTATGTGTTTTAATAAGTTCTGAGAGGGTTTGCCTATTATTATTAATCTCTAGTTTTAAATTAATATTTTACTTACATTTTATATATAGTTAAGCAAGACTCGGTTTTACATAAGAGTAATTTGTAATATTAGAATCTTGGATATCCTCAAGATATGAAAAATACCAAATACCTATGAAATATACACCTATGAAAAATACCAAATTACCAAATTACCCATATTAATTAGTCATTTCAAATTTCTCAATTCAATATTTAATATCATTTAATGTTAAATACTAATATCCATTTGTATTATTTTATTTGATACAACTAATATTAAATTATTTACATAATAAAAATATACAAATGAACCATTTTAAGATTAAAATCTCATCTAACAACAAAATTTTTAGGCAAAAATTGTGGGGAAATTTGTGTGAAGCAAATTTCTTTTTTACTCTAAAATAGATATTATTGGACTGACACTATTATCCTTCTAACTTCACAAATTATGATTCTTATATATTTCAAAACTTTTATGAATATAGCTGGGCAAATTGCTTTACTAAATATTTATATTTCCCATCCCAAATGCTCTTTTGCATTGTGATCTTGCTGCTCACCCAACAAAAAAGTCTATTTCTCCTTGAAATTTAAGCATGTCCACTGAGCCTTGACCAATAGAATACAATGGAATTAAGTAGAAATGGAAGGAAAACTTCCAAACTCGTTCTATGAGGTCAGTATTACGTTGAACCGAAAACCAAAGACCCCATCAAAAAGGAGAATTACAGACCAATACCCCTGATAAATATGGATGCTAAAATACTCACCGAGATACTAGCCAATAGGATCCAACAGTACATTAAAAGGATTATTCACCACGACCAAGTGGGATTTATTCCTGGGATGCAAGGGTGGTTCAACATTCTCAAATCAATCAATGTGATAGATCACATTAATAAAAGAGAAGACAAGAAACCTATGATCCTCTCAATTGATGCTGAAAAAGCATTTGACAAAATACAGGATCCTTTCATGATTAAAACTCTTCAATGTATAGGGATAGAGGGAACATATCTCAATATCATAAAAGCTATCTACAAAAAGCCCCCAGTAAATATCATTCTCAATGGGGAAAAACTGAGAGCTTTTCCCTTAAGGTCAGGAACATGACAGGGATGCCCACTCTCACCACTATTGTTCAACATAATACTAGAAGTCTTAGCCTCAGCAGACAACAAAAAGAAATAAGTCATCCGAATTGGCAAAGAAGTCAAAATCTCAGTCTTCACAGATGACATGATACTCTGTGTGGAAAACCCAAATGACTCTACCTCAAAATTGCTAGAACTCATACAACAATTCAGCAACATGGCAGGATACAAAATCAGTGCACAGAAATCAGTTGCATTTCTATACACTAACAATGTGACTGAAGAAAGAGAAATTAAGGAATCAATCCCATTTATAATTGCACCAAAACTATAAGATACCTAGGAATAAACCTAACCAGAGAAGTCAAGTGGTTAAAGACCAAGGCTTGGTCATAAATTTGCTAGGGTTTGAATCCAGGTTTCATCACTTGCAAACTATTTGGCCTTGGGGTAGTTTAATATCTCTTTATTCTAGTTTACCTAGCTCTATAATGAGGATAAACACAGAATCCACCCCTTGGCATTGTTGTGAGGCTTAGAAGTCTTAGAAGAGTATAGATATGTAGCAAGTAATAAATCAATAAATGCAAGCCATTATGATTATTAAGAACAGTAATTATCCTTAGAGTATGGCTTTTTAAATTACTTTGATTTTAAGGTAATGAAATATGCTCAAATGCATGCTTTTTTCTTATGAGAAGAATATCCAGTTAAAGAAGACAAAAAAGAAAGTCAAATTTCCTCTTGAATTTTCAAGGCCTCTACATTCAATTTTCCAATGCTTTTTCTGGTCATCAGAAATCCACTTAAGTGACCTACATTGCAGAGATGATTTTGTTTATTATGAAGAAAATCACAGCTAATGAATTGGAAAACATACCTCTTATGAATTCTTAATGATTACCTCCATTGTTTTCTTAAATCCTAAGCAGAAGAACTTCCCCATAAGACCTATTAGTCAGTATTCATTACACTTTATAAAAGGTCTTCCCTTGGTGAACTGGGACCAGTAGCCTTAGGTTCTCAGGTAAGAAGGAGAGGCCTCTGGAGGAAACATATATTTCACATTTCACAGCTGTGATGGTTTTCCCATTTTATTTATATCCACTGCTTTCCTCTCTCTTGTGGGAGAATTAAACAGCAATTTTACTCACTGGGGCAATTAGCTCATCATTCACTTCATTTTAAATGAAACGTTGACATTAAACAGGACCCTTTAACAATTGTAATAACCATAACTAGTATATATACTCTTCCCGATAAAGTCTTTCTATTCTCTCTGGAATGCTCTTTATTACTCACTCTTATAATTTTCCTTGGAGGAACCAGCATCACATTTTCCATTATAAAGTCACTGTAAGTCCTGTTTTTATCATCCATTTTTTTCTTCAATCCAGTTGCTGATGGATGACTGATAGAATAATTCAAAATTGTAACTCACTTTTAATCCTAATATTTTTTTATTGATGAAGTATAAATAGATAACACAAGTTATAAATTATCTTGTCTCAGTGATTTTATTTTTATTTTTGTGCTAGAAGAATGCACACAGGAAAAGTATATATTTAGCGAGGAATGGTCATATTATTGTCCTGGAATATCATAATTTCCTTAATATATTCTTTGTGAAGAAGAGATCTATACAGCTGTAATGCTTTATATAGTGAGTGAAGTATTGAAGTGGTGAGAGGGGGCAAAGAAATTAATAATAATTGCATATATTTCCATTACTGGTTAGCACACAGTTTCTATTTTCTATGTTGCCCTAATTTTATCACCCTATATTTTTCTTCTTACATTAAAATCTATGTGCTAGGAAAATCAACTGAAGAATTTAAAAGCCCTAAGTTAGATGTCATTAATTCTTTTTTTATTTTTTTAAATTTTAATTTCAATATAGTTAACATACAGTGTTATATTAGCTTCAAGTGTACAATATAGTGATTCAAAAATTCTATACGTTACTTGGTGCTCATCATGATAAGTGTTCTCTTAATCCCCATCACCTATTTCATCCATTCCCCCCACCCACCTATCTCTGGTAACCATCAGTTCTCTATAGTTAAGAGTCTGTGTTTTGGTCTCTTTCTTTTTCCTTTGTCCATTTGTTTCTTAAATTCCACATATGAATGAAATCATATGGTATTTGTCTTTCTCTGACTGAATTATCTTGCTTAGCATTATATTTTGTAGATCTGTCCATGTTGTGGCAAATAGCAAGATTTCATTAGTTTTTATGGCTGAAAAATATTCCATTGTATATGTAGGTGTGTGTGTGTGTGTGTGTGTGTGTATACACTTGACACTTGGGCTATTTCCATAATTTGGCTACTGTAAATAATTCTGCAATGAACATAGGGGTGCATGTATCCCATTGAATTAATGTTTTTTTATTTTTTTGGTAAATACCCAGTAGTGTGATTACTGGATTGTCGGGTAGTTCTATTTTGAACTTTTTGAGGATGTTCCATACTGTTTTCCACAGTTAGATGCCAATTGATTCTAATAACTTTGGTAGAATTATGATATTTCTACGTATTGTTTGTTAATCAAATCATTCATATGTTCTGTGACAATAAAGACAAAAACTCAGTCTTACTCTGTTATTCTTGATCAAGTGTTTCAGTTGTATTTGAGTAGATTTTTACTGTAGTTTTTTCCAAACTTTTTTTTAAGATTTTATTTATTTGACAGAAAGAGAGACAGCCAGAGAGGGAACACAAGCAGGGGGAGTGGGAGAGGGAGAAGCAGACTTCCTGCAGAGCAGGGAGCCTGATGTGGGGCTCGATCCCAGGACCCTGGGATCATGACCTGAGCCGAAGGCCAAAGCTTAATGACTGAGCCACCCAGGTGCCCCTTTTCCAAATATTTTAAATACAATGGAAATAGCCATAATTCTATATTTTTCAACATAAATAACTATGGCAAAATTTAAAGTACAATCTTTCCTGTCTGATGAATCAGTTTTGATTACTTCTAATTAGATCATCTTTTTCAGATATTTCTTCAAAATAGCTTAGAAAGTAATTCTTACTGTTTTTCCCCATAGCTAATGAAAATTTAACCTGCCTATAATTACTTGCTGCATTATATGTCCCACTTTCTGAATAATCATGTTATGTTTGCTGGAAATTAGTCACTAGAGTATTTCTAAAAATAACCAAAGAAAATGTATTAATTTCCTTCTCATTTTTTCAAAGCCTTAGATCTATGAATTGGACATACTGTCACTAAATTTTAATAAATATATACTTTAGCTAACTTTGTATAGTTGTCCCTCAAATCATACACTCTCACATAAAGAACACAATCCTACACATAAACTAATCTTGATTGAGATCACATATGTTATTTGTATTAAATTTCAAACAATAACACAAACATCCATATTAAAAGTCCAGTTATTTACCATGACAATTTGCTTTGTTTTCAGCTGCCCAACAAAATATAGACTTAAAATATTTAATAGATCTACTTATCTCCTCTAAATTACAAAAGCCACATTTTAGTAAAAGTAGTAATTAGCTCAGTTTTTCCTTCTTAATGTTTTCATTCTGGTACCCCATGTTATAAAACCCTAAAATCTGTGTTCTAAAGTTAGAGCACATGGAATGAAACAAGGAAATATTTATTATAATAAAATGAGAAGTACAGCATACTGTCTTTTGATAGATTAGAATTATTTCTGTTGAGTGCAACTGCCCTATTTGTAATAGAGATTATAATGTAGTATGATGAAGAATATGTCTTCATTTGTATACTCAACTACTGACAGCTTTCAAACCCCACTTCACTCTCTGCCCATTTTGGCCCACTTCTGGGTAAGTGAAAGGATAGAATGAGTGTTCTATCTTGGTTCTTGAGGGAAGTTCAAACCATATAATTCCTGGCCTGGAGCAGGAACCCTCCCCACAGACACATTCCCTAACCATTTGACCAACCTTGCTCTCTCAAACTATTTTCAGGCCAGTTTAGTTGTCTTCCCTGCTCTTTACAGAAAATTTCTTGATATGAGCAATAAAAATTTAATGTAATTCTTTGTGCATGTGTGGCATCATCACTCTTAATATCTAAATCAAATTTTGGGTAGGCTTTGATTCCATCCTCTGTGGGACAACCACAAGACATGTAGCAAGTAAAATGGTTGATTTATCACATTTCTATATCTGTCCCAGGATTAGAAAAAAACAGTAGACTCTCACAGGAATCACAAATTCAGATTTCTGACACTAAGTTTTAGTAAACAAGTGAGATAAATTAGAGTAAAATTGGTAATTTAAGAAACATCTATGTATCTCCACCAAATTCCCATCATTCATGTATGGTCTGTAATGTTAGATTTTATAGTTTTCTCTTTAACTGACAGAAGCTGACAGAAAGGAAGCGCAGAGAGACAAAACACAGTACCATCAACTAGACTTAATTGACACTTATACAACTCTCCACTCAACAATAACATAGTAAATATTTTTTAAAAACTATCCATGGAACTCTGAGAAACATAGACCATATATGTTAGATTATAAAAAAGTCTCAACATCTTTTTAACTGACATGCAGAGTGTATTTTCTGAGGACAAAAAAGATTAAATTGAACATAAATAACAAAAGGATTATAGGAATATCTATGAATTTTGGAAAATTAACACACTTGGATATCTCATCAATCAAAGAAGAAATCAAAAGGGGAGTTAGAAAATAAACTGACAAAACATCACCATTATATGAAGTAGCTAAAGAAGAGGCTCAAGGGAAAAGTATAAGTTCAAAGTTTTATGTTAGAAATGAAGAAAAGAATAAATTAAAAGATCAATGAATGTATCTTAATAAGCTACAAAGCAACTGACAATAAATGAAACTAAGAGTAAGCAGAAGGAAAGAAATGATGAAGATAAATAAATAACAATTGAAAGCTGAAAATCACTAGAAAAATTTAGTGAAACCAGAATCTGTCTTTTTGCAATTAATAATTTAGATTAAATGACCATATATCTTGAATGACTCAAATTCCAAAACTGGTGTTATTTAGATAACTTGAATAACTCTGTGTCCATTGAAAAAATACATACAAATGAAACACTTTCTCACAAAGAAAATCGCCCCAAATGGTTTCTTTAGTGAATTCTTCCAAACACTTAAGGAAGAGATAAGACAAAAAAAAAGAAAATCTTCATGAATATAGAACAAAATGTCCATATTTAACAGAATTTTAGTTCATCAAATCTACATTATATACAATGGGTAATATACATTGAATAATAGATATATACCCAAGGATTGCTTGATATAAAAAAGACAATGTATTATATCATATTAACAGTAAAAATAAAGCCATATAATCATCTTAGATGCAGAAAAAAACATTTGACAAAATCCAACATGCTTTTGTGATTAAAAACTCTCAAGAAACAGAAAAAAAAAGGGGGGGGTGGGGAGGGGACCTCCTCAAACTGGTGAAAGGAATTTACTAACAATCTATAGTTAAATTCCCACTTCATTACAATACACTGAATATTTTCCCTTAACCTTGTCTGGATATCTAACTTCCCCTTCTCTTCAACATATCAGAAAGGAAGCAATGAAACTCCATTTGATTATAGACATCATGGCTGTGTATGTAGAAATTCCTAAACCACCTACATATAAGCTTCTAGATCTTGTAAGTGAGTTTGGTAATGTCACAGGTTAGAATGCCAGTGTACATGTTGGAGATCTTATATACCTAATTTCAAGACTGACTATATGAAGCTATACTATCAATAGAGTGAATTAAATCCATATCTATTGGTCAGTGAAGAAGAAAAAAAGAGTCCAATAAGTAAACAAAGGCTATATTACCTGTTGAATTTTGACCAAAGTGACAAGGTAATTTAATGGTAAAACTATAGCCATTTCAACACATAGTGCTGGAATAGCTGGGTATCCATGTGAAAAACAAACATGAGACACATGTAATATGTATAAATTAACTTGCAATGTACCATATAAATAAATATAAAAGATAAAATTATAGATTCTCAGTGAAAACAAATTAAAATTAGTCAAAGATTTCTTAAATAGAAAACAAAAAGTATAAACTGTAAAATAAAAATCAACAAAATATTTTTTTTCAAAATTAAAAATTTCTGTTCCTCAGAAGTTATTTTTAGGAAAATGTAAAGGTAAAAAAATGTAAAGGTAAGCAATAAACTTTCAGAAAATGTTTGCAAAACATATGTGTGACAAATGACTTGTATTGACAATCAATGAAAACTACTTATATCTCAATTATAAAATAAAACAATAAATAAATAAATCTGTAAGCATAAAGGGACAGACACTTCAAAAGAAAAGCTATATGAATAGCTAATAAGAAAGGATGTTCAATATCACTAGTCATCATTATACAACCTCATTAAAACCATAATTAGATATTACTAATTACCCAATAGATGGCTAAAACTAAAAAGATAGTAATAAGAGTTGACAATTTGTGGAGAAATGGAATTCTGATCATTGTTAGTAAGAATGTATAATGAAACATCTGCTTTGGAAAAGAGTTTTGCAGTTTAACATAAAGTTAAATCTACATGTTACATATGACCTAGCTATTGTAATCCTAGGTATTTTATCAAAAGAAATGAAAACATATGTCCATACACAAACTTACACATAATTGTTCATAGCAGCTGTACTGTAGTATTTTCAAATTTAAAATAAACCAAAAGTCCGTCAACAGGTAAATGGATAAGTGCATTGTGATATATAAACATTTGCATGGATACACATAATGGAATACTGCTTAGCAATAAAACAGAACAAACTATTGGTACATACTTAAAATAAGTATAAAGTGAATTGAAAGAAACCAGACAAAAAGAGCACCTGTCCCAGACACATGCAAACAATGTAGGACATACAAGACATAACTTGGGATATCAGCTCTCCAAAATTTTATCATCCTTCATGCTTTAGTGAGACAAAATATCATTTGAATTGACCAACAGGCAATGTTTTAATTTTAATGTAATTACAGAATTACTTAAAATTTTAATCAATATTGATATTGATAGATCTCAAAGTAGATATACAACTCTGTAAATGTATTCAAGGGAGTTTATTTCCACTGCCAAAGTATTGATCAAGTCAGCAAGAAATACAACATCAATTCCTCCCTTTATTAAACTAGTTCATCAAGTATAAGCAGCTAATAAAGCTAACACATTTTTTCTTACTATACTTTGCCCAATTTTTGGTAGCTTTGAGAATATAATTTAGATTCTGAGCATCAAGGAATATATTGGCCATCCTATCATATGATAGAGCTATTCTTATTATCCTCTCATAGAGTTAAATGCAGAACTCCACTTATGAATTATTTCCCACCTTGTTGCCATCATATATTCCTATACAACACAGCACATATTCCAATACTTCTAGGAAGCCCTCTTTTACCATTTATGGCACCAGCACATCTCCATTTTAATATTTATTATATAAATCAAAATGATATTTCACTT